>NC_049203.1:1426993-1726993 GCF_013347855.1 Anguilla anguilla
AGAGCTATCACTGTACCGGCAAGTACCTACCCTCTCCATATAGAGCTATCACTGTATCGGCAAGTACCTACCCTCTCCCATATAGAGCTATCACTGTACCGGCAAGTACCTACCCTCTCCATCGAGCTCTGTTAGTATATCAGTGGGATCTAAAACAGCGCTTTGGTGAGGGGGGGTTTGGGGGGGGCTTCAGAAACGGACCCCGCTGTCTGTCACCCCCCCTCCCCCACCCCCCCTCCTGTTGGCAGCTACGGAGGCATTCTACAGCACAGACCCCAGAGTATTAATTATCTCAGTCACTCTACTGAACACACCAAACAGAGAGAGCCAGCCCCACTCTGAACATAAGGGTGTGTGTGTCTGTTTGTGTGTGTGTGTGTGTGTGTGTGTGTGTGTGTGTGTGTGTGTGTGTGTGTGTGTGTGTGTGTGTGTGTGTGTGTGTGTGTGTGTGTGTGTGTGTGTGTGTGTGTGTGTGTGTGTGTGTGTGTGTGTGTGTGTGTGTAGACTGTGTGTGTCTGTTTATGTTTCAGTGGCGTGTTTTTTTAGGGGGTGTTGGAATCTTCCTCATCTTCCTCTTTTCCTCTCCTCTTCCCCCCCCCCCCCCCCCCCCCCCCGTACTCCGCAGACGAGAACGGGAAGGACCAGGGCATTAACGTGCGGCAGAAGGTGAAGGAGATGGTGGAGTTCGTGCAGGACGACGACCGGCTGAGGGAGGAGAGGAAGAAGGCCAAGAAGAACAGGGACAAATACATCGGGGTGTCCTCCGACAGCATGGGCGGGTTCAGATACAGTGAGTGTCTCTGATTGGACAGCATGGGGGAGTTCAGATACAGTGAGTGTCTCTGATTGGACAGCATGGGGGGGTTCAGATACAGTGAGTGTCTCTGATTGGACAGCATGGGGGGGTTCAGATACAGTGAGTGTCTCTGATTGGACAGCATGGGGGGGTTCAGATACAGTGAGTGTCTCTGATTGGACAGCATGGGGGGGTTCAGATACAGTGAGTGTCTCTGATTGGACAGCATGGGGGGTTCAGATACAGTGAGTATCTCTGATTGGACAGCATGGGGGGGTTCAGATACAGTGAGTGTCTCTGATTGGACAGCATGGGGGGGTTCAGATACAGTGAGTGTCTCTGATTGGACAGCATGGGGGGGTTCAGATACAGTGAGTGTCTCTGATTGGACAGCATGGGGGGGTTCAGATACAGTGAGTCTGCTTTAACTTGTGTTATGTGCGCACGAGAGTGTGTGCGTGTGTGAGTGTGTGTGTGCGCGCGCAGGTATGTGTGTGAGTGTGTGTGAGTGTGTGTGTGCGTGCGCAGGTATGTGCGTTCATGTGTGTATGAAGTGGGGGTTCAGGTGTATTTATCTGCAGCTTCAGTAAAACGGTTAAAATAAAACCGTCTCCTGATTGGCGCTGTTCTGCCACAGCTTTCATCTCTTCCCGCGACAGCATCTGGGATTTATGACGCTCGCCTTCGAAAAAACATCACAAACCTTCCTGTTACAGAACATATCTGAGATGGGTCTGTCTGATCGGGGGGGGTGGGGGGGGGGGGGGCGGGGGGGGCAGGGGTGAGGGGTCCCCAGCCATTTGATTAATTTGGGGGCCCAGGCAGGGCAGTGGAGCTCCATCAGTCACTCTTCATCCATACATCATTAATTCCTCCTCCTTTATCAGATCTGATTATCAAACAGAAAAAACGCTGAACTTCAGACGTCTTTGAATCGGTCCTGTGATTCGCCCGCTTAATTAAGCAGCGAGTGTTTGGATTGGTCTCTTAAGGCAGACACATCTGAAGCGCCCCATCACCCCACACACAAACTTTGAAGTTGAGGACCATCTTTCCAGCAGTGTTGCCACGTTTCTGATCCAGTTTGTCATTCGCTTCAAAATTAATTCAGTTTGTAAAGCGCTTTTTAGAGACTGTCACAATGACATGTTCTGTAGGAATGGGATCTCTGCAGTCTTTCATCCATCTTCATACTCTTTAGTTTCTTTCTCCGTTTGTCTGGAACACTTCTGAGAGCGTCAGTTAAAATGTGTTCATAGATATACATGTTGTATTTTATAGGTGGAAACGCATGTATGTATTTTACTAGCAAGGCGTCTGTTAAAGCTAAGAGTGCTCATTGGTCAAGTGTGTGCGTGTGCGTGTGTGTGTGTGTGCGCGTGTGCCTCTCTGTGTGCATGTGTGTGTGTATGTATGTGTGCGTGTGTGTGTGCGCGTGTGCCTCTGTGTGTGCATGTGTGTGTGTGTATGTATGTGTGTGCGTGTGTGTGTGCATGCGTGCCTGTGTGTGCATATGCATGTGTGTGTGTGTGTATGTATGTGTGCGCGTGTGTGTATGTATTTGTGTGCGTGTGCATGTGTGTGTATATGTGTGTGCGGGCGTGCGTGTGAGTGTTGTCAGTCTCTCAGACAGGTCTGAGGTCAGTGCGCTGACCCTCCTGAGCCCCAGGTTTTGAGGTCTGACTGATCCAGGATCAGTGCGCAGGCGTGTTTCTCAGGGTGCCTGTAAAAGCTCGTCCCGCCCCTCTGCAGCGGGAGAGCGGTACGACTCGGACCCCAAGTCCAAGTGGGACGAGGACTGGGACCGGGGCAAGGGCGCCTTCCCCTTCAGCGAGAAGCTGGGCGAGATCAGCGACAAGATCGGCAGCACCATCGACGACACCATCAGCAAGTTCCGCAAGAAGGAGCGGGACGACTCGCCCGACAGGGGCAGGTACGTGAGCCAGCCAATGGGCTTCTGCGTCACTGAAACGGGACTGCAGTCCAGCCAGTAGGGATCTGCGTCACTGTCAGTGAACTGGAATCCAGCCAATAGGGTTCTCTGTGACTGAAACTGGACTGCAGTCCAGCCAATAGGGTTCTCTGTGACTGAAACTGGACTGGAATCCAGCGAATAGGCTTCTGTCTCACTGAAACTGTACTGCAGTCCACCAATAGGCTTCTGTGTCACTGAAACCTGGTCCCAGCGCAGTTGAGTCAGTGCAGGACCAGCAGCAGCGCAGGCTAGTTTAACGTCAGCATTCTGGGTGGAGCCGGCGGGTGAGAGGGAGGGAGGGAGGGAGGGAGGGGGGGAGGCATTTGTGTTGGGGAGATGGACCCTTTCTATGACTGCAGGGTCGCATAACGTGTTCCGTTCTCGCCCCAGCGACAACGAGGAGGACCGCGAGCGGGGCACCCGGAACGGCCGGCCGGCCAAGTCCGAGTTCCGGGACGAGGAGGAGACGGTGACGACCAAGAGCGTGCAGATCGTGCAGGCCTCGGAAACCACGGCGACGCGCAAGCGGGGCGCCGTCCCGTCCCGAACCGTGGACCTGGGCGCGGCCGCACACTACACCGGGGACGGGCCCAGCCCCAGCTCCGGGGCCAGCGCGGTGAGAGAGCCGGGGGGGGGCACAGGGGGGCTCGGCCTGGGGGGGGGGGGGGCACAGGGGGGCTCGGCCTGCCGCTGTCCAAACATCCCGCACACATGATGCTAAACGCGGTGCTTAATGGGGCTTTAGGATGTCTGAACCATAGAGACGGGCCCCTGTTACCCACCCTGTGTCACCAGATTTAGCACAGAGCCCAGTCTGGAAAGTATTCCTGTGTGCTTGGAGGTGGAACGTATGACAGTGCACTGTCTGAAAACGATGAGGTTTGCAGTCAGTTCACGTTCAGTTTTGGGAAGAGACCAGGCCAGCACAGGTGTGGGGTCACAGCACACCTCTCTCCTTCGGTGTCAGAGCGGTCCCTCCCTGCTGATTCTGTGCCAGGCATCGGTGTTTTTTAAAGATTTCGATGGAAGGTTTTTGCTGCCCTCTGGTGGTAGCTGTGTGAAGTGCGGAGGTGAAGGTTCTGACTGCGCTCTGCTCCCCTCTCTCAGGCCCAGACGACGGAGGCGGGGGTCAGCCAGGGGTCCGGCGGCGGGGGTCTGGCTGACCTGCTGATGGTGGACTCTGCGCCCAGTCAGCCAGCGCCCACAGGTGAGATTACCTGCGTCTGTCTGCAGAGTGGGACTGTGGAGTGCACCTCAGTACCGCCAATACCCAGCGGTGCAGAGTGTCTTATTCACACGCTCTGGGGCTGAGCTGCAGAGAAACAGAGCAGGGTTTTACTGCAGAGCACAAAATGTCTGGCGAGAGCAACCCGTGTGTGTGAGAGTGTGTGTCTGTGTGTGTGTGTGTGTGTGTGTGTGTGTGTGTGTACATGTATGTTCTGATTTCTCTCTGTCACACTCCCCAGGGGCAGGTCCAGACCTGATTGGTGGATTTGCAGATTTCTCCTCTCCTGCAGCCTCTGCTACTTTGCCTTCAGGTACAGGTAGGTGTGGCCACCTGTGACTCCTCCCACATCCCCTCACCCACCCAATCTGTGCTGCCCTGCAGCCAAACCTGCCTGGTCTGGCATGAGCCCAGCTCTGCTCACCTGTGCAGCACTAGCACCCACCGCGCTGGGGCTCTAATGGAACTGTCCCCTCTCTGAGCTTCGCGCGCGTCTCACTCTGTGTTCCGCTCTGCAGCAGCCGGTGAGACCGGCGATTTCGGGGAGTGGAACGCGTTCCCCGACAGCGCGCCGGCCGCCCCCGCCGCGGCCCCCCCCCTCGCCCCCGCCGGGCCCGACCTCTTCGCCAGCATGCAGACCACCGTCACCCAGACGACCTCCATGCCCTCCGCTGACCTCCTGGACCTGATGGGGCCCTCCCAGCCCACCCTCAGCTCCTCCCAAAGCTTGACCTTCTCTGTGAGTGGCAGCCCTGGCCTCCCCTTGTCCAGACCACAGTACAGCCCGGCGCAGGCTGATGACATCACAGAGGGTCATTATTCCACACGACGACGGCAGGAACTCTCAGATTCTGTGATGTGCTTTCATTCGATTGGATGTTATATATTCTTAAGATCCTGCTCAGCCATTTGCCGTTTGTGCAGTGCATGGGCTACACGACGATATTCTGAACACAGACTGTGGAAAAAAATATGGCAGCCTCCATCCGAACCTCAGGCATTTGGCAGAGAGACTCGCACCGTATATATATTTTTGCATTCCATCCATTTATAGAGCTGGATATGAACCAAAGCAATGGAGGTTAAGTACTTCGCTCAGGGGTACAACAGCATTGCCCCACCTGCTCCCACCAATCGTGCGTCTTTGCATATGGAAATGAGGTGCGACACAATGAGTGTGTGATCTGGTCTTTTGGGTAGGGATGCACGTGTTCTCTTAACGTACCGTATTCACAGGTTTGTGACGGGGTGGGAACATGTTAAACAGAATCTTAAACAGTAGTTTAGCCAGAGGAGTGTGAGGCTGCTTGTGTGATTAGAGGGAGTTTAAACACAGCCCTGCAAATTCCATGTGCCCCCCCCCCCGCCCCCCCCGCGCCCCTAACCCCCCCCGGGGACTCGTCACCGCGCACAGCGCTATGGGGAGCAACACCCGCCAGTCAGAAATCCATTAAACTGCAGCGAGCCGCGGCTACAGCGCTGTGTGCATGTAAAGCGCCTGACCTACTTTCAGAAGCAAGTTTCTGTTCAAAGTAAGCCCCCCCCCCCCACCCCCACCACCACCACCACCCACCCTCGTAAGTTCCAAAAAGACTGGATTTCAAATGCCTGAATAGGATTAATTTGGAAAAAAGGCTTTTCTGGTGGTTCTCTTTAGTTCAGGATGGGTATTTACTGAATTCCAGGGCTGCCAGTTTGAATCGTGCGTGGCACAGCATGGCCTAGGCTCAGCTGAATCAGAGGGAGAGTGCACAGGACTGTCTTTCCTTCTCTTATTCTCCTTCCTCCCTCTTCCTCCCGCCATCTCTCAGGCTCTCGGGGACCCCCTGATGGCCCAGCAGGTGGGGGTACAGAAATCGGGGGGGAAGGCCGCCCTGCCCTCCACGTGGTCGGACCCCAGCGTCAACATCAGCCTGGACTTCCTGTCCCCGGGCATGCAGCCCCCAAAACCCTCTCAGCCCACCCTCAGCATGATGCAGCAAGGTGAGCCCCCCAACACACCCTACTGAACACCCCCTAACACACCCTACTGAACACCCCCCTAACACACCCTACAGAACACCCCCCTAACACACCCTACAGAACACCCCCCTAACACACCCTACAGAACACCCCCTAACACACCCTACTGAACACCCCCCTAATGCACCCTACAGAGCACCCCCCTAACACACCCTACAGAACACCCCCCAACACACCCTACAGAACACCCCCCAACACACCCTACAGAACACCCCCCTAACACACCCTACCCCCCTAACACACCCTACTGAACACCCCCTAACACACCCTACAGAACACCCCCTAACGCCCTCTACAGAACACCCCCTAACACACCCTACAGAACACACCCTACAGAACACCCCCCTAACACACCCTACAGAACACCCCCTAACACACCCTACTGAACACCCCCCTAATGCACCCTACAGAACACCCCCTAACGCACCCTACAGAACACCCCCCTAACACACCCTACTGAACACACCCTACAGAACACCCCCCTAACACACCCTACAGAACACCCCCCTAACACACCCTACAGAACACCCCCCTAACACACCCTACAGAACACCCCCCCAACACACCCTACAGAACACCCCCCTAACACACCCTACCCCCCTAACACACCCTACAGAACACCCCCCTAACACACCCTACCCCCCTAACACACCCTACAGAACACCCCCCTAACACACCCTACCCCCCTAACACACCCTACTGAACACCCCCCTAACACACTCTGTCTCTGTTGTGCAGGGTGTGTACAGATGTCTGTGTTTGTGTTGCCCAGGTGTCCAGGTTCCTGTTACCATGGTGGCCCAGAGCTTTGCAGGGATGAACCTCAGTATGCAGCCAACGGCGAACCCCGTCCGGCCGCCCTCCAATCCCATCATGCCTGGCGGCGCCATGACGATGGGGATGATGCCCAACATGGGAATGGGCACGATGGGCATGGCGCCCAGCGCGGGCATGCCAGCCAATCAGGGAATGATGGGATTGAACATGAACATGGGCATGGGTACGACCGGGATGGGCGTGGGGATGCCTGGCATGGGCATGGGTGCGGGCATCGCCTCTGGCATGGCACAGCCCAAACAAGATGCCTTTGCCAATTTTGCCAACTTTGGCAAATGATGCAGGACACGGGGTGGGATGGGGTGGGGTGGGGTGTGGGGAGTGTGGGGGTTTGGGGGTGGTCTCAGAGAAGCTATGAAACAGAGTTTATGACCATGAAGGATTCTGCATACGAAGCGTACCTGAGAAATCTCACACACACCGACAGGCCTCTGTCTGTTTTATATGTGCAGATATACATGAATGTGTGTATATTACCAGTGGCAGAAACCAAGGACCTGTGAGGGGAGGGGGGGGGGGGGGGGGGGGGGGGGGGGGGGGGGGGGGGGGGGTGTTTGTATGGGGCAGAAGTCTCCCGCACATTAAACCACAGAGCTGTCAGTTCTTCCTCCATTACAGAAATGTGTGTGAAATGGCGGTGGAGGATTGGGGGTGATCACTCCAAAAAATCTTGCAGAATTGCAAAAAAAAAAAAAGAAGAAGAAGCCCCCCCTCCCACCCCCCCCAGCCTCTCGGCTCCTCTCCCTGTTTTTAACCTTAAAATGCCATTCCGAACGTCACCGCCTGTCCTTGCTCACGATACGAATCCGGGTTGTCAGTTTGTAAATAGTCCTGGGGTGTGCAGACAGATACATTTAGCATTATACTTTCTGCCTGGTGTAATGGTCAAACTGAAACGACAAAAAAAATTATTTACTTTTTTTATTTTATTTTATTTTTCCGCCATTTGAGTGACAGCTGTGGCACAGCACCAATCTGTAATTTTGCCGTGTATAATCAAAATAGTCTTTATACTTTCAGATTGAAGTCCTGCTCTCGGCAGGTTGTTAATATTAGAAGTAACATTGAAAGGAGTGAGTGAGTGAGTGGGACTGGATGGCTGCTCTGTTTTAAGTAGGGGCGACCACAGTGGCCTTTTTCAAGGGTTTATTTTTTTAAATGAAAAAAAAAACAATCAGTTTTGCATCCAAATATGATTACCTGTAGAGATAGAAGGGTCTTTCGATGGGGGGGGGGGGGGGGGGGGGGCAGTGTTATGATAGCAGCAAAGGGTGCCTGTCGAAAAATCGGTTGCCTTTTTCTTTACAAAATGATCTTATAATAAAGAGATGAGCAACAATGCTGCAGTATTCATTAAAGACTGCGTGAGACAGAACCAATGAAGTGTGTGTGTGTGTGTGTGTGTGTGTCTGTGAATGCAGAGTGTTAAACGAGCTCACACTCGCACGCATTAACACTTTACTCATGTTTGTTTTCGGCTGCTGTTGGGTGGATATTATGAGCATTTTCAGCCACTCTCTTGTCAGAATGGAGTTAAGTACACTTTGTTTAACCCAACAAACCGTGCGGAGTGGGGCCAGCTTTAACCCAACAAACTGTGTGGAGTTGGGCCATTTTTAACCCAGCGAGCCAGCATGAAGAGGGCCTGGCTTTAACCCAACGAACCGTGTGAAGAGAGACTGACTTAAACCCAACGAGCCAGTGTCCAGATGGGCCGGCTTTGACCCAACGAGTCATGTGAAGTGGGGCCAGCTTTAACCCAACGAGCTGGTGTCCAGATGGGCCGGCTTTGACCCAGCGAGTCGTGTGAGGAGTTGGGCGTGACCTGGCGACCCGCAGTGGGAAAAGGGCTGGGTGAAAAGGTGGAGCAGCGGCCCGGAGTACTCACCGACCCCCCCCCCCCCCCCGGCCCCCATCACTGTGGAGGTGCAGTGCACACCCGCATACGCACAGACGCTGCTGCGCCAGGGCTGCAAGCAGCTCTGCCTTCAGACACAAGCTGTGACCCCCAGAGGCATGACGTCTACATTATAAATTACCAAATTTTATTTTATTATATTTTTTAAAAAGTTATCGATCCAGAGTGGGTAGTTTTTTTTAAATCCTATACGATGAAGTCCTTTGTGTGTTCTGTGGGGACGGGTTGAAGACTAACAACATTAGTTTATACCAGTGTGGGGCAAGACCCGGAAACCAAGGCCACCATTTGCCTAATAAATTTTAAAAAAGAACATTCTTTCGATCCATAAGCTCTGTTTTGATTGTACTCATATTGATCTTTTATGTATATCATTAAACCGTTAATTAAAACATTGTTTTAAGCTGCTTATTTCAAACGCTGCAGTACTGGGTGAGTGGGGTTTTTAAAGGCCTTTGAGGAGTGGTGGGGTGATTCAGCAGGAGGAGCTGGGTAGGGGGGGAGGAGGGGGGGGGGGGTAGGGGGGCAGGGGGGAGGAGGGGGGGGGGGTAGGGGGGCAGGGGGGAGGAGGGGGGGGGGGTAGGGGGGCAGGGGAGGGGAGGGGGGTAGAGGGGTAGGGGTGTAGGAGGGCAGGGGAGGGAAGGGGGGGTCATTGTCCTCGGTCTCTCTCGTGCTCTGATTACAGGCAGAAAACCCCGTTAGATGAAGGAGCACAGGGTGCCCTGTTTATCAGCCGAGCGCTTAATGCTGTATTTCCTAATTGGATCCAGATGAAGTCCGTATTGGGTGCATGAAGGGGGAGGGCGGGGAACATGAAAGCAGTTGGTTAATGGGGGGGGGGGGGGCTGGCTGGCTGTGTAAAGAGTGCTGCCCTGTGGCTTCAGTCCGTCTGTGACTCTTATTCCCGTCAGTCTCCCAGCACTTCAGTTGAGAACAAGGTGGAGGACTCTTTAGCCAATCAGTGACTTAATCACTGGCGCTGAAACACACTGAGAAACATCATACACCTGTGGCCCTGCAGGACTGGAGTTTGACACCCCTACCCTATGCCCTCTCAGTGTCCCACCCTCTCTGAGGCTCTGCCCAATCAGCAACAGGAGCTATCATCATCACTTTAGTGAGGGTGGGGGCACAGGTGCTGCCTCCCTCCTCCAGGCCCAACCAGAGAGACCCCCTCCCCCCCATCGCTCGCTCCTCTGGAATCTGTACTCCCCGTGACAGCTGGTCACTTAATGAATATGCATCTGCTTTAATAGGAGGACCTCGTTAAAAGTGAAAGGGAACGTATCTGAGCGGCAAGGCTCGTTGGGGGCGGAGCTTGGCCCTGTCACATGTCACTCTGGGCTCCAGCTGACATCTGCACCAGGGCCCTATTCGCGTCCTCTGCCCAATCCCATGATGCCCTTGGAGAGGGGACGGTGCCGGGACCCCACAGCACAATGCTCTGGGGTATGTTCTCTCTTTCCTCTCTCTCTCTCTCCATCCATCCGTCTGTCTCAGATATTTCTTTGTGTCTGGAAAGACCAGGCAACCAGAATCCAAAAGGGGGGGGGGGGGGTAAGTGGTCTTAATAGGAATTTAACCTCATTTTTCTCTGCAAGTGAAAGGCGTGTTTGACGGTAAGTAGGTCAAAGTGGTTAAATCTGACAGCGACGCATCATGGGGCCGGTTGACGTGCTGAGGACCGCGCGCTGGCGTAAAGCGGGTGCCGCCGGATCCCGCGGCCAGAGATCTGACGCTCCGCGATCTGCCCCGCGCTCACAGGGCACGCGGTCTCACTGCCTCTCTCCTTTCCATCCACATCTCTGCACTTTATTATGTACTGTTATTTATGAGATATTTATTCCACCTAAAACATCTGTCCAAACTTCGGAGCGCTGGTTCTCAATCTCGGTCCTGGGGCACCACTGTATCTGCTGGTGTCCTACCAAAATTACCATTCCAGAATTATAACAAGTTGCTATTATTTCTTAGGTGCTTTTTCATGTTTAAGAGGGGTTATTTACCTTGTTAAGACACATTAGGTAATACGAATAACGGTCTGATTTTTATGTGCTTGTTATGCTATATTGCAAACAATTACGTAAAAAGAGATGATAAAATTATTCCACTGATCAAATTAAAGACTGAGGTTAATCGATATGCTCCCAATTGTTCTATTGAACACGTGAAGTCCTGTGCGTGAAGACATGAGGAGGAAGTGGCGAGTTCACCAGGAGGCACGAGGATGCTGGTCCAGGGAGACACCGCTCGTAGAGACAGTGTAAGTACTGTGTTTGGATTTTCCCCGTGTTTTAACTAAACGTTTCCAAGGTAGGTCAAATGCGCACGGACCCCCCAGGTGTACCTGTGTACCAGTGCTATCGCTTAGAGCGCGTCACTTCAGGCGTCGCCTATGATGAGGGATATATGGTATAACCACGCAAACACATAATGTTATACTGCAAATACTAGCATTTTTTGACCCATGATACATTTTCAGCCGTAACCCTGCTGAAATTAACCCGGCTCAAAGGCTTCTCGCGCTCAGAATCTCTGACTGCTCCCTTGAGTGCGCGTGCCACCGTCTGTTCCAGAGCAAGGCACGCGAGTTTAGAGGGGAAAAGGCAAGTCTTTCGAAATTCCACGAGACGCAGTATCTCGTGTGATTACGGGTAATGTGCGCATTAAAGAGTAATCGCAATCAGCAACGTCAAAAACAATAACTTCGACTGAACGCCATTTGCAACTTTCTAATTTCAATTATTCATACTGCATTTTATGAAATCCATTGAGACCCCATCCCATTGTCATTTCTATCACAATAGACGGAGGAAAAGAGAATGAAATGGGACAGTTAAAACATGTTTTTCCTCTTTCTCTTTTGACTTGTTTGGAATACAAAACAAAGTATATTCGGCAATTGAATCAGGGTTGAGATGTGGATGGAGAAAGCACGAGACTGAGGTGCTTATATTTAATAGCGTCTACACCTGTACGTTTCGCAGTTAAGGGAGACGCACGGCCACACGTTGCTTGACGGTTTCTGTGAAAACAATTTCTATACTATTAATCCAGAAAAGCTACAATGCAGGTCAGATAACCTTTATATTAAATAATTAGTTCGGTCGAATAATGTTATGAAATAACCCCAGCAAACACATGCCAGACACTGAATAATTCTGTAACAATTTGATTCCTGCTTGAGGCAATAGTCGTTTGCCCGGCGTAAATTGTAGGCACCATCCCATTCTTGTGGTTAGTATGAAGTGTGACAACGTTGCTGACGGCTTCTTTTGGACCCGTAACCAATTTAAAATGCGAACTTTAACAACTAGATCAATATTTACACGGAAAAGCCCTCCAATGTGACACTATGAAATCAATACGCTCGCCTCAAGTATAAATGCAACGGTCCTTTATCAGACGGTTCCTCGCAACAGTACTTTCTCAAAACTCAGTCCGGGTTGCCACCTAGTGGCTACAGTTCGCTGCAGCAACAATCCGAGCAACTTCTTTGTTGGTGACACGATTTTCTGACAGAATCCTAACACTAAATGGTAAATGGACTGCATTTATATAGCGCTTTTATCCAAAGCGCTTTACAATTGATGCCTCTCATTCGCCAGAGCAGTTAGGGGTTAGGTGTCTTGCTCAAGGACACTTCGACATGCCCAGGGCGGGGTTTGAACCGGCAACCCTCCGACTGCCAGACAATCGGTCTTACCTCCTGAGCTATGTCGCCCCTCAATGGAGTGCCCCTATGTAAACGGTGCCAAAAAATACTGGAACTCATGTAAAATGATAAATTTACATGTCAATATTGCATGTTAGTTAGAAACAAATGTCCCTGAGAACTAGCCATTACAATTGTTATGTGCATCTTGTGGGGGCCTAGTTTAATACTGTTAATTTTAATTTCAATCTGACACAGTTCATATACCAAACATGCATTTTTAAGGGTATAAAGAATAAAAGAATTTCACCAGTGACATCCAATCAGGACATTTTATAAGTTTTATTTTCAACAACTCTGTGTAGAGGCAAAAAAAAAGTGATTTTCCTGATGCAGGAAAGTAAGATAACTCATTCCTGAATGGAAAGCTACAGTGGCTGTGTGTGTGTGTACCTGTGCGTGTGTGTATTTACATACACACGTGTACACCCAGGTCTTTTAAAGAGGCGCATGGACAGGGTCTGGCCTCCACACAGCTGTGGCAGGAACCGCTCGGTTACGCAGAGGTGAGGTTTGTGTCACTGCTGCAGGTTAATAATCAGGATGTTCTCTCCGCGGATGAAGAGCTGGTTTATGTGTCGCGTGTGCACCCTCTGATAGTCCACCCTGGACCCGGGCTCGTTTTTACTGGACCGGTTCTCCGCTCCGGAGCTAGGGCCCTTAGCACCCGCTCCCTGGACCTCTCTGTCCCGCCCTGGCACCCCCCGATCGGACCGGGACACCCTGGGGTACCCCCCCACGCCCTTCCTGGGGGAGCGGCGCAGGGGTGGGGCGGAACCGTCCCCTGCAGCGTCTGAGCGGGGGGGCTCGGGTTCGAGAGACCCCGCCTCGTTGGTGTTCCCTCTCTCCTGCAGCTTCAGTTGGTCAAAGAGCTGAAAAACACACAGACAGCAGCTATGAAACACATTCAGTCAGGGTGTGTGACAGTGAGTTGTGTGTAATTTGGTGGTGAATACTGTATAATGGTCTGGTGTACAGTAACAGTGTTGGTGTGATTTGTGTATACTTTGGCTGTGAATACTGTATAATGGTCTGGTGTACAGTAACAGTGTTGGTGTGCTTTGTGTATACTTTGGCTGTGAATACTGTATAATGGTCTGGTGTACAGTAACAGTGTTGGTGAGATTTGTGCATACTTTGTTGGTGAATACTGTATAATGCTCTGGTGAACAGTAACAGTGACGGTGTGAGTTGTGTGTAATTTAGCGGTGGTCGCTGAAGGCACACCCTGGTGACGGTGAGCGCTCGCTCGTGGTGAATGGCGTCTCCCAGGAGCGGCTTCCTGTACGTCTCGTCCACGTCCACCATCGCCTGTCATGACATAATACAACATTAGCGTAGCCTAATATAGCACAGCATAGCATGAACATAGCCTAACATAGCACAGCATAGCATAGCATAAACATAGCACAGCATAGCATAGCATAAACATAGCCTAACATAGCACAGCACAACATAGCATAGCTTCACCACAGACTAACATAGCGACACGTAAATATAATCACAGTATAACACAGCATAACAATAGCCTAACATAGCATAAGGACAGCCTAACATAGCACAAATGTAGGCTAACACAGCATAGCGTAGCGTCACACAGAGCCGGCAGCACAGGAACAGG
Source organism: Anguilla anguilla (assembly GCF_013347855.1). Taxonomy (NCBI): domain Eukaryota; kingdom Metazoa; phylum Chordata; class Actinopteri; order Anguilliformes; family Anguillidae; genus Anguilla; species Anguilla anguilla. The sequence goes on from NC_049203.1 coordinate 1,441,103, forward strand.
CTCGTTACACAGGCGCATTGTGCGCATCGCGCAGGCAGAAGACGCCTCTCACCATGTTCCAGAACTTGTCGAAAGCCACCACAAAGCCGGAGCACACCCCGCGCAGCCCCTTGAAGGTGCGGATGTGAACTTTGACCCGGATCCTCTCCTGGACACAGCGATGCAGTTCTCCCAGTGGACTACCTGCATGCACTACGGAGAGAGAAAGAGAGCGAGAGAGATTCACTACAAACTGCACAAAGATTCACTAGACTGCACAGAGAGAGAAAGATTAACTATTGACTGTGCAGAGAGAGATTCACCACAGATTACCAATGTTCTACAGATTACAGATTATCACTACAGACTGCACACACTACAAATAGGTTATCACTACAACCTCTGCACTACCCACCAGGCCAAGGTCATTCTTTGATTCTAAAATTGTATATTTTACCCAATATCCAGGAGAAAACACTGGTTGCTCTTTATAACAATGTATGCTAAATGTCCAGGTCTGTTGCACACCGTGTGCAGCATCAGTACCATGCACTGCGCACAGAGTTTAGCATCCCACTTTGCACAGTCAGAGAATTTAAGTGCACACTCTGACGCTGCAACGTCTGTCACAACAAATTCTGCGTGACACAAATCTTCACATTATCCGCGCACACTTCACTGCAGGCGATTTATTATTTTACATTTTTGAGGTTTCAAAAATATGAAACTACGAAGCAAACCACAGTGTGCACCTCTCTGGTAACTTGACAAGCTAAATGATAAGGAAGTAAATGATCTTGCTAATCGTTGTTATGGCTAGTTATAATCTTTACATATTAGCAATGGAATGTCGACGGGCATGTTCAAAGCGAACAGTTAGCAAATGCTGTTACGTACGGGGCATCCTTGTCAGAATATTTTTTGGTGCCTTCTGTTTTCGGGGAGGCCTCTTGCGACCGCCGCTCTCTCCTTCCTCCGGTTCCGCGTTTACCATCAGCTTTTTCAGCCGCTCTATCCTCTCTGGGTCCGGGACGCCTTTCCTCGCCTTCCGGAGCCGTTTCTCCACGTTCTCCGGCTTGGCCCGACCGCGGCCTCCTTTCAGGAAACTTTCATACTCGGCGATGTTGTTGAAGCACTTAATGTCGGGGAAAGGCAGTGGAACCTGCGGGGAGTAGAGCGCAACCAAAGGATCAAAATTATCGGAACTGACGTCCAGCTGGGAGTCAATCTCGTCTTGTTCGACACTCCTGTCGTGCCCCCTTTCCGCAACATTGCTGCTCGAACCCGTTTCTCGCGCAGGATTCTGTTCTAGTCCCCTTTTTCTCTCTCCTTCCTCCATGTTTGAAAGACCCGCAGCTCTGAATCATGGGAAATTATCCCCCCACCCCCATTTTACTGCACCTAACCACCACTGGAGGGTACCAGAGGCCCCAGTTGTCAAGTGGTACGCCAATGTTTGGGAATTCATTCCTTGTAATTATTTCGTTCCATTCATATTTATAGGCTACCCGCTCCACATTTCTTCAACTAAATTCTGGAGCTTTATGTCGTTAATGAGCAAAATATTTGGTGCATCATCTTTTTGCGTCATATGACTATAAGACACTAACACATTATATGTAAGATATATGTAGTCTCGGAACGAACCGACGCACCAACTGTGTGTTCCGGTAGGACTGCATTAGTAGAAGGACTGATGTACCGTCCTGTTTTCAGAGTGCTAGTAGCTGCTAGCGGTGCCCGGTAGATGACAGACTCACAGAACAGTCGTGGACAGGCTGGTTGTGTCCGTGGAGATTTGTGGTCACTACAAGCTAGCTACAGATGATAAGTGTCATTTCACAGGATGTCCAGGAGACGTTTGATTTATTTGGTAAGGTAGCTAATAGGTAGGAAGTCACATTAGCAGGCATATTAGCTTCAGTTCCCACGTGGATGATATACGGTTAGGCGTTGCCAAGCCGGTGCGACCTTTTCCGTCTACTTGTAAGCATAGGTGAGCATGGATAATACTATTTGCATTTTATGCGATGCTAGCTAGCTAACAGTGCGGTATTGTCATTGTTGTTCTATGCGGATTGAAACACAACGAGTCTTAATTTTGGTTAGCTCAGATTATTTGGCTAAAGAATGTTTTTATGACGTTTTTATGTTTTCCAGGAATCCCATGTTCAGACGTGTATCATTTCTAAAAGTTCCTGTTCTGAACTTCATACGGTGTCCAGGCGGCGGCGCTGTGGTAACGAAGTGTGATCTTAAACCACTCGCGGCTTTTTGCACCAGCTCAGTGATGGCCAAGAGCAAGTTTGAGTATGTGCGCAATTTTGAGACGGATGACACGTGTCTGCGGAACTGCTACATCGTCGTGCGTTTAGACGGACGCAACTTTCACAAGTGAGTGGCCAAAAAGTTATCCAACGCAATGGTAACTGGGATTTCATGCATTATCATATGATATCAAGTCATATGGTTATGTTCAGTGCCAGTGCAAGTCTTTCAGCCTTTGGCAAATTATGGCAATAATTGAGCATCCTGGAAAGCCATGAAAATGTCTGGTCCAATATCCCACAGTTTATGCGAGACATGGAATATTATGTATTATTATTATTACTATTCACTGCAAGGGAAATACATCATTTGTTCTCAAACTGTCTAACTCAGTTTAATTTATTGTACTATAAAGTCTAGTAATGTTATTGATATTGTTACCAGATTGTTCAAGCCAGCTACCAGTCTGTTTGCTTAATTGGTTTATGGGGCACCAAGCTTCCCTGTGAAGCATATGCTCTTGAAGGCTCAGTGTTTTTATCGATCTGCGGCAGGTTTGCTGAGATGCACAACTTTGCCAAGCCCAACGACGACCGCGCGCTGGGCCTGATGACGCGGAGCGCGCGCTCGGTCATGGAGGACCTGGACGACATCGTCATCGCGTACGGACAGAGCGACGAGTACAGCTTCGTCTTCAAGAGGTCTTCCAACTGGTTCAAGCGAAGAGCCAGGTAGGGCTAACCGCGACTCTGTGGGGCTTCAGATCCTCTGTATTATATTATTGTAATAGTAATATAATATGTAATAATATTTTCTTCTTAAGCAGGTGTCACTTATTTTTTTAAAAATGGAATTACGAAGTTATGAAAATAAAACCAGACTTATTGCAGCTAACTCTGTGCTGTCAGAGTTTTTTTAGTGTATGTGTCAGGCGTTGTGGTAGCTTTCCACCGAAGAGCGGTTTGGACTGCAGATTGTAATTGGCAGAAGAAAAGCTTGATTCTGATTGGCTGCAGCAGAGGGCGAATGAGCACGTTTCCCGCTCTCTCCCTGTCCCTGCAGTAAGCTGATGACCCATGTGGCGTCCCAGTTCTCCTCCAGTTACGTTTTCTTCTGGAAGGAGCATTTCGGGGAGCAGCCTCTGCTCTACCCGCCCGGGTTCGACGGCCGGGTCATCCTGTATCCCAGCAACCAGAACCTGAGGGACTACCTGAGCTGGAGGCAAGCGGACTGTGAGCGTCACTTCCTGCCCGTCGCCACGGCGATTTCAATCACACCTTCATTGATCTCCTGTCACTGTCACCTTCATTAAAAGCCCCTCATGCACAAACAAGACCAGACAAATATGAGCAACAAGCACAGGATCTTATGGTCAGCAGACATTAGGGGTCAGAATCACAGGGGACTTCACAATACTTTATTATCCCGATACTTGGGTCATGAAAACAGAAATGAACAATGAAAATGGTGAGACTGCATCCAACTGCAGCTCTGCAATGTCAGCAGATATTGAGCAGCAGGTGTGGACCATCTGCAGTTTCAGACGGTGCATGTGTAACATGCACCAACACTGGTTTTACAACATCAAATATCTTAGTCGCATCAACACTGAGCTAGCTAAGCGGTTGAGCATAAGGGTTAAGCTAAGAGTGGAGAAGAACACTTTTTTAATAACCAACACAAGCTAGATGCTGCTGCTTTGGATTTTCCGACGACAAGTTATACCTCTGAGAAGGTGTTGGTATGTCTGAGCGACATGCTCAGGTTAAAATGTAGTAGTCACCATGATGTCTGCTGTTTGCATATTGCCAGCGATCTTATCTGTGGGTCTTGTTTACAGTAAACACTCTGTAGATCCCATAATCCTTATATTATATGGATGCACCGGTGTAATAGCAGGTTACAAGGTTTCTGCCTATCCAGGCATTATGAACTAAGTGGATGTAAATGGGCTAAGTGGTCATAAGTGCTCATAAGGGGTCATAAGGGGTCATAAGCAGAGAACTGCAAGCTGTGGAAAAACTGCAATCTAGCAGCCTCTGAATCTGAGTATGGTAACTAATTAGAGGGAAATTTTGCATTTAAATGTTTGCTAAATTGGAATGTTAAATTAAAGCTAAACATGAAGTGGAGAAATTTCTGCCTACAAGCCCTATGAATTTCTCTCCCTTTGTTAGTTATTCGATCCGCCTCCTTTTTGCATCAGTCTAATTTTAGTCCATGTGTGAGTCAAACATTTTGCTGTTTAGTTGGTCAAATTGTAGAGTCAGTGGTCATTTGATCTGTGGGAAACAGGAGAGCTGTCAGTAGCTCGTGCCGAACACAGATTCATTAGAAAAACGATGGAAGCAGCGGACATGCGAAGCCACTGCAGTGCACCGCTGTGGTGGTCCTGAAGGCCTTAGCAGTGTGAGAGACCTGCAGTGGGCCGCTGTGGTGGTCCTGAAGGCCTTAGCAGTGAGAGAGACCTGAACAGCGCTACTGGCTCAGAGATGTGTACCTTTCCCTGCTCTTCTTTAACACGCCCAGTCCTGGTTATAATTCCTGTGTTTCTGCCCTCAGGTCATATTAATAACCTGTACAACACCGTGTTCTGGAGGCTGGTGCAGAGGGGCGGGCTCTCCACCGTTCAGGCAGAGGACAGGTTAAAGGTACGGACACAGGCCTCTGGCCTCTGGCACACACACTCTGTCATAATCATTATTTTCATTCACCCATCAGGTCTGTGTGTAACCAGGCAATGTGTCGTATATTATCTGTGATGTAGACCTGTAATGAGATGTGAAGAGCCGTGTTATTTGGATCCCTGCAGTAACTCCTGCACACCTGCCAAAGTAAGAACAGTGTTCAGGTCAGCTGGCTGTGAGATGGGCGTACAGTGATGTTGTAACATTTGGGAAATGCACATTTAGCGGATTGTGATTTTTGTCCCTTTCAGGGCACCCTAGCAGCTGACAAAAACGAGATCTTGTTTTCGGAGTTCAACATAAATTACAACAACGAACCCCTGATTCACAGGAAAGGCACATCCCTCATTTGGGAAAAGGTAAGTTTTTAAATCCAGTTCTGAGAGAGAGAAAGAGAAAAGTGTACCCCGTCGCATTAGGAGCACAAACATGACTTCCTCTGGCCGTATTTATGGTTGTTTTACCTGCTTGTTTCAGGTGGATGAAACGACTACCAAGCAGATCAGGGTGTCGAATGAAGACAAGGAGGTGGCGGTGACCAGGAGTCGCAAACGAGTCTCCGCCCACCACTGTGACATCATCGGGGACCAGTTCTGGACGGAACACCCGGATATACTGGAGAGTGATGGCTGCTAGATACACGCAGCTAAACGTGGCCTGATTGGCTGCTTAACTGTGGGGCGGGGCACGGGGGAGGTGCAGGGCCAGACGTGGGTGGAGATATTTCTCTCTTAATTCCCACTGAACCAAAATATGATTTTAATATATCCCTGAAGGATTATAGCCTACTGCGCAGTTTAGTGACTTGAGAGAAATAAGAAGCAAGGCGGACCAGTCTGAGAAACTTTCCATGTTTTTGGACTCATATAAAAACAATTTATTCCCTTATTGCTGACAAAATCATCTTCAGTGGGAATTTCATCGTTGCATTATCTTTAATAAAAGTTCAGGATTTCAGCTGCTGTTTCAGCAGACTGTGGTCTGCAGTACCAAACGCCTGATTTTCCCAAATAAGTGTTTTTTTTATTGATGAAAAAAATGGTAGAGGTTTATATTGTATCTTTCTTTCATAAAGAAATAACTCATTTATGTTAAATATACATTTTTTGAAAATGTTTACTTTCAGCCCAGCACAATGTTTAAAGATAATTTAATTTAATCAAATATCTTGTCACCATGAATTGTATGATGAACGTAATCATGTAGCCCTGTAATTTGCCGGCTGAAAGTGCTTGGTGCGTTCTTCCTCGATGAGCGAAGATACCAGTAAGAGAAAATAACTACTGTGAGACACTGCTGAGCTACAGTGAATCTATTCTTCAGTAACGGCGCGCAGCCGTCTGGTGTCCTTGCGTGACCCTGCGACTCGGAGGGGGAAACCCCAATCGCTGCTACGTTAGCGCGCTAACGGCGGGAACCGTGAATGAAGCGTTTATCCCCCTGTCAGTCAGCAGGGTCACTATGGCGATTGTCACATGGAGACAAGAGCGGTCTAACGTTCATTTAACGATTCACAATCACTATTCCACAGAAGCGTTCAGCAAAAGCCGTTAAGGTGTAATTGTGGGAAGTTATGCATTTCCATATTTCAGACCTTGGGCTTCCCAATTTGCTTCAGTAATAATATTAATGTAGGACACAGTCATCAGTTTATATTGGAAAGCTGAAGCTCCTGGATATCTGCTGTAGCATAATGCTACTTTCTGAACGTTGTGATGTTTCAGGCTAGGGTAGCCGTGACACTGGTCTGTTGTCCATTTCTGATGGAATTTTAATGGAATGCATCAGTACCTGCTTTACTGTGAACGCCACCAGCCTGTTCTCCCAAAAGCCACAAAGAGTGGGAGAAAAAAAAGAGCGTGAACACTTTCGCAAAAAGAAATGAGAGATCTCGGGATTTCTCTTCAGAAGTCATTAGAGCTGTGCTTTTGCGTACTTCTGCCAGTTCTGAGAATGCACCCGTGTTCTGGATTTCCAGGTAATATCGATACTTTTGGTTCTGCGTTTCTTTTCCTTTTTCCAGAACATGTCAGATTTGCTCACTAATGAGAGAAAATGGCAGAGGTGTTGTACTGGAAGCCAGTCAACAAGGGAAAATATATGAGAGAGAGAGAGATAGATGGATGACTTCTTTCCAGAATGAATATCCATTCTTATTTATTTATGTTTTAATTTTGCTTGCAACTGGTAGTTCATCATCTTGTTAATTTATTAAGTTGCTACTTTCCATGTTTGTTTTATATATGATGATTTTTAACAGTGAATATTACGAAGCGCAGAAATAATGATGTAACGCTTAGGGAAACATCTTCCCTTGGTTTATCATTTGGCTTTTTATCATGTGTGGGTTACTGGTTGGCTTGTTAAGAAACTAATGAATCACTCAAAGTGCAGCTATTGCATTACCAGGAGGCTTCAGAAGCATCTGTAAGTGCTCGGAAGTATTTCCCCTTTTTCGAAAGGCGCAAATGAGGCTATAATTTGGTTTAAAAAAGAAACTGCCATCGAAATGTCCTGTGGCTCTCATCCACTTTTGCTGAACATCACAAGCGGTAATTTAAACAAAACCAGCATCGTGTGTTAAACAGCTCCTAGCAGTGTACCTTTTTAATGCTCTCAACGCTTTAAGGCTCTTACAGGCTGCAGGGCAGTAAAATGGGACCTTGCCTGCAGGTTCGACTCCCTGGTGAGACACTGCCGTTCTGCCCCTGAGCAAAGCACTTAACCCATTGTACTTAAGTAGCTGTATAAATGTAAAAACGTTAAGGCTGCGCACGTCGCTGTGGATGAGAGCGTCTCTTAAATGCAGATTGTGCCCGTGCTGCAGTGTCCACTGCCTCCAGTATCGATTCGGGAGAGCACAGGGGGAGCGTGTGCAGTGTCCACAGCCTCCAGTATCGATTCGGGAGAGCACAGGATCAGCGTGTGCAGTGTCCACTGCCTCCAGTATCGATTCAGGAGAGCACAGGGGGAGCGTGTGGAGTGTTCACAGCCTCCAGTATCGATTCGGGAGAGCACAGGGGGAGCGTGTGGAGTGTTCACAGCCTCCAGTATCGATTCGGGAGAGCACAGGGTGAGCGTGTGGAGTGTCCACAGCCTCCAGTATCGATTCGGGAGAGCACAGGGTGAGCGTGTGCAGTGTCCACTGCCTCCAGTATCAATTCGGGAGAACACAGGGTGAGCGTGTGGAGTGTTCACAGCCTCCAGTATCGATTCGGGAGAGCACAGGGTGAGCATGTGGAGTGTCCACAGCCTCCAGTATCGATTCGGGAGAGCACAGGGTGAGCGTGTGGAGTGTTCACAGCCTCCAGTATCGATTCGGGAGAGCACAGGATCAGCGTGTGGAGTGTTCACAGCCTCCAGTATCGATTCAGGAGAATGCAGGGGGAGCGTTTGCTCTCCTCTGACGCGTGTGATGTCAGCCGATGTTTCCTGACGCACCAAAGTTAGCGAGTCAGCCTCACACAGACGTGGGAGAGAGGAAGACTTCACGTGCGGCTCAACAGACGAACCCGATTGACCAGCAGGGGTCACTAGAGAGCTATGGAACGCAGTCGTCCAGATTGAAACCCTCCGGTCAAAACCTCCTTGAGCCAATCGTGCGTCACTTTGCTGCACTGCCAGTCACAGGATGGAGTGTAGCACAGTGGGTAAGGAACTGGGCTTGTAACCGAAAGGTCGCAGGTTCGATTCCCGGGTAAGGACACTGCCGTTGTACCCTTGAGCAAGGTACTTAACCGGAATTGCTTCGGTATATATCCAGCTGTATAAATGGATACAATGTAAAATGCTATGTAAAAGTTGTGTAAGTCGCTCTGGATAAGAGCGTCTGCTAAATGCCTGTAATGTAATGTAATGTCATTAGATACCGTATTACTGTACGGTATTCAGTACCAGACCATGGGACCCATCCATGCAATGGAACTTGACAGCATGAGCCAACTCACAGATGCTCAAATATCAGTAGTTTTAGTTAATCCATGTTTATGGACGGCACCATCAGGGATTTTTAGAATATCTTCTAGGTCGAGGATTTGGACATGGCAAGATTCGGGAACCCATGGATGCCTTCTCGGTCTGGGCGAGAATCCACAGGCCCAGACTGGCCAAGGCCAACCCGGCCGCCACGAGCCAGGAGATCAGTAACCCAGCCGCCACGAGCCAGGAGATCAGTAACCCAGCCGCCACGAGCCAGGAGATCAGCGTCCAGATGGGGGAAGAGTGGCGCAAGCTTTCAGAGGCACAGTAGATGGAGATGGGAAAATATGGTACTTGGACATCAGTGTTGGGGTGAGGAGGGTGTGACTGAACTGACGTTTCCAACTTTGTGTGAGAATTGCAAGTATGCATCTGGACCGGATCCGAGGTCTACAGATTTTACTCCAGTGGAATAAAACATTTCTGCATTCAACACAGGCTTTGTTTGTGACGGAGGAGTAAAGTTTGTGAGCAGAAACGTTTCAGGGAAACTGGGTTCCTGGCAGCAGGATCAGTTTGATGTGTAGATATGAGAAGGTGCCAGTGCAGAGCAGCAGGATCTGAAGGCTTCCCACGGTGGCAAGCTGTTACCTCTCCTCTCCGTGTCCGTCCGCATCGACTCACCCGCCTTTCTGAAACACGGAGAGAAGCTGAAGCAGCGGGATTATATCACAAAACAAGAGGCCTGTTCTCTTATAAGAACCCTAATTTGGACCTTTGTGAGGTGAACTCGGTAGCCTTAAAGGTTCTCTTCCAAATCCTTTTGACTTGTGGATGTGCAACTTCCACCAATTTTCTGAATGGACTCTTTTTTTCTTTTCTTTTTTTAATTGCCTGTGTTTACAGAAAAAAAGTTTGCCCTCAAAAAAATCATGACCGCAGAAACTTGCCAATGAACTTGCAGCAAACATAGCTTTTCACAAAAAATCGTTTAAGTGTAAACAGGCCTGCTATTTATCAAAACACAGTGCCCTGCCAATGGCTGCTTAGATGAAAATCGCTGGTGATAATTTGTTTGTTTTAACAAGCCGCGTTACAACACCACTGTCGAAGGATCTATATCTTAGCCTACTCTCAAACCGTACTTACTGGCGTTTTTGTATTGGGTTTTTGTACTGAACCCGCCCAGCCTATCAATAGAGCGAGCCGTGCTCATCCAGTCGTGCCTGAAAGGGGGAGGTGCTCTTGTTGCCAAGAGGCTGCGAAAGATGCGCTCGGAGCAGACTGGAGTGCGTACAGCCACAGCCACAGGCTCGCCATTCGCTGTCAGTGTACCACTGCCTCTATCAGAAGCCATGCCCCCGCCGCCTTATTAAAAACCCTTCATTCACCGGACACACCTTCACTCCGCTTCTGTCTGCATGGCCGCGTGCATAGCATTTGCCATGTTAAAGCGCGTGCATTTCAGCCGCTTGATTTGCCGTTCGCTAGTTGTGCGTTATTATTTGTGTCTATTTTTAATTCCTTTCCATCTCCGCTTGCCTTGCATGGCTTGTGGAGAGCAAACGTATCCAGGTAAGGCGCCTCTTATTTCTGTTATTGTTAAATGTGCATTACAGAATGCCGGGGGACTTAGCAGATCGTTGTCTGCGTCTTAAATGTTGCATTTAGTGAAATATTTATTTGCAACTCTGAACCACAATTACGCTACTGGTGATTATCTCTACTAAGGTTTTTTTTAATGTTCACCGGCGGTCATAGCCATTCGTTTTGATAAATTTACGCTTCATCTGTTGTGGAAAGTAGAAACAATATGCGGTTAACAAAAATATTCATTATTAATAGCCTTGCTTAGAACTAATAAGATTTTTTTATTCTCCAAAGGAATCGCTTAACGCAAAATGTTCACTATCGCAGCAAAGACTTTTCTTTTTGGCCAAGAATGTACACTCGTAGAGCGTAATACTTGGCCATGAACTTTGGAGCGAGGTTTTCGAAGTTTTCATTCAAACTAACACGTAGCTACTTCAAGTGCTTCTATAATAATATGCCGTTTTGTTCGGGCATTTTCTTTTGCGGAATTTGTGCAAATGGCGTCATATATTTGCACCTTTAATTTAAGCGACTAGATTCATGTTAGCCTACTGATTGGATGTGTTGTATGCTTGTGCATAGAGGACCGGTGGTTGGGCCACCAGATGCCGAAATTGGACCACATAGAACAGTATGAAGTTATTTACCCCAGGTGGCTGTCCCCGGAACGGTGCAGATCCTCTTTCTCCGACAAAGTCAGCTCTTATCAGGTATGCAAGCTACACATATGTAAAATCCTACTCATCTGCATAACGTCTCATAGTATCTTATGATTATGGGAATAAATGACCTTTGAAATAAACAGACTCGAGGGAGCTCACGGGATTGTTGTAGCATAAAATGGTTAATTCTTCTGTTGAAAAAAAAAAAAAAAACACCGTGTAGGCGGTGACGTTGGACTGTGTGGTAGTCTCTGCGACCTGTCCTTTCCGTCCTCTTTATTTCCTATTGCTCTGTCTCTGGCAGCACCCCCCACAGGTGAAGGTCGGGATTACGGCAGGGAGGAAGGAGCTGGTTCTTCAGCTGGAGCGGAACGAGTGAGTGCCGGTCGGAGCGTGCTCTCGTGGCGGCTTTTCAAACTGTTTTATTTGGAATTCCGCTTGCGTTCAAATGGGTCCCTGGTTTCCGCGGTGATGAATGGGATTGGCCGAGCGGCCGGCCGCGGGCCAGGTTTTCCAGATGGAGCGTTTGTAAGATTAAGGAGCGCAGAAATAGTTCGTGGGAAACTCGCCATTCTTCCAGCCCTTCCTCTGAGTTTGTGAGATATTCATGAGTGTTAAATGCGGCCAGCTTGGCCTGCTCTGGTGAGGGAAATACTGCAACATGACAGAACATCAGATCCTCCCCTCAACCCCCCCTGCCCCCTTTCCTCAACTCCCCAACCCCTCCCCCATGTGAGTCACGTTTCAAAGTGACACTCATGACAGGACAGTTGGTGTGGCACCTGGCGCTCTCTCTTGGACAGGAAGTGGAGGGCGCTGCGGCTCTCTGTGATTGGCGAGCTGAGTGACGGTGCTGTTATTTCCAGAGGGGAGGTTGATAGGGGAGGTTGGGGGGGGGGGGGTGAGGTGGGGGGGGGACCATATGGAGCGGTGGATCTCTCCTCAGCGTGGTCGCGCAGCTCGACCGCAGCGCGAGGCGTGGGGGGGGGCGGGTGATTTGTGGCGTGTGGGAGAAGGCTGAGGATCCAGTGTCTCCGCCTCGGGGCGTAATAAATCTGCCCCCCCCCCGGCCCCTGCACTCCGCTGGTCCCCCGAAGCTGGGATATACAGCCCAAACCCGCTCGTGTCCCGGAGCAGGGGTCTCCCGGCGGACCCTGACCTCCGTCTGTCTCTCAGCTGGGGTGCGAGTCCCCGGGAGGAAGCATCGCACAGCTGGGGAGCACTTCCCCCGGCCGCTCGCTCAGTATTTAGGTCATTGTGTGTTGCTGGCTGTGCAGTTTGGAAAAGTATGTATCTCTGTAAATGAGAACCGTGTGGCTCTTTCCCCCGACTGCTGTCTCTCTGTCCTGCAGACTCCTCGCTTTCTTGCTTCATCCTGGTCTCTGCTCCCCCTTCTATTCCCACCATAAGCACCGTCTGTACCCTGCGTTACTGTGTGTGTGTGTGTGTGTGTGTGTGTGTGTGTGAGAGAGAGAGAGAGTGTGTTTGGTGGGGGGGGGATGTCTATGTTTGTGCATGTGTGTATGTGGTATATCTTTCTGTGTGTGGGTGTCTGAGAGAGAGAGAGACAGAGAGAGAAAGAAAGAAAAAGAAAGAGAGGGTGAGAGAGAGAGAGAGTTATTGGATTCATATGGATGTATCCTGTCCTGCTATAGAGGTGCGTTATTAGCTCAATATGGATGAGTTCTGTACAGCTGTAGTTCTGTTATTGGCTTTGCATGGATTTGTGGTTAGGCCTGTTGTAATCAATTCAGAGGCTAAACCTAAGCCAATCCTTATAGAGTTAGGTGATGTCATTGGGGTAAAGAAACATTAGATTTTAGATTTTGAAAGGGAGGGGGTTTGTTCATGTGAAGGGCATTGGAACCGAGGCTGTCCATTCGCAGATGACTTTCACCTCTCTATGGTAATGCAATTCTTCTGACAACCCATTTACCTTCCCCAATGTTATAAATCTTCACACTGTCTCATGCACATCTACCTCATGGTGCAAAGGGCAAAGTCACTCAAGCTGTGTGTGTGTGTGTGTGTGCCTGCCTGCGTGTGTGCACGCCTGCGTGTGTGTGTGTGTGCTTGTGTGTGTGTGCGCTTGTGTGTGTGTGTGCGCTTGTGTGTGTGCACGCATGCGTGTGTGTGTGTGTGCTTGTGTGTGTGTGTGTGTGCCTGAGTTTCACTCAATTTTGGTTGTCTTACTGTGGTTATAACAGAAACAAAGAATAACTCTGGATTGTATTTCCGATTATTATTACACGGCTTTGTTGAATGCATGATTCTGATTGGTCACTTCAGGAATTCTACGGCCAAATATTTGAATAACTGACCGCTGCTACTCCACCTGTATGACCGCTCTCTCTCTCTCTCACACACCTGTATGACCGCTCTCTCTCTCACACACCTGTATGACCGCTCTCTCTCTCACACACACCTGTATGACCGCTCTCTCTCTCACACACCTGTGTGACCACTCTCTTAGTTTTAACCCTGAGAGTAGAAGCCCTGTCAGTCTGACTGCCTGAGTCAGGTAATGTAGTCCAGAAACAGGGCCAAAACAGTCCGCATGCAGTCAGCACGCTGGGTCAGTCTATGCAAATTAGATCTGCTAATGAATGCTGGGTAATGCAGGCACAGAGCCCAGCACGCATGCCAGCCGCTCTTTTAGGTACGAATGTGCCGCTCATCTTTCACACAAGGCTCGATTCATGGATTCCTGCACAGAGCGGCACTTCTTTCTCTCCCACTCTCTTTCTCCCCAATTTCTCTCTGTGCCCTCTTTCCTTCCTGCTTTCTCTGCCATTCCTCTCTCTCTCTTCCCTCTTTCTCTCTCCCCCCTTCCCCCCTCTCTTTCTCTCTCTCCCTCTCCCCTCATTAGCCCCAGGCTCTGTCTAACTGACACAGTGTGTGTGCAGATGTCTGTGGTGAGTGGGTCTGTGTAACTGACACAGTGTGTGCGCAGATGTCTGTGCTGAGTGGGTCTGTGTAACTGACACAGTGTGTGTGCAGATGTCTGTGGTGAGTGGCAGTGTTCCAGGGCCTGGGGGCTGCCTCCCAGTCTCCAGGCTTTTATCCTAATGAGGGAGGGAGCGGGGGGAGGGGGGAGGAAGGGGGGGGGGGTAAATCTGGTTAAGAGCCAGACAGGGGGGGAGGGTGCTGACTCAGGGAGATGCTGAGTGATGGGATGGATAATTGGGGGGAGAAATCCGTTCTCCTCTTCCTCCAGCTGCTCTGCACATCTTCTGCCAGTCCCTGGTGACCTAAACCGCAGTGCTGTCCTTATCCAGAATCTGACACCTCCCCCCCGCCCCCCAAAAAACGAACTTCCGATCTATGGGCTCCTTATCCACCTCACTCTGCACCTACACCCTGAGGGCTCAGAAACCACCAATCACAGACCCCAACCAGCTACTTGCAATACAATACCCACCCCACAGTAACACAGACTATTGGTGTGTGTGTTTATGAGGTCCACTCTGCAGTAACACAGACTATTGGTGTGTGTGTTTATGAGGTCCACTCTGCAGTAACACAGACTATTGGTGTGTGTGTGTTTATGTGGTCCACTCTGCAGTAACACAGACTATTGGTGTGTGTGTTTATGAGGTCCACTCTACAGTAACACAGACTATTGGTGTGTGTGTGTTTATGTGGTCCACTCTAGAGTAAATGTAGATTTCAGCACCTCTCCCATGTGGGATGTCTCAGACTTATTTTATTATTTCTGTCCTTTTTCTCCCTTTTTCCTGCACACGGGTCTTTCTGTTTGGATGACTTTGGCATGACCCCGGCACCCCTCAGCCCTCTACCCCCGTACCCCCCTAACCCCCCCTCAGCGAGACTGGCGCTGGGACAGGCGTGCGGAGGTGGGGGGGGGTCGGGGGGGAGACTGCCTGGTTTGTGCCTCCATCTGACAGGACCCAGGATTTTCTTTTTTTTTTTTACAGTGTCCTTCATTACATCATCCCCCCCCCCGCCCCCCCCCCCCCCCCCCCCCCCCCCCCGCCTGCCAGCCTCGCGCTGAGTTACTGCCCCCGGCTCGGGCGATGACATCATCGCGCGCCGCGCGGGAATGTGGCCCAGTGACCCCGTGACCCCGGCGCATTAGCGGTCCTCTCCTCCGCCGCTACGCCGCGCGCTAGCCGCCTGACCGCGCTCGGAACGGAAAATACTCCATCAGAGCGTCTGTCTGGACGCGCTCCAGCCCCCCCTCGCTGCGCTCCAGCCCCCCCTCGCTGCACTCCAGCCCCCCCTCGCTGCACGCAGTAAATGATCCTCAGTGTGCTGGTCGGGGGGGTGGGGGGGGGGGTGGTGGGGGGGGGGGTCTGAGAGCGCGGAACGCTCTCCTCTCTCCGCTCCTGCAGCTCTTTCCCTGATCGCCTGTGTGTGCTTTGCACCTACACTAACACAGCTCAGCCTAAAGAGCCCCAACGCCTCCCTAAAGCCTGCCCCCCCCCCCCCCAGCCCATACTGTACACCCCCAGGCCAGGTCTCTGCGGTTCCGGGTTAGCCTCGGGGAGGGGGGGGGGGACGCTCATAAAACAGCGCGGAGATTAAAAGCAGGGCAGATGTCTGCAGTAAATTAGGTCATCTCTGACTGCAGCCAACAGTCACTTTAACTTTTGTTTTTTCTTCTCTTATTTTCCTTTAAATTTAATTTCTTTTTTTTTTTTTTGTATAGCACCTCGGCACAGTTGCAGCTGAGGGTTCTCTGCCCCCAGTGTGTGTCGCCGAGATCGCTTAATAGGGAAAATAAAGCGACAGTGTCACAGGAGTACTGCAGCCGAAATTAAGCTAAATCCAAAAAAAAGTGAAGAAGTGGGTTTTTTTATTCCTGTTTCGTATGTAAAACTCTAACTGACATGGGAGCCGGAGCAGAAACACGTGCAGTTTTGGAGGTCGAGAGGTCGGCGAACTGACGTTCTCTCTAACGGTCGCGGACGCCTCGTAATAATGGAGGATATTCAGCCCGTTTTGCAAGAGTCTGTTGTGACAGGGGCGGCGCTGCGCTTCCTGAGAGCGCACTGAAGCAACTCTTAGAGGAGCTGGAAGCATTTCTTTCTTTAAACAGGAAGTTCTGGCTGCAAGATGCATCTGAGGATAGGATGAGGACAGACTCAGGCCTCGCCACAGATTTCTAAACACTTATTTGCCGGTGGCTATTAGTGACTATTAATTCTATAAAGAACGCAACATTTTTTTTTTTGAATAAGCTGTTATGTAGCTTTTGACTGTACTTGCTTTGTGTTTCTGCTTTTGTATTGCTCTCTCACTCCTCTATTATGCTCTTTCACACATTCTGCTTTGGATATATGTTTTTATGTTTATGATTTTATATTGTCTGTAACTTTTTGTGCTGCTGCCTTCTTGGCCAGGTCTCCCTTGAAAAGGAGATTTTTGAATCTCAGCGGGACTAACCTGGTTAAAGGTTTCAGGACGAGTGGCAACCCTAGCAGTCACCGCAGCGGTCACCATCAGGCCCAGCGTTTGCCTGCCCCCTGTGAGGTCTGGACTTTAGCCCTGAGCTGCGTAGCGCATTTGTTAACGCCCAAACTTGTGCAACTGCAGTAAAATTTACGCCTGACTGCGCGTCTGCACTTAGTCCCGGGAGTAGAGTTTTTATGTGGCCAGCCCCCCCCGCCCCGTGAAGGGACCCCTGGCGTAGTCCGTTAATAAGGAAGCCCACACTTCGTCCCGCGGATGCAGGACCCAGACTGTGATTTATATGAAACAGGGAGTCCCTCCGAAATGAAAGAGGTGTGATCTCACCTCCCCGGGTTAGCGGAGGTCATTCACATTCACGCGCTTTAGTGCCGCTGAATCTGCGCTGGCCGCTGCGGGACCCCGGCCCGCCTGGTCTGGCGCTCGGACTCCCGTAAATCAGGCGCGGCGGTTATGGGTCTCCCTCACCGCGAGTCACTCCGGACGAGTTCATCGCCCCGCTCAGAGGCCGCTCTGAGAGCCCTGCGCTTCTCACGCGTCCCGCTGCTGCGGAACCTTCCGGAAGCTTCCGGCTCTCCCAGGTGACGGATCAGAGCTCCGGTTCTCCCAGGTGACGGATCAGACCTCCGGTTCTCCCAGGTGACGGATCAGAGCTCCGGTTCTCCCAGGTGACGGATCAGAGCTCCGGTTCTCCCAGGTGACGGATCAGAGCTCCGGCTCTCCCAGGTGACGGATCACAGCTCCGGTTCTCCCAGGTGTTGATATCCTCAAGGTTGCCCCTTTCCGAAGGACTTCTTTTATCTGTTTTTTTTTTTCCAGGCGAAGGAATTACAGGCTTTAATTTTCCATAATGCCCCCCAGGCCTGTGCAACCCCCCCGCCCCCCCCCCCCCCCCCCACTCTGTGAGGTCCTGGTGTCTTGACCTGCCTCCGGCTCACTCCTTACTACCTGTGCTGGAGAGAGAGCAGACAAGGGAGCTAGAGGGAGGGAGAGCTGACGAGACACCTGGATGAAAAACAAGCGGGTGAAATGCGTGACTCCTGGCGAAGCCACTTCATCCCGTACGTCTGGCGGGTGTACCTCGGACAGATAACACCTCTCCTGGCCCCCTTTGTCACCGGCGAAACTATCCGCGGTCGTTCGCTTCGTATCTGGAGATCCTCGTGTGACCTCTGGCTTCGCGGTTCAGATCGCAGTGTGAATTTCTCACCCTGTTCTGCTAACGAGTTCAAAATAGCCGCCGCCCACCGTCACGCTCGATGTGGCTTTCAGCCGTGTCATCATGCAGGAGAAAAAATTAGCGGTGGCTCCTCGCTAATTTTGAACACCTTTATTTTTGGATTGTGACACTAGTTCGCTGCCCGTAAGCTGTAAATGTGGGCTGATCATTTGTTTGTGATAACGGACAGGGGTTGGACTGAAACCTCAGTTAACACGAATAATAAGGGCATCTGCACATTACCCCTCCTAAACAGAATGCCACGGGCTCTCACTCTGGGTGTCTGTTTACGATGCCATCGATCTGGGGTGTAACGTTATACACTTCCTGTCCTGTATGTGGACCCCGGGATCTGAATGGGAACCCAGACTTTCGATCAAAGCCAATATTACTTTAATTATGATATGAGTGGGGTTTGACAGCTCCTGGTTTAAGGAAGGGTGAGTGGTCTCTCTTCCGGTCCAGTTCTGTGTGCATACGTGAACACGCCCCTACAACGTGTTATCGAGTCTCGCTGTGATGCCGGACACCAAGGCAGCCATTTTGGCTCAAGAGCATCAGCTGCTGGAAGCCATTTCCTTTTGTCCTCCGCTATCTGTTTTGCTCTCTCCTCTTCTTCCCTTTGGTGAGGGACATGGAGTCTGTACAGGCTCAGACTTGCCTCCTTTAGCTTTGTGGGCTAAATTCAGGTCTTTAAATAAATTCAGGTCTTAAAAAATTCAGGTCTTTAAATATTTTGTGCGCACACAAAAGAGCACATTATTCTTGAAGATAGAACTTCTAGATGGACAATGTGCTCTCTTAATTGTTCTCACCCCACCATAACTCAAAATACAGGCCTGTTTTCTTCAATATTTACAAACAATACAAGGGTTAACAAACCTTTTATGGTTTTAAAGTACATCTAAAAACTACTTTTTAGCTCTTGCAAACTGCTATTCCTTGTATCAAGAGCTCGTCAGAGCTAAAAGATACATTTAGATATTTTTAAAAAAAAGAGAAGTTTCAAGAGGATATGTTTTCATAGTTTTAAACTTTTTCGCCTTTGCTACACCCCCCCCCCCCCTTCAGACACCCAACACCACACCAAGAGATCAATTCCACAGGAAACACTGGTATGCATTTTGAGGAGGAGGTACCAGCACGTATTTTGGTCCAATTCCAACACTGGTTAACACTATGTCTATGTCTTTCGGTCACTGAAGAAAAAAAAGTGACGCTTTTGACAGACAGTGCGACCTTCGCGGGCTGCAGGTCTTCCGTCCACCTCAGAAAGGAGCAAGCACGGAGCGCGCGGCCTAGGCTCTTTTTGAAAATAAATACGTGGACGTGACGGTTTGGTTTTGAAAGCGCATTTAGGTAGAAATATTTAGAAAGAGTAACATTTTTTATTTATGAATTTAATACATAGGCTATATACAGTATATATATTATTTTTTATTTTATAATTTTTTTATTTATTTTATTTATTATTTTTAGCAGCGGAAACGTTGTGTCTGATTCCCTCGGGGATGAAGAGGCTGGAACCTGTTTGTGCTCCCAAAGGGGAACTGAGGCCATGGCTGTGTGTGTGTGTGTGTGTGTGCGTGTGTGTGTGTGTGTGAGTGTGTGTGTGTGAGTGTGTGTGTGTGTGTGTGTGTGTGAGTGTGTGCGTGTGTGCATGTATGTGCGTGAGTGAGTGAGTGTGCGTGAGTGGTGAGTGTGCGTGTGTGTGAGTGTGAGTGAGTGAGTGTGCGTGAGTGTGTGAGAGTGTGTGTGTGTGTGTGCGTGTGTGCATGTATGTGCGTGAGTGAGTGAGTGTGCGTGAGTGTGTGCGAGTGTGAGCGTGTGTGTGTGTGTGCGTGTATGTGCGTGAGTGTGTGAGTGTGAGTGTGTGTGTGTGCGTGTATGTGCGTGAGTGAGTGAGTGTGCGTGAGTGTGTGCGAGTGTGAGTGTGTGTGTGCGTGTATGTGCATGAGTGTGTGTGAGTGTGTGCGTGTATGTGCATGAGTGTGAGTGTGTGTGTGTGCGTGTATGTGCGTGAGTGAGTGAGTGTGTGTGAGTGTGTGTGTGTGTGTGTGCGTGGTCTCTCAGCCCAGACTGAGTGAACTCTCTGCACTCTGCGCTGTGTCTCTGTGCTCCTCACTCATAAACTCCCATCATGAGCAGAGCAGTGCTGCAGGGCCCAGGACTGTGACGCAATTAGAGTGTTAGCATCACAGAGTGACCAAGCTGCTTCTGCATCAGTCAGTGTGCATGGATCTGTCTGTCTGGTTCTGTTCTGTGTGTGTGTGTGTGTGTGTGTGTGTGCGTGCGTGCGTGCGTGCGTGCGTGCGTGCGTGCGTGCGTGCGTGCGTGCGTGCGTGCGTGCGTGCGTGCGTGCGTGTGTGCGTGTGTGTGTGTGTGTGTGCGTCCTACTGCATCTGGACTCTGTCCATGGGTGCGGGAGATGACAGTGTAAACAGTGGGAGTCCAGCAGTCGACTGTCCCGACAGACACAAGCCCGGCTGCTGTTAATCTCAACCGCTCGTGTCCGCCCGTGAGCTGGACCCGCACCAGAACTCCCCAGAACCAGAACCCCCCAGAACCAGAACCCCCCAGAACCAGAACTCCCCAGAACCCCCCGGCAGAACCAGAACCCCCCAGAACCCCCCGGCAGAACCCCAGACACCCACCCTCCACCCCGCCTGTTCTTTCACACACTCATCACCGATCAGCCCTGTCTGCAGTTACGCACGGAGCTGCGGGCACCTCCCATGCAGAGCCATTTCTGTGGGCTAACAGAACGGTCATTTCAGCTAATCTCATTCAGTTAAGAGAAAAGGGCTTGCATCTGAAAGGATGTGGTCAGTCAGATCTTGAACAAGCAGGCCAATATCTTCGTAAAATATAAACAGCACGGACTTCATGTGAAGAGCTGCGTTTTTGTTTCAATAAACTTGCAGCCATCTGCCTTCTTGTTTTGGAAAAAAAAACCTGCCAGTTTAAAAAAAAAAACATTTTTTACAACCCTGAAATTTTCAGTAAGCTGAAGCACTTTGTAACCACTTACAGTTCTCTGTAGTTAGATTATCTGTGGTTACAATGATTCCCTGTAGTTAGTGTGAACTCTATGGTTATAGTATGATTCAATGTGGTTACAATGATTTTCTGTAGTTAGTGTGAACTCTGGTTCATGGTTACAGCGGGAACTCTATGGTTACACCATAATTCTCTTTACTTCTGGTGCACTGTAACCATCAAGCTCACACTAAGCACAGATGAACCCTGTCACTAAGAGCGACTGAGAGTAAACGGGTCTCATGCTGGGGATGCAGTGGGTTTCAGTGCAGTGGCGTAACACCGCAGTCGATTATCGCACCCTGACAGTGCCCAGTGCCCGCTGTTGCCCACAGCTGTGCCCAGTGCCCGCTGTTGCCCACAGCTGTGCCCAGTGCCCGCTGTTGCCCACAGCTGTGCCCAGTGGCACGTAGTGTCAGCCTGGGAGAGAAAGAAACCGTCCTGCTGCCGCCCGCAGAATTAAAGCAAGGGGTGGTTTTGGCGGTACAGAGGCGAGCGCTTTCCCCATAATTAACCGCGGAGGTTTCCAGAATTAACTGAGGCTTTGCGAAACAGGACTGGGAATCCCGTAGGTTTTTGGAGGAATTTGACCGGAGCGACTGTGGAGAGTTCTTTTTGTAGTGCGAGCAGATTTACTGTGGAGCGCAGCCCGTGGGGGGGCCGTGGGGGGGGGGGGGGGGTCTCACAGAGGAGGGGTCCTTGTCCTGCTGAGTCCGTCTGTCCGCCTCGAACCCGCTGCCAAACCCAAGGAAAACACCGCTCAATTGATTTGTTTTACCTTCCACCTCTGAGCCCCCCCCCCCCCCCCCCCCCCCCCGTTCCGGCAGAAGCAGAATCGCACCATTTACTTCGACCTTTCTCTGGGTCCCTGAAAAGGGGGTCTTTTCCCTCAGGTCACTGGCAGAGGCTCTTCCTCAGGAACGGCAGTAGATCTGCGCTGCTGTAAAACGGACTCGTTTGTGGAGATTTGGGGGGGTTCCTGGGGTGCTGTGGGTGACTGACGCGGCGGCTCAGATCCGCCCCGCGGCGGTTTTAGTCCTGGGGCGCGCGGACGGGCGAGCGCTCCCCCGTTTCCGAGGCCGAGCCGGGAGTCCTCCATTTTGAGCCGACTCTGTCAGGCCCAGCTGCCCTCCGGAGCTGCGTGAATATCCTGAATATTTTATGAGCTCTGGGCCGCGGTGGAGAGGCTGCCGTCAGTCTCTCTGCCTCGCTGTCGTCCTCCTTTTCGACAGCAGCAGGATCCTCTTTTTAAAAGAAGCTTGGGCGTTCTGTGAAACGGTACTTTTCGTCTTCACACCTTCAGGGGGTCTCGCATAGGCAAGCAGATGTCGGAAACCAGAAGGGCAAAAATGTGACGCTGAGTCAGCCCTTTTGTCGAGGGTTGGAGGGGGGGGGGGCTTGTTGCCCACTATATTTTCATATAGCGATTTAGTGGATTGATTGCTAGGCTTGCCAGTAAGCTTGTGAGATTTGACGTTTGAAAATGAAAGACTAGAGCCGCGTTTCCACCGCAGGAACTATACCCCGGAACTAGGAACCTTTTGAGGAACTCAGTGCGTTTCCACCGCAGGAACTAGGGTCTAAATTTAGTTCTGGGGGCTTTGTTTTACCCCCCAAAACGTTCCTGCTCGGGGGGTAGTACTTTCCGAAAGTACAGGAACCTTTTGGGTGGAGCTTGCAGCGCTGAACATTTCTGATTGGTCGAGTACTCGTAGCATTTGTGTTGTATTTATTTTCCGCCATTACCCGCCATGTTTGAAAATATGCAGCGGCAAACCAATTTATTTTCATAATAACAAATCAAACTTGTATGTTATGCGGCGCAGTAGCCTACTTTTGGTTATAGCCTGTCAACGTCTTGGAATTATAACGTGTGCTCTTCTGTTCTTTTCTTGCTTTAGTATTCGTTTTATAAAATGCTAAGCATTCGTGCTGGGACAGCATATTACGTAGGCTACCAAAACATTCAAACGGATTAATTCGGTTGCTGAATATTTTCTTCCGGATTTTCTTTGTTAGCCCGTTGTAATTGACTCAAAACGTTTGATACATTTATGTGAGGTATGCGGTAGTTCTGCATAATTAACATTGGTGATACAGTACAAGCAAACTGGAAATCACCTTCCGCACTTTTTATCCGGGTAAAATAACAGGTTAATTCTAGTAATCTTCCCTTTAGCTTTTTCAGACTGCCGTAATTTTACTCAATTTTACTGCCATTTTTCAATTCCACGAAAAGACCAGGAAGACTATGGACTCATTTATGGTGCATGGTTCGCATCTGGAGGGCACACTTCGCTGCTCGGCTAGCAGTAACTTCGAAGGAAAGCAAACGATGGCTGTACCACTACTAATTTACATTTTCACGCAAGTCCGAGTTTTCGTTCTATTCTTGTCATTTTGCGATTAGCCTATATGGAATTGACGACGAGAAAGTAATAAAACAGCAAATTGTTTACAACGTGTGCATGTTTTCTGCTGTTAATGAATGTGTTTGAGAGGATATATGAAAATCAATAAATACAAAAGTAACCATATATAGTCATTGTTGGTAACCCGTTGTATATAAGTGGAATAAACCCCTCCGGGCTGTCCCGGTTATTAGAAAATAATGTAGGCTACTTCGGTGGTAGTATGGGGTTACAGAAGAAATCATATGACAGATGGACCGACGACAACAGTCAGTGGGCTAATTTGCCTAATCTTCGCGGTACTTTAGACCCCGGTGGAAACGCAGACAACCATTGGCTGAAGGAACCTTTTAGTTCCTGGTAACGTAGTTCCTGGGACTGAAAGTTCCGGGTAATTTTGGTGGAAACGCGGCTTAGGTGGTTCGGTAGTGTGTCTCCCCCGAAGTTGGAGTGAAACCTATGCATACGCACACACATTTCTGAGAATTAAAAGTGTGTTTAGCGTTAAGGGTGTACCTGCTGTCCTACACAACCGGGCTGCCATTAGGTTTGGCTCCCAGCCCACCACAGAGCTTTTGAAATCAGCGGTTTGTCACCAACCCAGGATGTGGCTGCAAGCCAACGTTTTGCAAGATTGCGTGACCTTTTGCAAGATGGT
Source organism: Anguilla anguilla (assembly GCF_013347855.1). Lineage (NCBI taxonomy): Eukaryota > Metazoa > Chordata > Actinopteri > Anguilliformes > Anguillidae > Anguilla > Anguilla anguilla. The sequence continues at coordinate 1,464,970 of NC_049203.1, forward strand.
ATGACTTTACTCCCTGCTTGTGACAGATGCCCATGTTATGCATTACATTACATTACATTACAGGCATTTAGCAGACGCTCTTATCCAGAGCGACTTACACAACTTTTACATAGCACTTTTACATTGTATCCATTTATAAAGCTGGATATATACTGAAGCAATGCAGGTTAAGTACCTTGCTCAAGGGTACAACGGCAGTGTCCTTACCCGGGAATCGAACCTGCGACCTTTCGGTTACAAGCCCAGTTCCTTACCCACTGTGCTACACTGCCGCACATTATGCTATGAGCTTAATCCTGAAATTTCAGATTAAGCCTGAAGTTTCAGCCATAATCCCAGCCGGCTCATTTAGGGATATTATGGGTGCGAAACGCATGCCGTGTGTTCTAGAGATGAGAAGTTGACCAGAGCTGATTCTCCTGTTTTCCCTCTCTGTTCTGAAGGCAGCTGTTCTCCCCCGGGTTTAAGGAGACTTGGTACAGTCCCGGCGGAGTGCGCCACACCTCATCCCCCCCCCGCCCCGTAAGTGCATCGGTCTGTTCTGAAAATGAACGTGCTCATCACCTCCCGAGTTAGTGCGCCGTGAGCACCAATCAAAAACGTGCATGCAAACAGGAAGTGGACATGACATGGCTGAAACTGTAAAAAGTAACCATTTCTGTAGTCCTTATGGCCTCTGGTCATGCAGCTTGCTTTCTGTTTGCAGGAGAACTGTTTCTACCACGGTGTGGTCCGTGGAGACGCGGAGTCCAGCGTGGCCCTCAGCACCTGCAAGGGACTGAGGTCAGGCTGCCGACAGGAAGTGATGTCACACACGCTGGGATTTTCCCTCTCTCTCTGTAACTCTCTACAGGAAGCGCCTTGTCTTCCTGGGTGACGGCAAGAGAAAAGGGCCATTAAGGATGTAATTATAGGCGATCACAGGCTCACACCACCTGACACAAAGTCAATGGGTCGGGGGGTCAGGGGGGTTGGGGGGTGGGGAGTGGGGGGTTGGGGGGTGGGGGGAGGGGGGGTCAGGGAGGGGGGGTCAGGGACGGACAGAGAGAGGCTCACACCCCGGCCTCAGCGATCAGGAGGAGAGAGCGATCTGCGGAGAGATCTGAGTCCGCCTGTCCGACGGCTCCACGGGGGATGAGACGTATCGATTCCAGTCTCCAGCTCGGAGCGTGGAGCTGCCAGTTCCCACCTCCCCCCCGCCCCCCCGAGGGTGTCCCGGGCCGGGGGGAGGGCGGAGGGTGGGCGGAGCTGAGAGGCACATCTGCGGGATGATTAAAACGTCTCCAAACGAACACGCTTCCGGCAGACAGCGTGAGGGGACTCCTTTAGGGAGGGAGGGGCAGTGAGGGGACTCCTTTAGGGAGGGAGGGGCAGTGAGGGGACTCCTTTAGGGAGGGAGGCAGGGTCAGAGCCGTGGGCGTCTGAGCGCGTGCAGAGAGACGTGCAGATGTCTTACACAGCTGCAGCTCGGAATCATTCAGTTATTCAGAAACAAACAGTGTGTGTGTGTGTGTGTGCGTGCGTGCGTGTGTGCGTTCGTGCGTGCATGTGTGTGTGTGTGTGTGTGTGTGAGAATGTGAGTGCGTGTGTGTGTTTAATGTGTGTGGGTGTGCGTGTGTGTGAGACAGTGTCTATTGTCGTGTGTGTGTGTGCGTGCTTATGTGTCTAGGGTTGTGTGTGTGTATTTCACACAAACACACATGTATATATAACACATACTGGCATGCGTTATTTTACACAAACATACATGTATTTGACACATGCACACAGATCTCAGTAACGCACGTCGCATTCCTGTCTCTGTCCTCCTGGTGAGCTGTGTCCTCACACACGGGTCATACACCATCTGTGCCAGCGTCTGTCCACTTGTTCTGGAAGAGAGGTGTTAAGACACCCCCCCCCCCCCCCCGACGCCCTGCAGTGCTCAGCACAGGGAAGAGTGTTATTTATATGCATCAGAAGATTCTGGAAGGAGGTCTTTTCAGGCGCTGTGCCTGTGGAAACGTAAATACACGTCTGTGACATTCAGAAACAGTGGAGCAGCACCACCAACCAAAATCAGAACAGCTTTCAGTCTGATATTAAATCATTTTCAGTGTACACGCGGTGAAACCTGATTGGAGGATTGCTCATTGGTTGAGATGTATCGAGCCATTTTTGATGTTAATATACCTTCGGTCGGCATTTTCTTTGAAATGACCTTTGTTTTACCTGGTTGTGGAGCAGCTGTTAAAATGCACTGTCTGCTTGTCACCACTAGGGGCATGATCACAGTCAGCGGTAATGTGAGCTACCTCATCCAGCCCCTCCCCAATCAAACTGAGACTGGTGGACATGCCGTGTACCGCGCAGAGGACCTGAAACTGCCGCTGGGGGCATGTGGGCATCACCATGGAAACCAGGAGGGTGGGCTGGACAACTTCATCAGCGTGATGACGCAGTCAAACCTGGGCAGCAGGGTGAGGCCTCTGATTGGTTGGTTATTTGGTGGGGTTTGGTGGGTGCTTAAGGGGTGTTTGAGTTTACCTGAGAATGATGACTGATTAGTTGAGTTTCAGGTATAGTAACATCCATCGCTGTCAGATTGATATTCGAAAATGCTCACTAATTTACCAGAACCTCCACCTTGCCCCCGAGAACCCAAAGTGCATTTCATGATATTGCTTTGCCAAAATTCAGGTGGTCAGAGCATCAATTCAATATCTCATCTGCCCTTCTTTGCAGGGAAAGAGGGACCTCAGCCAGAACATGAAATACGTGGAGCTGCTCCTGGTGGCTGATCATGCAGAGGTATCAGGGGAGGCGGTTGCTATGGAAACCAGACATTTACATCCCTGAGCAAGACACACATCCCCACATTACCTCAGTAAACATCCTGCTCTGTAGATGGGGTTATGTGTAAAACCAGTTAACTGTGCAATGCAAACAGTCACCCTGAGGAGGAGTTGTGCCTGGTTGAATAAAAACTAAAACAAACCCTTTCAGAATGAAGATTTCCTGCGTTGCACCCAGAATGTGTAAAATAAGCGGCACGGAGACTGCTGCCATGAACGGGGACACGGTTAATTGGGAATTTAAAACCTGAGGAAAATGAGAAAAGCATTTTTGATAAGGAGTTGCTTTAATCCCTTCAGAAAACAAGAAGAGCAGAGAGATGTGACCCACACGCACACGCTTCGTGCTCAGCCGAGCTCATTAGTGTGTGGCTGGGAGCTCAGATATTTAATGGGATGTCTAATGAGAGCTGATGTAACACACTGTCTCACACTTCCTGTCCTCGCTGCACTCTCACACACTTCCTGTGCTGCCCTCAGTTCCAGAAACATGGACGGGACTACGAGAAGACCAAGCTGAGGCTGCTGGAGGCTGCAAACTACGTGGACAAGGTGAGTGAGCGGGCGGGGAGTTTACATTACCTCACCGCACTTTAAACCCACATCCATCTGAGGTTATACACTTCTATTTATGTTTCATGTACTTTTTATGTGTTACATTTTTGACTGTGGGTCTTGGTGTGTGCACATTTGTGCGTGTGTGTGTGCCTGCATGCTTACATTTTTGTGTGTGTGTGTGTGTGCATGTGCGTGTGTACCTGCATGTGCGTGTGCTTACCTGTGTATGTGTGTGTACCTGAGTGTGTGTGTGTGTGTGTGTGTGTATGTGCATGTATCTGTGTGTGTACCTGTGTGTGCGTGTACTTACCTGAGTGTGTGTGTGCTTATCTGAGTGTGTGTGTGTACCTGCGTGTACATGCACTTACCCTATGTGTGTGTGTGCTTATCTGAGTGTGTGTGTGTACCTACGTGTACGCGTACTTACCTGCGTGTGTGTGTATGTGTACCTGTGTGTGTGTGTATGTGAATGTATCTGTGTGTGTGTATGTGTGTGTACCTACGTGTACGCGTACTTACCTGCGTGTGTGTGTATGTGTACCTGTGTGTGTGTGTATGTGAATGTATCTGTGTGTGTGTATGTGTGTGAACCTGCGTGTACATGTGCTTACCTGCGTGTGTGTGTTATTGTATCGGTCTCAGTACTACAAGGCTCTGAAGATCCGCGTGGCGCTGATCGGGCTGGAGATCTGGACGGACCGGGACCAGGCCAGCGTGACGGAGAACCCGTACAGCACGCTGGGGTCCTTCCTGACCTGGAGACGCAAGCAGCTGCAACGACTTCCCAACGACAACGCCCAGCTCGTCACGTCAGTCCGCCCGCCAAACCCACTAAAGCCTCCGGCACCCCCCCAGCGGCTCAAACGCCGTTAAACAGCCCTGGCGTCTCTTACCGGCTCTAACGGCTCTCCTGTCTGCGTTACTGCCTCTGTCCCGCAGCCAACAGCCCGTTCAGTGTGCTCTCTGTCTCTCCAGGGGCGTGTCTTTCCAAGGGACCACCATTGGATTGGCTCCTCTCAAAGCCATGTGCTCCGATTACCAATCAGGAGGTGTGAACTCGGTAGGCCCCTCCCCCATGTGATGCTGTAATTCTCGCATCACCGATACCTGAGCAGATATAATCATCACTGTTTTCTGTACTGTTTGATGTGTTTTTTTTTTTTTTTAATGACAAAGGATTGCCTGAAATATGATGTTTGTGATCAAAATGACGACATTTGCTAGAAGCTGTAAGGCTGAATTTATATTCCTATAATGGCAGATTATGTCATTGTAAAACTATCAGGTGGGGGTCATTTCCGTGCTGGCAGTGTTTGGTTTATCGTGGCAACGCATTAAAATCAGTTTTAAAGCTGGCAGAATATAGCAGCTGTCAGCTTCTGTCCAAGCAACAGAAAGGCTGTTTGGTATAGTTTATAAGCCAGTTGGCACTGGGTGTTTGTCATTTATAAATATGTTGCTGGGGTGACAGCATATCCACAAGAGGGAGGAAGTGTTTGGCTGTGTGGGTGATTCTGTGGTACTCTTTAAACTCCCACCACAAATTATTTAGAACTGCAGGAAGTCACATCACTCTTCTGTGAAACGTGGTTTCCCAAATCACTCAGTCAGCAGATCAGTGAAGAAAAACAGCACTCAGTTCTAGAGCACTGACTTAGAATTTTGTGTAGTAGTCGGTTTCCAAAAAAAGGACTACTCAGATGGATAAAAACTGTGGAGTAATAACCCCGCCCTCCTTTCCTCCAGGACCACTCAGACAGCGCTCTGGGTGTAGCTGCCACCATGGCCCATGAGATGGGGCACAATTTCGGGATGAGCCACGACACCACGGGCTGCTGCCTCGCCCACCCAGATGAGGGTGGCTGCATCATGGCCGCTGCAACAGGGTACGAGTGGGCGGGGCTTTAGCTGTTCCAGGCCTTATATGGTATGAGTGGGTGGGGCTTTACCTGTTCCAGGCCTTATATGGTATGAGTGGGCGTGGCTTCGTATGTTCCAGGACCTATATGGTGTGAGTGGGCAGGGCTTCATATGTTCCAGGACCTATATGGTATTAGTGGGCGGGACTTAATATGTCCTATATGGTATATTAAGCTTAATGGATTCTTGATTCAGTGTGATATAAGTGAGTGGAAACGTGTCTTAGTTCAAGCTAGAGCTGGAAATTTACCTGCCGTTTAAAAAACTGATTTTTAAAAGTGGATTTGCTTCCCTACACATTCTTCTTGTCTACACCCAAGAATTTTCCAAGCAGTCATTTGGAAAGGTTGTTCATTAGTCGACTGAAAGCTTCAGTACATCTCTCATATAGCACATTACAGTGAGTTATGTGCATATAACTCACGAGGGAAAAAGGAAAAACAATAAAAAGAAGTGTTTTAGAAGTCCTAGATTTATTGCATTCCTGTGGAGAAATCATTAGACAGGGTTTGGATATGGGTGAAATAATAACATCAGTAAAATAATAATGTAGGTTTATTTGTTTTATGCAGCATTGGTACCACCATACTGACTTATCAGCCACTCACAGTATGCCTGTAACCATATCACAAGTGAGAGGGGGAAAGAGAGAGAGCAATTATGCAGAACCCTTTCGAAGATCTGCACTAACTCTTCTGTAGCATTCTGTGTCCTGAAGTGAATAAAAATTAGACAGCTTTAAAATTAAGAAGCTAGCTGGTGTAAAATAGCACCAGCTCACGGGCTATTCAAGGACAAAGGCATGCGCTTCTGTTCCAAAGTGGTGTGGTATTAATGTGAGCATGCACTTCTGTGAAGGCACTGCTCCAGCGTGCGACCGCGCCCCCGTAGTGTGGTAGTAGTCCGGCCTTGCCAGTGCTGACGGTGCCTGGGAGCTCTGCAGGGTGATGCACGGTCAGCTCTAGCATTGGCCAGGTAACGGCGGGCTTTCTGGCAGCCGGGACGACGGCGTCTCATCGCGCACCGGCGACCCCTGCTGGTCGATCGGTGCATTCGCGGCTCGCCTGTCCGCTGCACAGGAAGTAGCGTCTGTGTGCTTCATGAACTTCACCGGGCGCTGTTTTCTGACTGGCTGCGCGTGTGCGTGTGTGTGTGTGTGCGTGTGCGTGTGCGTGTGTGTGTGTGTGCTGTTTCCAGGCACCCGTTCCCCCGCGTGTTTAACCAGTGCAATCAGAAGGAGCTGCAGCGCTACCTGAGCTCAGGTGGGGGGAAGTGCCTGTTCAACCCCCCCAACACCCGCGCCATGTTCGGGGGCCAGCGCTGCGGCAACGGCTACCTGGAGGAGGGGGAGGAGTGCGACTGCGGGGAGGAAGAGGTGGGCGGGTTACAAACAGGCCTAACGAGCTTAACGAGTGTACAACGAGCTTAATGAGTAACTGGGATAACGAGTGTGTAACAAGCATAATGAGTGTGTAACAGGTGTAACAAGTGTGTAATGGACATAACAAGTGTATCATGGACATAGCAAGTGTGTAATTAATATAACGAGCGGGTAACGAGGATAAGGAGTGCTTAATGAGCGTAGTCGTGCGTATGGTATGTATGGTGACTGAGGAGAAGCTGAAGTGGCGTTGTGATCTCAAAGCTGGTTCCTCTCCGGGTCGCCCCCCCCCCCCCCCCCAGGAGTGTTCCAGCCCGTGCTGCAACGCCAATAACTGCACGCTGAAGGTGGGGGCGGAGTGTGCGCATGGAGTGTGCTGTCACAACTGCAAGGTACTGCCCCCCCCCCAACACCCTGCCCCCCCAGACAGCCCCCACGGGCACTACAGCCCTCTGTGTTCAACAAGCTTAATGAGGATTTTCTGCAATTCAGTCAAATAGTAAAAAATGGTTTTCACATAAATGAGGAAAGATTTTACAGAAGAAGAAGGGTTTTCTCCCTTTTCGGATTCTGGGTGGGGTCTGCAGGGCGTTTTACCCCCACCCTCTCCCCTCTTTCTCTCTCCCAGCTGAAGAGTCCCGGAGTCATGTGCCGGCCAGCGTCAGGGTCATGTGACCTGCCGGAGTACTGCAATGGGAACTCGGAATCCTGTCCGGCCAACTTCTACCTGGTGGACGGCACTTCCTGTGCGGGGGGGCAGGCGTACTGCTACACGGGCATGTGCCTGACCCTGGAACAGCAATGCCTGTCACTGTGGGGGCGGGGTAAGGGCGGGGCTGTGTCACTGTGGTGGGGACAGGGAAAGAGTGGGGAAAGGCCTTTGCTCGTGAAATGAGCCATCAATTTAGCCAGATTAGTATTAAATAGTACTGAGTAAACCATCCTGTTCTGTAGTTCTGACCCTGTCTGTCTGTCTGTCTGTCCCAGACGCTCGCCCTGCCCCTGACCTGTGCTTCCAGAAGGTGAATGAGGCGGGAGACTCGTACGGGAATTGTGGGAAAGACCTGATGGGGAAGTACAGAGCCTGCAAAAGCACGTGAGAAACGACCGTTTATCACTCCATACTGCAATAATACTCCATACAAACAGCCCTGTTTATCACTCAATACTGCAATAATACTCCATACAAACAGCCCTGTTTATTACTCAATACTGCAATAATAATACTCCATACAAACAGCCCTGTTTATCACTCAATACTGCATACAAACAGCCCTGTTTATCACTCAATACTGCAATAATAATACTCCATACAAACAGCCCTGTTTATTACTCAATACTGCAATAATACTCCATAAGAACAGCCCTGTTTATCACTCAATACTGCATACAAACAGCCCTGTTTATCACTCAATACTGCAATAATAATACTCCATACAAACAGCCCTGTTTATTACTCAATACTGCAATAATACTCCATACGAACAGCCCTGTTTATTACTCAATACTGCAATAATACTCCATAAGAACAGCCCTGTTTATTACTCAATACTGCAATAATACTCCATAAGAACAGCCCTGTTTATTACTCAATTCTGCAATAATACCCCATACGAACAGCCCTGTTTATTACTCAATACTGCAATAATACTCCATACAAACAGCCCTGTTTATTGACAAGTTGTCAATTGATTGTGAATTGAGTCTGTATTTTTTCCACTTTTTTTAGTGCACACACACTCACACTCACACACACACACACACACACACACACACACACTCACACACACACACACACACACACACACACTCACACTCACACACACACACACTCACACACACACACACACACTCACACTCACACACACACACTCACACACACACACTCACACTCACACACTCACACACACACACATAGTCACACACACACACACACACACACACACACACACACACACACACAGACACACACACACACTCACACTCACACACACACACACACACACACACACACACACACACACACACACACACACACACACTCACACTCACACACACACACACACACACACACACACACACACACACACACACACTCACACTCACACTCACACACACACACACACACACACACACACACACACACACACACACACACACACACTCACACTCACACTCACACTCACACTCACACACACACACACACACACACACACACACACACACACACACACACACACACACACACACACACACACACACACACTCACACACACACACACACACACACACACACACACACACACACACACACACACACACACACACACACACACACATCCTCCGGGTCCTCACAAGGTGACCCTGTGTCTTTAAAGGGACGCCAAATGTGGGAAGATCCAGTGCCTCAGCGCCGCCACCAAGCCCCTGGAGACCAACGCCGTCTCCATAGATACCAGCGTTCACCAGGGCAACCGTAAGATCATCTGCCGGGGGACCCACGTGTACCAGCCCGATAAGAAGGAGGACGGCCAGGGGGACACGCTGGACCCGGGCCTGGTGATGACCGGGACCAAGTGTGGGGAGGACGGGGTGAGTGTGCGGAGGAAGGGGTGAGTGTGGGGAGAGCAGGGTGAGTGTGTAAGGGGTGAATGCAGTTCGGGGTGAACGTGCGGAGGACGGGGTGAGTGTGTAAGGGGTGAATGCAGTTCGGGGTGAGTGTGTAAGTGTTGCAGTGTGTCAGTAATATAATGCCCTGTACAGTGCCAGCTTGTTTGCCCCAGGTGCAGTTTTCAGCGTGTCCTCAGTGTGACCCCACCCACTCTCTCTCTCTCTCTCTCTCTCTCTCTCCCCCCCTCTCTCTCCCTCTCTCTCTCTCTCTCTCTCTCTCTCTCTCTCAGGTCTGTTTTGAAGGAGAATGCCGTAACTCTTCCTTCCTCCGTGCGGACGAGTGCAACGCCAGGTGTCACAACCACGGGGTAGGGGGCGGGGTTCTGTGGGATTCTGGGTAGTTGGCAAACGCTAGCGGGGGTTGGGTAAGGGGGCGGGGCTCTGTGGGATTCTGGGTAGTTGGTGAATGCTAGCGGGGGTTGGGTAAGGGGGCGGGGCTCTGTGGGACTCTGGGAAGCTGACAGATGCTAGCAGGGGTGGGGGGCGGGGTTCTGTGGGATTCTGGGTAGTTGGCGAGCGCTAGCGGGGGTTGGGTAGGGGGCGGGGCTCTGTGGGATACTGGGTAGTTGGCGGATGCTAGCAGGGGTTGGGTAGGGGGCGGGGCTCTGTGGGATTCTGGGTAGTTGGCGGTTGCTAGCGGGTTAGGGCTTCACTCACAGCAGCGCTCGAACATCGCCTGCCATCTGGCTCCAAAAAACTAACACTCAGCAACACGTCACACACACACACACACACACACACACACACTGGCACACACACACACACACACACACTGTGACACACACACACATTCACACACTCTGACACACTCACACACACACACTCTGACACACACTCACACACACACACACATTCACACACTCTGACACACTCACACACACACACACTCTGACACACACTCACACACACACCCACACACACTCACACACACACACACTCTGACACACACACACACACTCTGACACACACACACACACTCTGACACACACACACTCACACACACAAACACTCTGACACACACACACACGCTCACACACACACACACACACTCACACACTCTGACACACACACACACACACTCTGACACACTCACACACACACTCACACACTCTGACACACACACACACACACACACACACTCTGACACTGCACCAGGGTTCTGCAGAGGAAAGCTTTCAGAGTGCAGAGCACTTCAGAGGGATGTGAAGTCAGGTGCTGGCAGCTGGTATTCCATTACACAGCAACGAGGGACTTTCTTTGAGTCGATATGTGATTAAGTCTTCCTCCTCTTCGTCTTCCTCAGCTGTGCAACAACAATCACAACTGCCACTGTGACGCGGGCTGGGCTCCGCCCACATGCGATCAGGTGGGCACAGGTGGGAGCGTGGACAGCGGACCAGTCCCTCCTCAGAGTAAGACACCTGCACACCGCCATTCGCCTGCACCCTACCATTCACCTGCACACCGCCATTCACCTGCATCCTACCATTCACCTGCACACCGCCATTCGCCTGCACCCTACCATTCACCTGCACGCTGCCATTCACCTGCACACCGGCATTCACCTGCACACCGCCATTCGCCTGCACCCTACCATTCACCTGCACACCGCCATTCGCCTGCACCCTACCATTCACCTGCACACCGCCATTCACCTGCATCCTACCATTCACCTGCACACCGCCATTCGCCTGCACCCTACCATTCACCTGCACGCTGCCATTCACCTGCACGCCGGCATTCACCTGCACACCGCCATTCGCCTGCACACCGCCATTCACCTGCACACCACCATTCACCTGCACCCTACCATTCTCCTGCACACTGCCATTCACCTGCACCCTACCATTCACCTGCACCCTACCATTTCACCTCCAACCGTGTTCCTACCTGCAGCCGTGTTATCAGCCGTTATGTCCAGTCTGTCTGATCCTCTTCGCCTGGCTCAGAGACTTTAAAACATCCTTAAAAACACCTTTCATTTCTACCTCGCGGACTTCCCTCGCAGCCTCAAGCCCTCCTCTCATGTTTGTTGTCTCACATCATTCCCATCCGTCTCTGCAATGTGTGCACTTTCAGATTTTACAGTATGTGTTTCTATGTACTACAGACTTGTGTACCATTTTTCATTCACCAAATTTCCCAAGTAATGTACCTCGAGATTTTAACTATTAATTAAAATCACTGTATTATTGCATCATTATTATGATTATTATAATAATAATAAGAAGAAGAAAACGGGCATCTCGCATGTGAAGCAGGTCAGAAGTGTGCATCCACCCTGTTTCCTGGTTTCCTTTCTGCAGGCAGTCTACTTCCTGTCCTGTTGCTCCTCCCCCTGTTCCTGCTCCTGGGATTGGCTGCCGTGGCTCTGTGGTGTTGTCATAAGCACAGGTCCCGCCCTCAGAAGAGCCCCGCCCCTCCGCCACCACCAATGTGCGTCCGGCGTCTCCGTGTTCTTCTCAGTTACTTCCTTAAACTGAATGACGCCGCTCCTCTCCAAGGACCTTCTTGACACCCAGTTCCTCCTCTTTCACATGTAGCTCCACCCCCTCTGATGCCAAAGCTCCACCTATTGGTCACGCCAACCCCACCTTCCAGCTGAAGAGGCAAGACTCTGACAGGCTGGTAATAGAGCACTTATTTCTTTACTGTTTATTTGTTATTTTATACCTTAGTGCGCGGTTATTATAACTTTGTTGTGTGTATACGATAAGAAATGAGTGTCCCTTTCTCTCTCTCTCTCTCTTTGCCTCTCTCCCTCTCCTTTCTTTCCCTCCTTCTCTCTCTCTGTTTCTTTCTTCTTTCCCTCCCTCTCTCTCACCCTCCCGCTCTCTCCCCCTCTCCCCCCCCCCCCCCCCCCACAGACCGGGGGGGCGAAGCAGAGTCCGGGCTGCCCCCCCAAGAGACCCTCCATCGTTCGCCCGACGGTGAAGCCACCCCACGTACCCGCGTACACAGCTCAGCAGGGCACCTCCATCCCCCCTGCCCCCCACCCACCCCCCTGTCCTAAACCGTCGCCCCTCGTCACGGCCAAACCGCGCCCGGCACCCCCCAGCCGGCCCCCTCCACCCTGCCCCCTGTCCAAACCCAGTCAGGTAAGAGAGAGGCCTTTTCTCTCTGTGCAGGGGTGTGTTTCAATCGCTCATTAGTTTGCCACAGTTTCTCTCGTGTCCAGATCATTTACCTTCTTCGCCGTGCTCTTCCATGACCTCCAGGAGCCACTGAGTAAGAGCAACCCTCAGGTACCAACAGAACCAGCTCCCAGCAGCACCCCTCCGCTGAAGAAACCACCGCTGCCCCCTGGCAGACATGCACAGAGAGCCAGGTAACCACCGTCACAAGCAGACAGCGCTGACTGACACTAGCCTCAGTAGCCGTTAGCATCAGCACCGCTCTCGATTTCAGAATCCTCTGGAGAAGGAGAGAGGGGTTAAGAAAGTAAACATGGCGGCCTTTCTTCCGCCGCGACGACGGCTTCGCATTCAGGGTCCCGCCTTCTTCTGTTCCAGGTTTCAGACGGGCAGCGGAGGGACGAGCTGAGCACCAGCATTCTGCCCTGTGGAATCATGGGTAATGACCTTCGTGCACGGGTCATTCGGGCATACAGGTGACTTCATCTCAGAACAATTATGAGAGAGACTCCCACACTTAATGTTCTGTCCCATGTACTTGAATTCAGAGGTGATGTGTACTTATAATTATTTAATTCTTGAATCCTAAAATCTTTGGTTTTTTTTTTTTTGGTTTTTTTTTGAAGTTTCCATTTTCACTTGTCATCTGCTGGCACATGATGCGTGAGCGTTTTAAGAAGGCATTAAATAAGCTCTCTATATTCTGGAATCGTGTTTCCATAAAGCATGAGGCTATACGTGTCTTATATTAAGAAAATATCATGCAAAGAATGTGACTGCTCTACTCGCTAATGTGTGAACAGTAGGAAAACACCCTCCTGTGGATTTATTCAGAGAAGAGTGAATGCAGAGTCCCCATGCATGCAGTATACTTCTGTCTGAGCTGAGCAACCAGGACCTTTCCTCCTTACAAGCAATACTTTGCTGGCTTTTAAGTAGAATGGAAACTTATTTTGTACATTTATCTCTCCTGTGTTTTATTAGTGATTTAGTTCGATAGCCATGTCTTTGGTCAGCTGCGCTGTCCATCCAATCCAGTCCAGCCCTGAACTGCGGGATCGTCCAGGCGTGGGATAGATTGAGGTGCTAATACTCGGGTTTTTTTATGCGTTGTTGATTCCAAGCGTGAGGAGCAGAAAACGTCTTGCTTGAACTTACCACTTCTGTCCAGCAGTGGGCGCCATATACACACTATTTGGCTGAGCATCTCCGTGTTCACGATGAGGAACATTTCAGAGTAATTTTACTTTTCTTTTGCATAATAACTTTTGGCGAGCAAGAGGCTAAACCTTTTTAAATACCAAACCCATTTTTTATGATTTGCACGATTAACCGAGTGTTCTGCTTTTGTGTCATTTACGTGAGATTTTTTAAAAATCTGAACCAAAATATAATTTTGAAATCCGATTTACTGTAACCCAAACTCTGCAGCTATAAAACATATTTCTAAAACCAATTCTACCCCATTATATATAATTATATAAATCCAAATGGGAGAGGCTAAATGATGAAACTGGTTTATCAGGACTGGTTTATCAAATCCGTTTATGAATTTACTACCACCTTTATTTGTGGCTCATTAGCTTTCACTCCACTCTAGTATATGCAATATAAGTGTACGTATTAAAGGGAGAAGTGTACTAGTTATTAGAATGGGTAGAAATGAACAGATTAGCTGGGCCTCTTGACCAATCAGATCGAAGCCATTGTGCCAAACGACTGCAGAAGATCAGTCCCAGTCTTCGTTTGCGTTTCCTCATTTTTTGGACGCCGTGGCTTTTTTTAATGAAAGATTATTGTCCGCGTGTTGCTTCTGCAATGCTTTTGGTATATTTTAATGAGCCAGATTTTTTTTTGGCGCGCACTTTTCACAAGAACTGGAGAGGGACTTGAAGCCTTTAAAATCTGTGACTTTCGTGATCAGCAGGTTGTCCGTTTCTTGTGGACTCAGAAAAAGAACATGCACATTTAATTTTTTCTTAAGTAAAACATGAATATTTTCCACTGTTGATAATGTGAATTAGACATGTTCTTATTCCGTGCAAAATACATGCTCTATTATTTGTTATTACTCTATATGTAAATGAACCATATTAGATTATGTAAGTAAACATAATTCTTGAGCAAAGTAAAATTTGTGTTAACATATGTAAATACGTCCACGTGTGATCAGTTATACACAGCGGTTAATGCCTCTATACGTGGAGCTCTGGAATCTGATGCTAGGGAAATGCCTAACTGATGTTTTACTAACGCTTTATTTTTTATGACTGTATGTACTGTAGGTGTAGGACTGCATCATACGAAGCAGTGCCATTTAAACCGATGAGCTCTCGACCTATGCAAAAAACAGGCTGTCTGATGCATTGTGCCTTCTGTACTTAAATCAGAATAAACTTTTAAAATTCACGGTTTCTCTTTCTTTTGCTCTTCCTGTTGATACCAGCCTACAGTTTTGTAGCCTGAGCAGCATAAATTACTGTAATATTTTCACACAAAAAACATAAATCTCAATAAAAATCACTATCCTCTGCGCTAAATCACTTCACATGTTTGATTAATAATGCGCATATTTTGCAAATGCATTTGTTTGCTAAATTCCCAGTGAGTTAACGAAAATTCTGTAGCTGACTGTAGGTTCTAGGATGCTGGTGCTTAATCTGTGTTGGTCCAGGCAGAGTTAACATGTTCTTTGTCTGTCTGGTCTGAAAACACAGCACTTAGGGAGATGTTTCTCCACACACTAAACACTTACACCTCACGTATTGCTGTACTTTTGTGTCGTTCACAATCCGCTTATTGTTATCACATACACACGTATGTCAGTGTTGATATTTTAATAGCCTGTCTGCAGTTATTAAATGATCAAAGTTCACAAATTCAACTTCTGGAGGAATCCGAAGAGGAAAAATAAATTAAAAAGCCGTTAACATGCAGTGAATTATGGGAGTGAATCATCGAAGAGTGTTTAGGGCTTCTCTGCTCTGTGAGAGTATATTATGGTGTACACTGTGTGTGTGAATATGCGTTCGTGTGTGACAGACTGTGACTATGTGGTTGTGTGTGACGGACTGAGCGCGTGCGTGGGCGGGTGATGTGTGACAGACTGAGCGGGTGTGTGGGCGGGTGATGTGTGACAGACTGAGCGTGTGCGTGGGCGATGTGTGACAGACTGAGCGGGTGATGTGTGACAGACTGAGCGTGTGCGTGGGCGGGCGATGTGTGACAGACTGAGCGTGTGCGTGGGCGGGTGATGTGTGGCGGACTGAGCGTGTGCGTGGGCGGGTGATGTGTGGCGGACTGAGCGTGTGCGTGGGCGGGTGATGTGTGACGGACTGAGCGTGTGCGTGGGCGGGTGATGTGTGGCGGACTGAGCGCGTGTGTGGGCGGGCGCTACAGGACGGTCAGGCTCGGCCCCGCCTCCTCGCCGTCGTCCATCAGCTTGAGCAGCTCCAGGAGGCAGGCGCTCTCCGACGGCGTGCAGCTGTACGCGCTCTCCAGCGCCGAGCCCACCGTCTCCGAGATGGAGCCGCGGAACACGTACACCTTCTCCAGCGCCGAGAACATGGCCGACTGCCCCGCGTAGCGCTCGCCGCAGCCCGCGTCCGCGCCGCCCGCCACCGCCGGGCCTTCTGGGTAACCGTACGAGCTGCGGACAGGAGAGAGAGAGAGAAACTGAGAACCACCGAAAGCAGGCGGTTTGAGTTCCGCCAAGCAACGTCAGATTTATTTGAGCCACAACCCACACGCTACCCATAACACCTCTGTTATCTGATACACAAACTGGGTGTGATAGCCAATCGCAAACCTTGCTCTTTATGTGTTAACAGGAAGCTGGTAAAAAGGCCTGTGTTCCGTCTGTGTGCAGGTACGGAGAGCTCAGGTGCTCTGGGACTCACCTGGGAGGGTCCAGCTGGACGAAGGTGGCCTCGGGGGGAGGGGGAGGGTAGGGGCTGGCAGGGTGTGGCCGGGAGGTGGGGGGGTACATGTGGGGGTGGTGCAGGTTGGGCAGGGGTAATGGGATGCCTCTGGAGCAGGACGTCATGCAGGGAGGGGGCAGCTCCAGAGACTGGGAGCAGTACATTGGCTGCAGCCGGACCTCCTCCCTGTAGGGAACAGGCCCCATGGCACCGCCCACTGGAGCTAAAACAGACTCGGGATAGGCGGGCATGAAGACGGGCACCGGCATGCCAGGGCTGCCCTCGCTCCACTGGGGCCCTGAGGGGAAGGGGGCGGGGCCGGGCTGGCAGGGGGGCGGGGCGATGGGAGGAGCCGAGCTGGTGGCCTGGGGGATTATGAGAGGGCTCCATGTGACCTGGGGTACGGCGTGCTCCCCGTGTCCTGGGACAGAGACACACAGGGAACACGGATGAGTCAGGGGATTGTGTAACACGAGTGTGCGCTGCAGGTGTAATCTAAGACGTTTTCTCCAGGTAGAGTATGCTGTGTGTGTCCATAGTGTTATTCCATATTGTGAGTCTGATGTGCGTACGTTGTGTTTACCTGCAGTGAGAGTGTGTTGTGCGTACGTTGTGTTTACCTGTAGTGAGAGTGTGTTGTGCGTACGTTGTGTTTACCTGCAGTGAGAGTGTGTTGTGCGTACGTTGTGTTTACCTGCAGTGAGAGTGCGTTGTGCGTACGTTGTGTTTACCTGCAGTGAGAGTGTGTTGTGCGTACGTTGTGTTTACCTGCAGTGAGAGTGTGTTGTGCGTACGTTGTGTTTACCTGCAGTGAGAGTGTGTTGTGTGTGCGCAGTGTCTTCGTCTGTGAGTGGGGCGCGTGAGGTGGGGGAGCAGTACGACGGCTGCAGCCGGACCTCCTCCCTGTAGGGAACAGGCCCCATGGCTCCGCCCACTGGAGCTAGAACAGACTCGGGATAGGTGGACAGGAAGACGGGCACCGGTCCCCCGGGACTGCCCTCGCTCCACAGGGTGAAGGGGGCGGGGCCAGGCTGGCGGGGGGGCGGGGCAGTGGGAGGAGCCGAGCCGGTGGTCTGGGGGATTATCAGAGGGCTCCATGTGATGTGGGGTACGGCGTGCTCCCCGTGTCCTGGAGGAGAGACACACAGGGAGCAGATTAACGCTGCTCAGGACAGACAAGCTGTGGCTTTCATGTTTCCATAAATAACGTGTGTGTGTGCACGTGTGCGTCCATGTGTTCCATTACATTACAGGCATTTAGCAGACACTATTATCCAGAGCGACTTACACAACTTTTTTACATTTACATTGCCTCCATTTTATACAGCTAGATGTACACTGAAACAATGCAGGTTAAGTACCTTGCCCAAGGGTACAACGGCAGTGTCCTACCCAGGAATCGAACCTATGACCTTTCGATTACAACCAGTTCCTTACCCACTATGCTACACTGCTGCCCACAGTGTGTGTGTGCGTGTGTGTATGTCTGTGTCTGCGTGCAGCATATGTAAGGTGTTTGAGACTCAATGGGATGTGAGGTGTGTTTACCTGGGCCCAGTGGGATGTGAGGTGTGTTTACCTGGGCTCAGTGGGATGTGTGAGGTGTGTTTACCTGGGCTCAGTGGGATGTGTGAGGTGTGTTTACCTGGGCTCAGTGGGATGTGTGAGGTGTGTTTACCTGGGCTCAGTGGGATGTGTGAGGTGTGTTTACCTGGGCTCAGTGGGATGTGAGGTGTATTTACCTGGGCTCAGTGGGATGTGAGGTGTGTTTACCTGGGCTCAGTGGGATGTGAGGTGTGTTTACCTGGGCTCGGTGGGATGTGTGGTGTGTGTTTACCTGGGCTCAGTGGGATGTGAGGTGTGTTTACCTGGGCTCAGTGGGATGTGAGGTGTGTTTACCTGGGCTCAGTGGGATGTGTGGTGTGTGTTTACCTGGGCTCAGTGGGATGTGTGAGGTGTGTTTACCTGGGCTCAGTGGGATGTGAGGTGTGTTTACCTGGGCTCAGTGGGATGTGTGAGGTGTGTTTACCTGGGCTCAGTGGGATGTGAGGTGTGTTTACCTGGGCTCAGTGGGATGTGTGAGGTGTGTTTACCTGGGCTCAGTGGGATGTGAGGTGTGTTTACCTGGGCTAGTGGGATGTGAGGTGTGTTTACCTGGGCTCAGTGGGATGTGTGAGGTGTGTTTACCTGGGCTCAGTGGGATGTGAGGTGTGTTTACCTGGGCTCAGGGTTTGGCAGGTGGAGCTGTCGGTGCAGGTCATAGCAGAGGAGATAAACATGGCGCCCTGAGGAGGTGTGACTGCAGACGGAGAACCGTACTCCTGCACGGGACCGGCCATCGCAGACACCGCCCCGCCTCGACGCTTCCTCTTCCTGGGGGTTGGCTTGTACTCCCAATCTTAAGAAAGCACAGTGCGTGGAGAGGAAATTTATATCCGAAATAATGACTTAACACTTATAATGGAAGCCTTGTACCCGTAATTTTCTAAGATTTGGTTTAAAAATGAAGATCATTTAAATTTATCCATCCAAAAACACACACCTCCCTAGTTTGTTTTGTACATTTAGAGGTGTGCAGATATGTTATAAACACAATCTGGATCCTCAGGATTAAATTTAATAGGGCAGCAGTGATTAAAAAAGCAACCCTGTGGCCTTTTGGGAAGCTACGCTACACCACCCACTCGTTTTTGTTTTACAGGCACAGGAAATTATTTTTTTAATGAAAGATACCTGTCCTCAACAACAGTACTGACACAGGCATGTGGTATAAAGCAATACCCGGTCATAGAAACTGGTGCTAGCACCCTGTTGGTGCACCAGATCATTTGCCCTTCCAGGTACTGTAGCTACTGTATAATAAAGTTCTGCTGCAATTCTGGGAACAGTTCTTTTTCCAGTGCAGTGGTATTTAAAGATAAAATATTTGTTCAGAGTCACTGATCGACAGTATGGCCCTCAGAAGAGAAGAGGCCTCCTGCTTCGCAATATAATCCCGCTGCTTCAGCTTCTCTCCCTGCTTCAGAAAGGCGGGTGAGTCGATGCAGACGGGCTCGGGAGAGGAGAGGTAACAGCTTGCCACCGTGGGAAGCCTTCAGATCCTGCTGCTCTGCACTGGCACCTTCTCATATCTACACATCAAACTGATCCTGCTGCCAGGAACCCAGTTTCCCTGAAACGTTTCTGCTCATAAAATTTACTCCTCCGTCACCAAAAAAGCTTGTGATGAATGCAGTAGTGTTTTTATTCTGCTGGGGTTTTTGTTCAGCAGGAGTGATTCTGTAGAACCGCTGGGTCACCTGGATTTTGTTTTCACAACAAAATCCACCACCCAATTTAGATGCAAAGACACCAGCTGAGGTGAGTTTAAAAATTAATCAGCTGCTTTAATGGGTCAATTAATTGGCTCTCCAGGGCTGGGGCTGAGGAGCCCTGCAATAAAGACACTCTCTATCTCAAGCAGAAAAGCATGCCTGTGATTTATGTGCACAAATTAGAAGATTTATCATATCCTCACCACCCTGACACGAAAAATGAAAATTTGTAATAATTTTGCAAATTTGTTTTTCTACCAGGAAACTCCTTTTCGTGTTTGATTCTGAGTTTGAAGGCTTCCTCGTAGTAAGGAATCTTCTGTGCCTCCGAGAGCTTGCGCCACTCTTCCCCCATCTGGACGCTGATCTCCTGGCTCGTGGCGGCCGGGTTGGCCTTGGTCAGTCCGGGTCTGTGGATTCTCGCCCAAACCAAGAAGGCATTCATGGGTCGTCGAATCTTGCCATCTTTGTCCTTTCCCAAAGGAAAGTCATCAATCCCTGGTGACAGATGTCATGAGAAACAGACTTAGTGTGGTTACCTTATAGTCAGAAAATTCACTGGAGCTTGTCAACTTCTACTTCATTATGTGGCTCAAATTATTTACGTTGTTTATGTTGAGTTATACCTACCTTGCATAACATCATATAACCATATAACCACATCATATAGCTATCAAGGATGTAACTCTAGTTAAGGATGTATTACAGCACTAACGGAAAGTTAGCGATACATTGCTCAGTAGTCTACGATGTAGGCAATCATGACATGATGGTGACATATGCAAGTTTTCTACAAGACATGGATGCAATGTACCTGCTTCAGACGGGTCTAAAGTTAAATTCACTCCTTCTGTTTTGATCTTAACAGAGGGGTCGGCAATTGGCTGCCGCAAATGACGATCGTCAACCACAGCTTCCGGAACAGATTTAGCGATATATCTCTTATTTAGTCTGGCCCCACTTCTCGGTTTATTTCGTTCACATTTACTGTGGTGAGATGAAGGCGCTGTTCGCCCCCGTCGCCATCCTCCCGGGTCCATATTTTCGTTTTCCCTCGATTTAAAGCGCTCACAGGTGCATCGTTTCTGCCATTTGATTCGTGATCTTGCATTGATTCAACGGGTAAAAAAACTGCCGCGAATCTTTGAATAAACACAATGGGCGCGTGAATGGATTCTGCTTTGCAGTCATGTTGTAAATGACAATGCATTACTGTGTCATAAAGACACACAGAGACAGTTCTCTGATACGAATGAGAGTCCTCCCTTTCGGTCCTTCTCTGAAAATCAGGCCTGTTCGCCCTGCAGCAAAACCCCGTGGACCAGGAAATTTTCTTCTGGATGGAGATGGACTAGCTAACGTTAATCTAACCTCGCAAAATAATTCCGTTAGAGGCTCCGTTAGCTAGTGCAGTAATTTAAAAACACTTGCAGAACTGCAACTGCATGGTTGACAATTTTCCATTTCTTGTCGGAAGATCGCATTGATGGCCTCGAAGTGCACAACACAGACACGTCGGCCAACCATTTTGAAAATAAAGGATATTTACAACCGCTACAGTACGTCCACTTGCGTGAGGTTATTGTGTGTGTGTTCTCTATAAACTCACAGGCCTACGTGTGTGTTATTTATAAACTCAGCCTAACGTAATCTGAATGATCGCTCATTAACGGTCCACCCCTAGTTCACATCGTTTAGGGAATACTTCCGGTAACAACATAAACAGCACTGCCAATCTGTCATTTTTAATCTTAGGATCACTATGCTGAAGGCCATTCTCTCTCACACAATCTTTACTCCATGCTTCCATATCATGCATGCTAGACTATTGCAAAACACTCATCTCAAAATGAAAGTAGGCTATTATCTTGCACATTCCCCAACAAATTCATCCAGACAGATGTGGAGGCCACTGCCCTCTTTTCCAATTGGAAATAAACATGTCCTAGAATGTAAAATTCTATGTTGCTTGAGAGAATAAGACAAATACATTTTCTTTAATTTCAAAAAAAAAAAAAATATATATATATATATATATATATATATATATATATATATGGTCAATAAAGCGTGATTAATGGACACATGCACTAACAGTCTGAGAGCAGCAACATGTTTATAACTGTACTTGTGCCAAAGGGACAAGTGGGCTAATTTAAGGTGAGTGAATCAACTTTTATTTCTCTCTAATTTATAAGCACAAATGTTGACCCCTGCAAAACACTTTTTAAATAATCTGCGCCTTTTTCTGCAATTAATGAAATTAGGTTAAAGTTTAAAACTGATTAAAATCGGTGTCTGCTTGATTTCATTGTTGTTCTTGTGTTAGGCTTTATAACAAGGCGGTGCGCATTTGCTTTGTTTCAAGACTGAATTCGACAAATTCTCTTTTTTCTCGCAATTTTGCGAGAGCCAATTGGGCTGTAGAAAGTCAGACTGACGTGCCGTTTCTCTAATAACATCATTCAGAATCGTGACGCAGAAAGGTTTACCGGAAGGTCAGGCCCAGACTTCCTGTGTTTTCTTGTAATGGCGGAGCACGTAGAGGGAGACGGTATTGGATTCGGCGACAACAGGTGAGGAAATGGATTGCGAACGACACAGTTTGCCTGACACAAATCGGACGGACTGTACGTTCAGAATATTTCCCGATCGATTGACTAGAGAACAAGAGCTCATCTCATATCTCAGCGACATTACCAGTTGCTGGATGGCTTACTCGCTGTCTTCCAACGAGGCACTCCGTTTGGTATTGTTGTTATTGAGTCACGCAGTAGTGAACTGGCTTTATAGCAGTACAAATTAAAAGCGACATATGGCTTACTAACGTTGGATCTATCTGCGAAATCACTTTAGAAGTATTAGGCAAGGTTCTACGGCTGTATTCGTACCGTTCAGCCAATGCTTGGCCCTGGATTGGGGTCTGAGAAGCGCCCTTTGAATGACCATTTCACCCACTTCGCTGTTTATGATGGCTGGCTTTGTAGGAAGCCAAGCATCCAGACCAACATTGAATGACTAGCCATTCGTAATCAGTACTAAGTTAAATTAAATCTCGTAATTGTTTGGTAAGAGCCACCGACTCTAGCTAGCGTCCTTAGAATGAATTACATATCGCTGGCAGGCCGGTTTCGTTCATAATTGCTAACGCTTGTGGTTTTTTTCCACTATTCTGCTAACTTTTTTGCTATTCCCATCAAGTCCTGATCTTTGGTAACGGTGTAACTATCTACAAATGAATCTCATGGAAATAACGTAGATAGTTACCATGAATGATTTAGATAACTGGTTCTATAATCATGTTATTTGGAGGCGGTTTTATTATAAACTGGACTCATGCCATGACTAAATTTGTTTTATGACCCCTCTAGCGGAATCTGCTTTAAAATACCGAATGGAAATATGAACGAGTTTAATATTTACAGTTTTATCAAAACCATCCAGTTTAACTCTGGTAAACCACGAGTAACCTTCTCTGCGTTGCAGGTTTGAAACAAAATTTTATCATGTGAAGTCACCTGTATATATTTATTCTAGCAGTTTCTAATTGGCTAGATACTCCATGAATACAACATTTAAAAAAAAGAACATCGCATTAAAAAACATTCATTTCTGGCTCAAGGGAGCTGCGTGTCGGTTGATCTTGCTTTTAGCCAGCAATAACTGATTCTCTTGGGCTTGTTCTGTAATATTACGATCGTTTCAGCAATAACCGTGCACTCCACTGAGTGCGTTTGTATTATTCCTCGTTGGCATTATTTGGTTTCGTGATATTGTTGGACAGTTCTTCGGAAATTCGGGGTCACAGTGGACCGTAAGCTATTTTACGTCAGTGCATTTTAGATTTTCCCAGTTAGTATGTTCTGAATTAAAGCGGTTTGAGAATAGTCAGAGCATTTATAGAGAAATCAATCTCTGTGTAAGTGGATAGATAGTTTTTTGTCAGTTGTTCACGGGAATTTGCTATTCATCACTACTTGCATCTCCACGAAAGACTGAAACACATTTTAAAGCAAGCGATGTAAAAAGAATGCAAGGATGTTCATGACTGTAATCTCTGAGTGCATCTCATTCAGCCCTGTCCCAACCGCATTTCTCTCATACGGCCCAGTATAGTACTGAACCAAAGCAGGACATGGACACTGTGTACAGGATCATCCTCGGGCCTCCTGTCTCTCTCTTCTGTGTGCTAACCTTCGCCTCTGTTCCTCACAGGATGATCCTGTCTCTCTCTCCTGTGGGCTAACCTTAGCCTCTGTTCCCCACAGGATGATCCTGTCTCCCTCTTCTGTGTGCTGACCTTAGCCTCTGTTCCCCACAGGATGACGGACCAGCAGGCCTTGCGTTTCCGTGTCCCCTCCCCTGCCCCCGGCCCCGCCCCCAGCCCCACCCCTGCTGCCGTGATGCGTGGGCCCCCCCCTCTAATGAGGCCCCCTCCTCCCCCGTTCGCCATGATGAGGGGTCCCCCGCCACGCCCACCTTTCGGTCGGCCGCCCTTCGATTCCAGCATGCCGCCCATGCCCCCCCCGGGGGGCATACCCCCCCCTCTCGGACCCCCGCACCTGCAGGTATTCAAACGCCGTGTTCCTGTGACACCTGACACACTCACCTTCCTCCGCAAAACAGCCACTGTGTGACAGAGCCAGTTTGTATCAATTATTTATGAAAAAAGTGTCCTTCAGTACCAAAGGCGAGATAGACAGAAGCTCTTTGTTTGGATAAATTCATATGTTTGGCTACTCTTTCTAAGGACACCCCAGAAAACTGCTTTCCCATCAGTGATGCACAGAGGGTAGAGAGCGGGGGTGGTGTTGGGGTTTTGGGCGAAATAAGTGGTCTTGCTCAATAGAACGTGTCACTCACTGTCTGTGAGGTCACTGCCGCTCCCTGGCCCGCTATTGGACCAGAGATGGCAGGATAACGTGCTGCACTCTGTCTGAAGCACACACTGTGGTGCTGTGGGTGCGGAAGGCACTGGTGAGAGTCACAGCCTGCTTATTATGATGTCAGTTTTGTATCATCATTCATAATGTAATAATAACAGCGTATTTATGGGCTCTCGCTGTGGTCAGTAAAATGTCAGTGTCTGTTGGACTTGTGTGCTGTAGTGGGTTATGTTCACTCATCCTTGCCCCCCCCCCCCTCACCCCTGCACCGAAGAGGCCTCCATTCATGCCCCCCCCGATGGGCAGCATGCCTCCACCCCCCGGCATGATGTTCCCCCCCGGAATGCCTCCAGTGCCCGCCCCCGGCACCCCCACCCTCCCGCCCAACGAGGACCTCTGGGTGGAGAACAAGGCGCCCGAAGGAAAGGTACCAATGCGCATAGCCTGGAGAGAGCATGCACGGCCAGGAGAGCACAGTCTGTAGAGCACAGGCACGAGAGCACAGGCACAGCACAGTCTGGAGAGCACAGGCACAGCACAGCCAGGAGAGCACAGGCACAGCCAGGATAAAACATGCACAGCCAGGAGAGCACAGGCAGGAGAGTACAGCACAGCCTGGAGAGCACAGACACAGCCAGGAGACCACAGGCACAGCCAGGAGAGCACATCACAGCCTAGAGAAGACATGCACAGCTTGCAGTGTACAGCCAGGACAGCACAGCCAGGAGGAAACAGGCACGGCCAGGAGGTCACAGCACAGCCCGGAAAGCACACAGGCACAGCCAAGAGAGCACAGCACAGCCAGGACAGTACACAGGCACAGCCAGGGCAGCACAGGCACAGTCAGGAGAGCAAAGGCACAGCCAGGACAACATGTCTCCACTGTGCACTGGGATTTATTTAAATCCACTTGCAGGCATTAGAAGCAGCAGCCAGTTTTATTTCCCAGGCCATTAAATCAGAGCCTGAAAACAGGAATGACTTTGACGTTTTGGCTGTGCTGCTCAAGAGCGATGGAGGTAAAAGCTACTTAGATGCTTCTGCCTCAGGGAGTTTTGTGATGGTATTCTACCAGCAAGCAAAGGGAAGAGCTTCATGGACCAGATGCTACTGTTGCTTTGACGAGTATTTGGCAGATCCAGAGCCCGTAAGGAATGATCTGCTGTAGCCCAGTGTGATTAAAGCACCTGCCTTGGCCTGAGTTATATATATCAGATCTGATACATGTTCATAGACCCGCTGCCCACATATCCAGTCCTCCTAGTGTTAGAGCCTCAGGGGGTTTAGTCTCTGTTGTGTGTGTGAATGTGTTATTGTGTTTGTGTGTGTGAATGTGTTATTGTGTTTGTGTGTTTGAATGTGTTATTGTGTTTGTGTGTTTGAGTGTGTTATTGTGTTTGTGTGTTTGAGTGTGTTATTATGTTTGTGTGTTTGAATGTGTTATTATGTTTGTGTGTTTGAGTGTGTTATTGTGTTTGTGTGTTTGAGTGTGTTATTATGTTTGTGTGTTTGAATGTGTTATTATGTTTGTGCTGAAGTCTGATGCTCACCCTGAGCAGGTGTGACCGATGCCCTCTGAGCCGTGATGTGTTCTCCGTCTGCGCCTCACCTGTTCAGGTGTACTACTACAACGCCCGCACGCGGGAGTCGGCCTGGAGCAAGCCGGAGGGCGTGAAGATCATCCAGCAGGCCGAAATTAACCCCCTCATGGTCACCCAATCGGCTGCTGCCACCTCATCTGCCAGCCTACCAGTGGCCAGCATTGTGTCAAGCCCCATTCCCACACAGGCTCCCTCTCCTGGCCCCGCCCTCGGCCCCTCCCCCAGCACCACCACTTCCCAGGCCCTGTCCCATCCCATCTCCAGTGAGTAACGCACAGTGGGCCTCAGAAACACCTCATAACACACAGCCTGTAGGCCTCAGAAACACCTCATAACACACAGCCTGCAGGCTGCAGAAACACCTCATAACACACAGACTGCAGGCTGCAGAAACACCTCATAACACACAGACTGCAGGCTGCAGAAACACCTCATAACACACAGCCTGTAGGCCTCAGAAACACCTCATAACACACAGCCTGTAGGCCTCAGAAACACCTCATAACACACAGCCTGCAGGCTGCAGAAACACCTCATAACACACAGCCTGTAGGCCTCAGAAACACCTCATAACACACAGCCTGTAGGCCTCAAACACCTCACAACACACAGCCTGTAGGCCTCAGTAACACCTAATAACACACAGCCTGTAGGCCTCAAACACCTCATAACACACAGCCTGTAGGCCTCAGAAACACCTCATAACACACAGCCTGTAGGCCTCAGAAACACCTCATAACACACAGACTGCAGGCTGCAGAAAAACACTTTACCTTACAGCACACAGCCAAATGATGTGCGTGCTTGTATAGTCTTGTATAGTCTTGTGCAGAGCTGCCCAACTACCGTCCTGTAGGGTTTTCCCTCCAACACTAACCGAGCACACAGCTCATTCAACAGCCAGAGATCTCTTTGAGCTGCTAATCAGTAGATTCAGCTGTACCAGATTAGGGTTGAAGTGAAAACCTGCAGGACGGTAGATCTCCAGTAACAGACCTGAGCAGCTCTGGACCTGTACAGATCAGACAGCCTGACTGACTGAGTCACTGATCACATGACACACACGACTCGGGCTGAAATGCTCATTTCGGCTGCTGTGATTGGTCAGTTCCGGTGAAGTGCACGATGTCGTGCCCTGATCCGTGTTGTTGTGTCTCCTGCAGCCCCCGCAGCGGTGGAGATGGCTGCCATAGTAACCGCCCCCTCCAGCGCCGCGGTGACCCCGGTGCCGGCCGTCAGCATCCCCACGGTAACGGCCACGGCAACGGCGGTGCAGACGCTGCCGCAGACGCTCCCCCAGAGCCTCCCCGCCGGGCTGCCACACCCCATGCCGCAGGCCACGCCCTCCCTCCCCGCCTTCCCGCCCGTCATGGTGCCGCCGTTCCGCGTGCCTTTACCTGGGATGCCCATTCCCCTGCCAGGTGAGTCTAAGCCCCGCCCACATCCACCCACCGCCCAATCCCATTGCCTGGTGAGTCTGACCCTGCCTCAACCCCCACCTGCCCCCCCAATCCCACTGACTGGTGAGTCTGACCCCGCCCCTATCCCTACCAAACCTCCAATCCCACTGCCCGGTGACCCCGCCCCTATCCCCACCCACCCTCCAATCCCACTTCCCGGTGAGTCTGACCCCGCCCCGTCTCCTTCCACCACTTATCTTGTCCTCTTGTGTTTTCTGTCTTTCATTCGTTTTGTCTCATCCTGTCTTCATTTCCTGTGGGGGCTTAGCCCCACCCCCTTTCCAGGCTGATTGGCTGACAGTGTTTGTGCTGGGCAGATGCTCTAGTGAAAGAGGGTGTGTTTCTGTAGGATTACATGCATTGCATTACATATCATTAGAAAGTGAGATACGATTGGCTGTCGCTGTGTTCACTGAGATCCAGTAGCAGACTTGAGTCTTTTCAGTGTACAGGGAGACTCCAGACCTCCAGACCAGGTGATGTTTTAACAGGCTTTTAGCAGGTGTCAATTATTTATTAGGAGTTCATTTATATCTCTGAAGTAAAGCTGCTGATTTTAGTGCTGAAGAGGTGCTCTCTGGCTGCAGGGTAGCAGTGGGCTCTGTCTCTGAGTGATATGATTGGTTGAGGATCTGAGAGGGTGGATTCGCCCCTAATGTCCCACATGCACATCCACACTGTGAGTCCAGCTTTCTCACTGTACCACTGGACTAGCCTTAGCATGTACCGTTGGGCTAGGCTTAGCATGTACTGCTGGACTAGCCTTAGCATGTACTGCTGGGCCAGCATTAGTTTGTACCACTGGGTTAGCATTAGTATGTACCACTGGGTTAGCATTAGTATGTACCACTGGGCTAGCATTAGTATGTACCACTGGGCTAGCATTAGTATGTACCACTGGGCTAGCTTTAGCCTGAGAGCTCACTGGAAAATGGACGGAAGAGATTTTTATATCCCCTTCTGTCTGGACTTTCCCTTCTCCCTCAGCTAGACCTGGGTTCCCTCCCTACTGTGCTTCAGAGAATAGTTTCCGCACTTGTTCAGGCGCTTTGTATGGTCCACAGGCCACAGCCAGCTGCCGAGAAGAGGGAATTAGAGCCAAAATGGAGGCTTGAGCAGAATGTGACCTGTAGAGGGCAGTGTTGTCCAGTCTGTGTGTGTGAATATTCACGTCAGGGAAAAACAGTAGTCAGGATTTGGGGCCTGTACTGATCCAGCTGTGTTTGGGTGTTGTAATATTTCAGCTTTCCCCGGCTCTCACTGAGCAGGGTGGGCAATCCGGCGATTCTGTCCTCACTCGTTAAAAACCCCACAGGAATTTAATTCATTTAAAATATAGTCATTACATGAAAATGTCAGTCTGTCTGTCCGTTTTGTTTTTGTTGTTTACAAAAGGTGCGTTCTCTGTGCATACTGTCATTTTTAAACAAGAGTATTATTAATTTACTGAAGAGACTAAAGCTCCATTTGAAATAAAAGCTGCTGCCTGTATTCAGTGAGCGTGTACCTGGCCTGTGGGCTGAACTGTGTGTCGGAGACGAGTTTGACATGACTCACCTGGCAGCCAGGTGTTCCTCACCTGTGCAGTAGGACTGTGTGACCTGTGCCTCTCACCTGTGCAGTAGGACTGTGTGACCTGTGCTTCTCTACCCACTGTGCTTGCTTGTCCGTTCTTGCAGGTGTAGCAATGATGCAGCTAGTCAGCTGTCCCTATATAAAGACACTCGCTCCCAACAAGAACGGTAAATCCAGCCGCTGTCTCCAGTCAGTGTTTCATGTTCGTTGGCATGTTAGTGAATGTTGTGATGATGTTCTTCTTTTTTTTCTGATGTATTTGCCTACACACACTTGCACGACCTGGACCAGGTACTACTGGGAATCTTTTTCCCCCCTTTGTTTTTGTTTACGTTCAGACTCCAGTTTTGTTGAAAAAGCGTATTTTTCTCTGAGCGGTCATAGCGTCTGTTTGTGTTAACACCGAGACACGGCACTGCTCCAGCAGCGTTCTGCGGTTTCTCACTTGCACATCGGTCAGGTGCATTGTGGGTATTTTGCCATAGAGAGGCACAGGGTGAAGGAGCTGTAGGTTTGACATGGACATTACAGAGCAGAGTTTTAAGCAATTGGGCTATGAGGTTATAGGTTACGCACCAGATATTATAAAAAAAATTTTATACACCACCAGCCAAATGGAAGCAGTTTATTATGTCCATTGATTCGGAAACAAATATTTCAGTGCAGTCCAGTTCTTTCCTCTTCAACCAGAAGGAATAACAGCAGAGCTGTTTGTCTTACACACATTTACGTCACCTATTTTCCGGTGTGACTTTGGGTCTTTCCGTCAGTGATCTATTTGTCAATTTTGAAGCCACACAAATAACTATTTCAGCTAAAAACTTTGTTCCAGTATCTCTGGGGGATGCTGTTATGTGGTGCTTGCCCTGTACGGCAGGGTTGTAAAAGATATCACCGGCAGGATTTGTTGTTTTCAGGTTCACACCGGATCTCTTCCGATGTTTATCACCTGACACACGCGTTCTCTGTCACGCCAAACTGCCTTTTCTGTTACTTTCTCCTGTAATGAAACTGCAGGTCACATGGGAAAACACGTCAAAGCAAATACACAGCAGTCATACATCATCAAAACAATACTTCAGAGAAATGTCCGGTCTTCGTGTTAACATTACTTATCCTTTCAGCTTGAGTGTAGACATTATACTCCTATATACCACTCCTAATAATCATCTGTACTTTTATGTGTTACTTCTAATAACTCTTTTTTCTTCTATACTGTTATACTGCTACCCTAAAATCTGTACTCTTGTGTACCATTCTTTATAATGTCTATACCATTTATATATCATTCCTAATAGATCTCTACTCTTATGTACCACTCCTAATGAACACTTATTTCTGTGAAGCAGGGACTTAGGGTGTTAGGGTGCCGGTCTCCTGTGTAAATGTGTGCACTCTCCCTCCCATTGGCTGGCGGGGGGGGCCGGGGGGGCAGGGGTGGGGGCAGGGGGACGGGTTCCAATGAAGGCAAATCTCCCCCATTCCTTTTTTTGGGAGCTGGGTGGGGGTTTGTGGGAATATTTGGGTGTAAAGCTTGATATGCTTCAGGACCTGCTGACTTAACACAAACCCTTCTTTTGTGTGTGTGTGTGTTTTTGTGTGTGTATGTGAATGCCTGTGTGTGTATATGAATGTGTGTGTTTCTGTGCGTATATGTGCGTGTGTGTGTGTGTTTGTGTTTTTGTGCGTGCGTGCGTGTGTGTGTCCGTGTGTGTCTGTGTGTTTGTGTATTTGTGCGCGTGTCCGTGTGTGTGTGTGTGTGCGTTTCTGCGTTTGGCCTCTCCCAGGTTTACTCCCCGGGATGGCCCCTCCCTTAGTTCCCATGATGCACCACCCTCAGATGGCGATGGCGGCGGCCCCGGCGGCGCTCTCAGGGCTGTCACTCACAGAGTGGTCCGAGTACAAGACGGCCGACGGGAAGGCGTACTTCTACAACACGCGCACGCAGGAGTCCACCTGGGACCGGCCCCAGCAGCTCCGCGAGAGAGGTGGGCGGAGCCTGCGGAGTGACAGCTGTCACAGAGCGGACATGAGTCCGTCTCTGCCCCCGTACGCACGAGCAGTGCTGCCCAATCCTGGACCCTCAGTCTGAAAGTGACTGGCCAGGGTGTGTGGGGCTGGAATAACAACAAGCTTCATTACTGAGCCTTAGCTGTGTCTCTTTCAGTTGTTTATGAGGAGTTTTAAATGCTTTTAAGTGATTTACTGACCACACCCACAGCAGCCCGTTGAAATAATGCACGGGCAGTCGCGCTTATATCAGCCCTGTAGAGTTCTGTAATTGTGTCCCTCGCTGGATTTGAATTCGTCCTCCTCTCTCCTCCCCCAGATAAGGAGGTGGAGAAGGCCAAGGAGTTGACTCTCTCCGAGGAGGAGGATCTGATGGACATGGAGGAGGCGGAGCCCAAGGTGGAGCCTCCTAAGGAGGTGCGAGAGGTAGGAGCGCGTGCGGAGGCGGTGGTTCCCGCACGCCCGTGCGGCTGTGTGCGACTCGCCCAGGGATCCGCTCGTGGCATGCGTGACCGTGTGCGTGACCGCGTGCGTCCGTCTGTCTGTCCCGTCCCGCAGGAGCCCAAGGAGGAGGAGATGACGGAGGAGGAGAGGGCGGCCCAGAAGGCCAAACCCGTGGCCACCACCCCCATCCCCGGCACCCCCTGGTACGCGCTCGCTGAGCAGGGAGACCAACCCCGCCCCCACCCTACTGCAGGACACGCCCAGGCCCATGGGATACACCCTACTACAGGCCCCGCCCCACATTCCATTAGCACACACCCCTCTATAGGCCCCGCCCCACATTCCATTAGGACACGCCCCTCTATAGACCCCACCCCACATTCCATTAGGACACGCCCCTCACACCTGTCACACATGCAGTACGCACAAACACTACATTAAATACTGAAAAGCATCAGCGTGTGTGCGTGCTCACAGTGGTGTGTGTGTTTGCAGGTGTGTGTGTGCGCGTGCTCACTGCTGTGTGTGTGTGTGTGTGTGTTTGCAGGTGTGTGGTGTGGACCGGGGATGACCGTGTGTTCTTCTACAACCCCACCACCCGGCTCTCCATGTGGGACCGTCCCGAGGAGCTGGTGGGCCGGGCCGACGTGGACAAGAGCATCCAGGAGCCCCCCCACAAGAAGGGCTTGGAGGAGACGCGCAAGCTGGGTGAGCCCCCCCACCCTCTGCGGGGGCACCCTGGTGGGTCTGGGGCTGACCTTTAAAAATGACGCGACCTTTGAGCCGGTGTTTAATTGATAGCAAATTCATTCACTTTACTGAACGCACGCTTGTGAGGAGTACTGTTATTACTGAAGAGTAATAAAAAGTAGTTAAATGCGCTCTCTTCAGAAGCATCCGTTCGTACGGTAACACCCAACGTGCATTTTTGTGAATTTGACTAAACTGGATACGCAGAACACTGTATTTTTAAAAAATCTCTGGCACCGCTAACCCTGCTGGTCAGATGATGCTGATGGACCTGGGGGGGGGGGCGGGGGTGTCGGGAGGGGGGGGCTTCTAGCTGGCTATGAGGAATGAGAGACATGCTGTAGTTATAATTAGGCACCAGCTGCAGCAGTCAGATTTAGCTGTCCTGGGCTGTTTTATCTCTTTTAGGTTGTCTAAAACACCCGGCTGTGTGTGTGTGTGCGCGTGTGCGTGTGAGTGTGTGTGCGCGTGTGTGTGTACGCGTGTGTGTGTGTGTGTGTGTGTGTGTGCGCGCGCGTGTGTGTGTACGTGTGTGTATGCCTGTGTGTGCATGTGCACCTCCTGACTCCACCCCTAACTCCTCCACAGGGATCAGCAAGGACGAACTGGAAGCAGCTGTAGAGGAAGCTCTGGAAGATGAGCCAATCAAAGCCAAGAAGAGAAAGTAAGCCCCGCCCCCTGTCACCAGCGAGGCCCAGCTTGTACACAGGCCTCTGGCTGGCATTTGGCCTGGAAGCCAAGCATGACCCTGAGCTCCTGAAAAAATTAACATGTGTATAAGCTTCTCTACACCATCAGACAGAACCATAAAAATGTTTATGTTCTTTCATTACAATCTGAGTGTCAGCTTTCAGAACGTTTACTTTTGTGTCCCATCCTACTTTGCGTCCAGTGAATATATATTTCCCATCTGTGGGGGGTGATTATGTTATGCAAATCCCTGCTGTCCAGGATGGCCAATCACAGTCAGTGTTCTCCGTCTGAGCCCGCCTCTCCCCGCCCAATCCGGCTTCTTGTATCGCTGAGGAATATTTATCAGGGAACGCCTGTAGCTCTGGTGAGACCAGCGTGGGCCTCCAAGGTAACCACCTGACCTTCCTTCTAGCCTATCAGAATCCACCGCCGTGACTTAATGTGGGACTGCCGGGGCTCCTCCTCAGACACTGTAGCTGCTTGTGTTTATGGTGCAGAGAAACCTTTCTGTAAAAAATACATTTCACTTTTTCTTTATTTATTTTTTGTTCAAGGTGAGCTGTAGACACCCCCCCCTCCCAAACTCACCCGCCATTTTGGATCCAATAGTGTAGCTGTTTCCTCGGGGCTGGCCCATATTTTACCCCTCTAAGAGCAGCTAGGCTTTGCTTTCACTCCGGCCCTAAATAAACCAGTACCCCGCCCCCCGCCCTGTCCTCGACCCCCCCCCCCCCCCCCCCCCCCCCCCCCCCCCCCCCGGACGCACTGACGCGCGCGTGTCCTTCGCAGGAAGGAGGAGGTGCGAGAGGACTCTGAGAAGGAGGCGGCGATGGAGGTGGAGATGAAGGCGGCGAGGGAGCGGGCCGTGGTGCCGCTGGAGGCCCGGATGAAGCAGTTCAGAGACATGCTGCTGGAGAGAGGGGTACAGCACCACCCTAACCCTGACCCCTACACCCTACACCCTAAACCCTGACCCCTAAACCCTAAACCCTAAACCCTATACCCTGCGCCCTACACCCTACACCCCTAACCCCTATACCCTGTGCCCTGTACCCTACACCCTATACCCTACATCCTAAACCCTATACCCTGTGCCCTGTACCCTACACCCTATACCCCTAACCCCTATACCCTGCGCCCTACATCCTATACCCTGACCCCTATACCCTATACCCTGTACCTTAAATCCTGACCTCTAAACCCTATACTCTGCGCCCTACACCCTACACCCTATATCCTGATCCCTGTACACTAAACCCTATGCCCTGCGTCCCTAAACCCTGACCCCTAATCCCTACACCCTGCACCCTAAACCCTGCGCCCCATGCCCTATACCCTAAACCCTATGCCCTGTACCCTATGCCCTACTTCCTAAACCCTATACCCTATATCCTACACCCTGCACCTTATATACTACACCCTAATCCCTACACCCTGTACCCTATACCCTACACCCTACATTCTGCTCCCTATGCCCTATGCCCTACATTTCCCCCCCTTTCCCTATACCCTATACCCTGCACCATACACCCTAAAAACAGTAACCCCTACATCCTGCCTCCTATACCCTACACCCTAAACCCTATATCCTGTACTCTAATCCCTGCACCCTACACCCTAAACTCTACATCCTGAACCCTGTACCGTACACCCTGCACCCTACTCAAATCGCTCCGAGATATTGCATATTCCTCAGAATATTCCACCTGAACAATACTAAACCAGCCACTTTGCTAGTTTATAGTATTTAAATTGACTGCGGTAATGGCTGTTGCATTGTGGGATAGGTAGATAGGTGACATTTGATGTGGAGCTGCTGGTGCCCGTCCAGCTCCCAGCTGAAAGAGCTCTGCCCTTTAGGCCCTGTGTCTGAGAGAGGAGATGAAAGTCCTCGGGCATCAAAAACAGCGTACATCAAGGCCAGGCTATTCCTAGCTGCAGGTTCTCTCTCTCTCTCTCTCTCTCTGCTCCATCTCTCCCTCTCTCTCTCCCCCTCTCACCCCCCCTCTCTCTATGCTTTATCCCTTCCTTTCTTTCTCCCCCTCTCCTCTCGATCTCTCCCTCTCTGTCTCTTTGCTCTATCTCTCCCTCTCTCTCCCCCTCTCACCCCTCAATCTCTCCCCCTCCCCACCTCTCTCCCCCCCTCTTTCTCCCCTGTCTCTCTCTCCCTTTCTCTCTCTCTCTCTCTCCCTTTCTCTCCATCTCTCCTGCTCCCTCTCTCCCTCTCTCCTGCTCTTTTTAAAATGGCAGGTGGTAATTGGCGCTTTTAACTCTCGATCGTGGAGAGAGAGGTTTTTTTTCCCCCCTAATTACTCCGCTTCAGTCCGTGTCAATTAGCGCTGGCTGGCCGGGTGCCGTGGCGACCTAGGCCCCGCCCCCCTGCGGGGGGTCAGCCATTAGAGATGGCGGGCGGGCGGGACGATGAAACGGCCTGACTGGCGCTCGGCGCGGCGGGGGGGCCGGGGGGGGGGGGGGCGGGCGTTCGCCTGCCGCTGCGCAGCTCGTTATGCGCTCCTAATTAAGCTGCTCTTTACCCTCACCCCCCCCAGGTCTCGGCCTTCTCCACCTGGGAGAAGGAGCTGCATAAGATCGTGTTTGATCCCCGATACCTGCTGCTGAACCCCAAGGAGAGGAAGCAGGTAACCTGCCTCACCTGCCACACCTGCCGCAAATGCCACATCTGCCTCATCTGTCACACCTGTCACACCTGACACAGTCCAGCACATGAGGGAAAAACAGCTTTCCACATGAGCATCTTTTCTGCCATTCCAGCATCTTTGTTCCAGGTGTTTGAGAAGTATAAGTGTGTGTTTGCAGGTGTTTGAGCAGTATGTGAAGACGCGGGCAGAGGAAGAGAGAAAAGAGAAGAAGAACAAACTGATGCAGTCGAAGGACGAGTTCAGAAAGATGATGGAGGAGGCCAGAATCGGCGCCAGGTGAGCTGGGAGGACAGGTGCTGCAGGGTCAGGGTTAGTGTTTGGGTTAGGGTCAGGGTTAGGGTCAGGGTTAGTGTTTAGGTCAGGGTTAGGGTCAGGGTTAGTGTTAGGGTTAGGGTCAGGGTTAGGGTCAGGGTCAGGTTTAGGGTTAGTGTTAGTGTTAGGGTCAGGGTTAGGGTCAGGGTCAGGGTCAGGGTTAGTGTTTGGTTTAGGGTCAGGACAGGGTTAGTGTTTGGGTTAGGGTTAGGGTCAGGGTCAGGGTCAGGGTTAGTGTTTGGGTTAGGGTTAGGGTCAGGATCAGGGTTAGTGTTAGGGTCAGGGTCAGGGTTAGTGTTTGGGTTAGGGTCTGGGTCTGGGTCAGGGTCAGGATCAGGGTTAGTGTTAGTGTCAGGGTTAGGGTCAGAGTTAGTGTTTGGGTTAGGGTCAGGGTCAGGGTTAGTGTTTGGGTTAGGGTTAGGGTTAGGGTCAGGGTCAGGGTTAGGGTCAGGGTTAGTGTCAGTGTTTGTTCAGGCGGAGTGTTGGTTGATCTGATGGGTTTTAAAAGGGGCGGTCTCCCCCTCAGGATGACCTTCAGCGAGTTTGCGTCGAAGCATGGCCGCGACTCGCGCTTCAAGGCCATCGAGAAGATGAAGGACCGGGAGGCCATCTTCATCGAGTTCATGACCGCGCTCCGGAAGAAGGAGAAGGACGACTCCAAGAACCGCGGAGAGAAGGTGAGACGGGCGGGGCTGGGGGTGGGGCCGGGGATGGGCTGGGTGTACGGGCAGGGGGGTGAGGCTGGGTATTTGGGTGGGAGCTGGTCCAGGGTATAAAGGAGGCATACCTGTGTACACACCTTTAGCTGTAGCCTGTGCGTTCCTGTGCACACACCTTTAGCTGTAGCCTGTGCGTACCTGTGCACACACCTTTAGCTGTAGCCTGTGTCGTACCTGTGCACACACCTTTAGCTGTAGCCTGTGCGTACCTGTGCGCACACCGTTAGCTGTAGCCTGTGCGTACCTGTGCACACACCTTTAGCTGTAGCCTGTGTCGTACCTGTGCACACACCTTTAGCTGTAGCCTGTGTCGTACCTGTGCACACACCTTTAGCTGTAGCCTGTGTGTACCTGTGCACACACCTTTAGCTGTAGCCTGTGTGTACCTGTGCACACACCCTTAGCTGTAGCCTGTGCGTACCTGTGCGCACACCGTTAGCTGTAGCCTGTGTCGTACCTGTGCACACACCTTTAGCTGTAGCCTGTGTCGTACCTGTGCACACACCTTTAGCTGTAGCCTGTGTGTACCTGTGCACACACCGTTAGCTGTAGCCTGTGTGTACCTGTGCACACACTTTTAGCTGTAGCCTGTGTGTACCTGTGCACACCCCTTTAGCTGTAGCCTGTGTACCTGTGCACACACCTTTAGCTGTAGCCTGTGTGTACCTGTGCACACACCTTTAGCTGTAGCCTGTGCGTACCTGTGCACACACCTTTAGCTGTAGCCTGTGCGTACCTGTGCACACACCTTTAGCTGTAGCCTGTGCGTACCTGTGCACACACCGTTAGCTGTAGCCTGTGTGTACCTGTGCACACACCTTTAGCTGTAGCCTGTGTGTACCTGTGCACACACCGTTAGCTGTAGCCTGTGTCGTACCTGTGCACACACCTTTAGCTGTAGCCTGTGTGTACCTGTGCACACACCTTTAGCTGTAGCCTGTGTGTACCTGTGCACACACCTTTAGCTGTAGCCTGTGCGTACCTGTGCACACACCTTTAGCTGTAGCCTGTGCGTACCTGTGCACACACCTTTAGCAGCTCCTGGTTGAGACCGGGCTGTTGTGTTCAGGGTTAATCGCTCTGTCACTGAGCTGACTGCCTGTGGCAGTGAAAGGTTGCCTATCAAAGATTAATGACCGCGAAATGTCACCTGCCGGAGTGAGGGCGGGGGGCTCTCTGCAGGGGGGCCGGTCCAGCCCCCGCCCCTCACCCTCTCCTTGTGACACGGGCACGCACGCGCCCCTGGGCACATTTAATCTCCCTTTATTCACGTTCAGCCACTGCGCTCATTAATAAACTGCGCGTTAAACGCTTATCTTAATGCCTCTGGCTATAATCTGGCCAGCTAATTGTTACTTGCCCTGATAGATTCTCCATTACCACCCTGTTAGCATTTAGCCTAATTTGACTATTGATACCTGGCCAGTCAGCAGAGGACAAGCTAACCCTCTATAGTGTCCTCCCAACATTTCTTCACACTGGGCAGGTTTTTCTTGCTGTTGATTTTTTTCTTCCAACTGGGGAGTCCCCCTCAGTTGCTGGTTTTTCGGGGTTTTACAGTGTAAATTTGGAAGTAACTGTAGTTCTGTGAGGTTTGTTGTAACTAGTTTTGTGAGGTTTATTGTAACTAGTCCTGTGAGGTGTGTTGTATCTGTAGTCCAGTGAGGTTTGTTGTAGTCCTGTGGGGTTTGTTGTAACTGTAGTCCTGTGAGGTTTGTTGTATCTGTAGTCCTGTGGGGTGTGTTATATCTGGGTTTTTCTCTCTCAGGTGAAGCTGGATTTCTTCGAGCTGCTGGCGGACCACCACGTGGACGGGCAGCTGCGCTGGAGCAAGGTGAAGGAGAGGCTGGAGGGAGACCACCGCTACAAGGCTGTGGAAGGTTCCGCTGCCAGGGAGGAGCTCTTCAAGCAGTTTGTGGAGAAACAGGCCAAGGTGTGGAGCTCCGGGGTTCAGTTACTGTGTGTGTGTGTGTGTTACTGTGTGAGACTGCGTTGCGTTGTGTGTGTGTGCGTTACTGTGTGAGACTGCGTTGTGTGTGTGCGTGTGTGTGTGTGTTACTGTGTGAGACTGCGTTGTGTGTGTGTTACTGTGTGAGACTGTGTTGTGTGTGTGTGTTACTGTGTGAGACTGTGTTGTGTGTGTGTGTTGCTGTGTGAGACTGCGTTGTGTGTCTGACTGTGTTTCTCGGCGTGGGTGCAGAAGCTGGACTCTGAGAAGGAGAAGGAGCTGGAGCGGCAGGCCCGGATCGAGGCCAGCCTGAGGGAGCGGGAGAGGGAGGTGCAGAAGGCTCGCTCAGAGCAGACCAAGGAGATCGACCGCGAGAGAGAGCAGCACAAACGCGAGGAGGCCATCCAGCATTTCAGAGCCCTAATGTCCGACATGGTGAGCAGCCCTCTACAACCCCCTCTGTGATTGGGCCTTCATTTCCCAGACAGTGAGCACATCTCTATAACCCCCTCTGTGATTGGGCCTTAATTTCCCATACAGTGAGCACATCTCTATAACCCCCTCTGTGATTGGGCCTTCATTTCCCAGACAGTGAGCACATCTCTATAACCCCCTCTGTGATTGGGCCTTCATTTCCCAGACAGTGAGCACATCTCTATAACCCCCTCTGTGATTGGGCCTTAATTTCCCATACAGTGAGCACATCTCTATAACCCCCTCTGTGATTGGGCCTTCATTTCCCATACAGTGAGCGCATGTCTATAACCCCGTCTGCAATTGGGCTGCAATTTTCTATTCAATGAGCACATCTCTATAACCTGTTTTGTGATTGGGCCCTTGTGTATTTCGAGACTGTTCGAGCAGCTCCAAAAGCATAAACCTCCCACACAGCTGAAATTGTGAGACCAGACAGGATTTAATTGTTTCCGCATGTCATTAATTTATTCTTCACTCCCACACTTTAAATATTAAATATTCCCAACACTGTTAATGCCAGCTGATCACGCATGATGGTCAATTAATAATGAGTGCCGTTAAATGAAATGCTTCTTGTGCAGCAGACAGCGGGTTCTGTCATTAAAATCTCTTGTGTTATTTATGACGTTCAGGTCTTCCTTCAAGAGTTCTGATGCTCATTAATCTTTTTTCCCCAAGTCTTCCTTCCTGTCGGTATGAGATTGCGTGACTCCCCCTCTGTGTGTGTAATGAATTCAGGGGTGACCCTTATTGGACAGTAGGGTTTTGAGCTTGGCTGTGGCGGTCCCCATTGTCATCGCCCTGTGGGGGGGTGGGGTGGGGTGGGGGGAGGGGGGGGTGATTATCCGAGCTGCCCAGCTTCCATATCCCGTTGTGAGCTGCTGCTGCCACCTCTCCTCTCTGAATGGTCTGTTTCCGGGTCCCGCCTGAACTCACCTGGGACTGGAATTAATGCGTATAAATCTAGTACCTCCCCCCTTCCCCCTCCCCCCTCCCGCCTGATGCAGTACATCTTCATTCAGCTGCCCCATTTGCCTGCTTGATTGACAGAATGATTCAGCAGCAGCCTCAGGGTGCATGCAGGTCTTTCTGGGGCAAGCGGGTTCTTGTGGCGAGTGCAGTCCCTGGAAATGGTGCTTTATTAACCCCTTGAACTGGAGACATTCTCTCTCCTGGGTCCTGTAAATGAAGAATGTTGTTCAGTTGAGCAAGTAGGTGTGGCTTTTAGGTCCTTAGGGTTCTGAGGGTGTTGAGAACCTGGAGAACGTGGGCTGTTCCTGAGCTGCAAAGTGTCTTTTCTGTTCCAGCGTGAAACAAAAAAACCCAGAAAAGCCAATTTCACAATTCTTATATTTCTCACAGTGAAGACTTTAAATAGTGAACTTCAGGGTAGGGAAAGCCCTGTATGCTGTTCCTGTCTCTGTCCTGCCTCTCTGGATCTTTCCATGGGTTCCTGCAGGACCTCCATCTTCAGAAGTTCCTCTGAGCTGTATTATGGGGCTGCAGTGGAGTGTAGTGCTCAGGGGCGTTAGGCTTGTAACCTGAACGTTGCAGGTTTGATTCTGGAGTAGGACACAGCCGTTGTACCCTTGAGCAAGGCGCTGAAGCAATGCAGGTTAAGCGTCTTGCTCGGCTGTGTTCTACTCCAGAATCAAACTTGCAAGCTTTTTACAAAGTTTCAATGCAAAACCTGTGTAAGCTGGCTGAATGGCTGTAATGATAAGTAATGTAGTGTAGTGTAATGTAATGTGTGATAAATGTGCCTCGTCTGGCTGGTATTTCCAGGCCGTGAACCCAGCTGCATCCGTGTGTCTGTTGATAGCACACCCCCCCCCACACCCCTACAGCCCCCCCATGCCAGCTCCACTCTCCTCATTACTCTGG
Source organism: Anguilla anguilla (assembly GCF_013347855.1). Lineage (NCBI taxonomy): Eukaryota > Metazoa > Chordata > Actinopteri > Anguilliformes > Anguillidae > Anguilla > Anguilla anguilla. The sequence continues at coordinate 1,506,120 of NC_049203.1, forward strand.
GCTGACATTTGACCAATCATTGCAAAGCACAGCATCTCCTAAAGGGCACAGCTAAAGTTTACCAAGAAAAAAAAAAGCCATCCTCCGCGGGCCCCCAGGTGGGTGAAGGGCAGGTCTGAACTGCTCCTGCAGAGACAGGGAGACACTTTGCTGAGCCCCGAGGTGTGCCTAATGTTGCCATGATGTGGTGATCCTGAGCGTTCCCTGGGCGTTCCCTGGGCGTTCTCTGAGCGTTCTCTCAGCGTTCTCTGGGCGTTCCCTGGGCGTTCTCTGAGCATTCCCTGAGCGTGGCGTTCTCTGGGCGTTCCCTGGGCGTTCTCTGAGCGTTCTCTGGGCGTTCTCTGGGCGTTCCCTGGGCATTCTCTCAGCGTTCTCTCAGCGTTCTCTGAGCGTTCTCTCAGCGTGGCGTTCTCTGAGCGTGTGCGGGGGGTTTTTGCGCCGTCGCAGGTGCGCTCGTCGGACGCCTCGTGGTCGGACACGCGGAGGAACCTGCGGAAGGACCACCGCTGGGAGACTTCCTCGCTGCTGGAGCGCGAGGAGAAGGAGAAGCTCTTCAACGAGCACATCGAGGCGCTCGCCAAGAAGAAGAAGGAGCACTTCCGCCAGCTGCTGGACGAGACCACCACAGTGAGCATCCCGCCCCCACGCTCGCACTGACCAGTCAGGGGCCAGATACGCCACCCCTGAACTCGCACTGACCAGTCAGCAGCCTGATGCCCCACCCACACACTCACACAGACCAGTCAGGGTCCAGATACACTGCCTCCACATTAACCAGTCGCGTGAAAGCCCCACACTTGCACACTGTAACTGGATTGTATGTTAAGAATATGAGCTGTTTGAGCTGCTTGAGAGTTTGCTGAATGTAAAAATGTAAAAACGTAACCGCAGACAGCCCTGTGTGCTCCTTAAACAGTCTGTGCCTGAATTCTCCCCTCAGATCACGCTCACAACATCCTGGAAGGAGGCGAAGAAGGCCATTAAGGAAGATCCTCGCTGCATTAAGTTCTCCAGCAGTGACCGGGTACGTGAACGGGGTCCTGAGAACCACTGATTTGGGCTCCTAGAGGACCCTTCCCACCCCCCCCCCACCCCCCACCCCATGCAGGCAGGGAGGCTCGATTCCCTGCCTGAGCATTTTCTACCATGTGATCCCATCATTAACCCTGTCTGCTTCTCCCCCCCCCCCAGTCTGAGTTCGTTTTAAAAACATGTTATTTGAATGAGTCGTTTTTGCTTCCTGTTTGTTTGACTTCATGTTTTTTGATTTTGTCTCACAGAAAAAGCAAAGGGAGTTCGAGGACTACATCAAAGACAAGTACATCACCGCCAAAGCAGACTTCCGGACGCTTCTAAAAGAGACGAAGTTCATCACGTACAGGTACGATACGACACCTGTCCTCAGTCCCACCAATCAGAGCACCCCGTCCCCCTGACGGCAGTCTGAGCACCGAGTGACCCTTGACCCTTGTGCGTGTTGGTCAGCAGGGCTGCTGGTGACTGGCCCTGCAGGACATATTTGTGAACAATCATGGGTAATTTATTAGGATCCTGAGTGTGATTGGCTATTTGACCAATTACAGCAGATATGGCAGTTTGAACATGAGCCAAGAATGAGAGCATTAACTGTTCTTTTCTTTTGTTTTAATCCTCCCCCCTTGTGAAAAATGTTTAAAAATGGGCGTGTCCAGGTCCCGGAAGTTGATGCAGGAGTCGGACCAGCACCTGAGAGACGTGGAGAAGGTTCTGCAGAACGACAAGCGCTACCTGGTGCTGGAGTGTGTTCCAGAGGAGCGCCGCAAGCTCATCATGTCCTACATAGAGGACCTGGACCGCCGCGGGCCGCCCCCCCCACCCACCGCTTCCGAGCCCACCCGCCGCTCAACCAAGTAACAGAACCCCAGTCTGCGTCACCACGGCAACAACAACATGCCACACCCACCCACCCGCCGCTCAACCAAGTAACAGAACCTGAGTCTCTGCGTCACCACGGCAACAACACTATGCCACACCCACCCGCCACTCAACCAAGCAACTGAACCCTGAGTCTCAGCTTCAGCCACGCCCACAACAACACACCAGAACCAATCACCATGCAGCCAAGCAAGGGACCCCAGGGTTTCTGTAACAACAACGCCAACTTGTCTCTCTACCTGCCGCTCTACCTGTCTCTCTACCTGCCGCTCTACCTGTCTCATCATGCCGCTCTACCTGTCTCTCTGCCTGCCGCTCTACCTGTCTCTCTACCTGCCGCTCTACCTGTCTCATCATGCCGCTCTACCTGTCTCTCTACCTGCCGCTCTACCTGTCGCATCATGCCGCTCTACCTGTCTCTCTACCTGTCTCTCTACCTGCCGCTCTACCTGTCTCATCATGCCGCTCTACCTGTCTCTCTACCTGCCGCTCTACCGGTCTCTCATCATGCCGCTCTACCTGTCTCTCTACCTGCTGCTCTGCCTGTCTCTCTACCTGCCGCTCTACCTGTCTCATCATGCCGCTCTACCTGTCTCTCTACCTGCTGCTCTACCTGTCTCTCTACCTTCCGCTCTACCTGTCTCTCACCATGCCGCTCTACCCAGCGAGGGAGTCTGGGGCCCTGCATGAGCACGCTTTGGACACGCAGACCCCGCAGACGTGTTGTAGCGCAGTGTTTCCGCGGTGTGTGTCGTCAGCGGGAAGCGTCGCGGAGTGAAAGGGGGCGGGGCAGCTCCGCGCGGTGTGGCCCGCGCTCATCTCAAAAAGGGGCGAGTGATTTAAGGCCCCCGCAGCTTGTAAGATACTTTTATTAGATGGCGGATATGTATATTTAAATATATGTATTCAGATCGTGTGACAGACGGTTGTGTGAACATCGCCAACGGCCTTAAGAGTTGGAATTGTAACGATACGTAGTAGTTTGAATGTTTAAATGTTTCTAAAGTTGTGTTTAATTTTGATGTTGCTGTTTCTGTACGAGTTTACTGGAATAAAGGCAACTACCCAGTTTTTTTACAACTATGGACAAATTTTATTTTATTCCACGCAGCTGGCAAATCTGCTCAAGACTGCAAATACATTCAACAAAGGAAAATATTGCATTCAAAAGGGCTAATACAGCAGTGCAAATGTCTTTAATAATGCTGACCAAATGATCATTTACTCACTTTTAAAATGTATCCGATCAGAAGTAAGCATGTTCAGTCATTTAAACATGGTCATGTATATGTAAAGGTCACAGAAGGTCTGTTGATAAACTTTTCACTTCATCGGTGCCAGGCCACCAATTATAATCCACGTCACATCATGTTTACTAAAGGTGAACATGATTGGAGGAGCAGCACTGATGGGCGTGGCTTTGCCTCCTGTATGGGTGAACGGTTTCCTTAATGATGGTGTGGGCTCCACCCCCAAAGCATCCTGTGCTCCTATAAACGGATTTAAACGTCCTTACAGTCGGGTTCATCATGCAGTGCTGTCCTTACAGCATCCCTCTGTGTGCTGGGTGCCAGGGGTGCCACCAGGGATTTTGCCCCCCCCAGAAAATCTTATGTTCTGATGTTTTTGAGGACTGAAGAGCACATCGCTTTAGGAACCCTTCGACACGTTGTCACGTCTCCAACCTCTCATGCACTTACCCGTTTCTCTCTCAGGTTCCTCTGTTCCTGTCAATCAAATTTTATTTATATTGCGCATTTGGCAAAGAATTTGTCACACTACGCTTTGCAGTATTCCCCGGCCTGAACCCTGTCCCTCCATACGTTATTTAGGGGTGACTATTTGATCAGTTGCGCATTTTGTGCTGTATGTGAACATAAATGGTAAATGGACTGCATTTATATAGCGCTTTTATCCCAAGCGCTTTACAATTGATTCCACTCATTCGCCAGAGCAGTTAGGGGTTAGGTGTCTTGCTCAAGGACACTTCGACACGCCCAGGGCGGGGTTTGAACCGGCAACCTTCCGACTGCCAGACAATCGGTCTTACCTCCTGAGCTATGTCGCCCCAGTAACTGAGATGAACACTGAGATGGTAACAGGGCAGAGAGTAATTGTATTTGGTTGCAAAAATGCATGAACAATACTGAGGTTAGTCTTGTGTTCCCTGACACTGTTTATGCTCAGTTTTGTAAAACGGTGTTTGGGATTTTTCATGCCTGTGCCAAGACCAGAAATTGTGTTTTCAGAAGACCGTTTTATATATTTTTGACATTAAAAAAAAAAAATTTAAAAAAGGGAACTGGCAAGTCAATAAGAACACATGTTGGAATGCAAGAGTTTCACTTTATTACAGAAACAGCTCAACTTTACAAAATATATTTTTTTTCTTTAAAACTAGTTGACATTTTCCCACACACGAGTACACAACGGACAGAAACTGACAGATGAGTAAAGGTTTCAGTGAATACTGTACAATCATACGCAGGCACACACACACACACACACACACACACGCACACAGACTTATAAAAGAAAGACTATTACACTGTAATATCTTCTGCTGTGTTGCCGCTGAGTTTTAGAATATTTTAACAATTTTAATATAAATTCCTTTTTTTGTGACATGAATAGCACACAAGTTAAATTTTACACAGTTATGGAGTCATAAATTCCATTTTTAAGTAGCTGACAGCCTCAAGCTACTGTAGGTCTTTAGTGGTGGGAGTTACTAGGGTTGGAGTCTGTGTAAATCTTTCCAGGTGTCAAAGTCCTACGGCAAAGACATTACACGAGTTACAGCTGAAGTCAGAATGCAATGAGGACACAGTTTAATAAGACTCTTACGATGGTCTGAGGAGGCTGGGTTGTTCTGAGGAGGCTGGGTTAGACTCTTACGATGGTCTGAGGAGGCTGGGTTAGACTCTTACGATGGTCTGAGGAGGCTGGGTTGTTCTGAGGAGGCTGGGTTGTTCTGAGGAGGCTGGGTTAGACTCTTACGATGGTCTGAGGAGGCTGGGTTGCTCTGAGGAGGCTGGGTTAGACTCTTACGATGGTCTGAGGAGGCTGGGTTAGACTCTTACGATGGTCTGAGGAGGCTGGGTTGTTCTGAGGAGGCTGGGTTGTTCTGAGGAGGCTGGGTTAGACTCTTACGATGGTCTGAGGAGGCTGGGTTGCTCTGAGGAGGCTGGGTTAGACTCTTACGATGGTCTGAGGAGGCTGGGTTGCTCTGAGGAGGCTGGGTTAGACTCTTACGATGGTCTGAGGAGGCTGGGTTGGTCTGAGGAGGCTGGGTTAGACTCTTACGATGGTCTGAGGAGGCTGGGTCGCACTGAGCGGATCTGCAGCCCAGTGGTCAGTCAGCTGTCTCTGAGGTGTGTGTTTACTCCAGGTGTGTAGGGGTGGGGTGGGAGGGAGTGCGTTTCGGGCGGTGTTCAGGTGTCCCGTTTTTTGGTGTCGACCGGGTTCTGGTGCTCCCAGGGCACCGGGTCGTTGTCGTCGGCCGGCCCGCCCGTTTCCCGCTCGCTCCAGAACTGCTCCACGTCCGGCAGCACCGGGTTGTCCTTGTTCCCCGGGCTGTCGGGGGGCGGGCCGCCCGGCTCGGTGTCCGGGTCGCCTTTGGGCTCGTCCGCCCCGCCCGGCTTGCGCGAGTGCGGCTGGGGGTGTCCCCCCCCGGTTTCGGGCCGGGGGCTGGGGGAGCGGAGGACGGTGGGCGTGTGCGGTCCCGCCTTCTGCTTGGGGGGCTGCTTCCGGAGCGTGAGCCGGCGCCACAGGCCCTTGTAGCCCTCGCGGAACTCCTCGGACAGCGACAGCACGGTGAGCGGGTTCACCAGCGAGATGGAGAACATGAGCAGCTGGGCGGAGAGGGAGAAGAGCGGGGGCGGGGCGGGCCCCCCGTTCTCCTCCGCGTGGTGCGCCCACACCCAGGCGGCCCACTGGGGCAGCCACAGGATCGCCGTGGTGACGGTGAGGCCGAACAGCATGAGCGTGAGCTTGCGGGAGCGCATCTGCGTGCGCAGGTTCTGCGCCTTGCTGCCGCGGCGCTGGCAGCGGCTGTACGCCAGCCAGAAGAAGAGCAGCGCCAGGCTGAGCGGCGCGCAGTACGCCACCAGCGGGTACAGCTTCACGTACACCCACATGAACCGGCGGGCGCCGGGCGGCGCCGCCTGAACGCACGCCAGCCCCGCCCCCTCCCGCCGCAGCGCCGCGAACCTCCAGTGGGGCGCGGGCACCACGCACGCCAAGACCCAGGAGAGCAGCACCACCACCATGACCGTTTTGTAGTGAACGTTCACCTGCTTGTTGGGGTTGCTGACGTACCTGAGGCAGGCTCTGGCCATGATGGCGATGATGAAGCTCTTGGCCGCCATGCAGGCGTGCAGGAACCAGTCGCACGTCTTGCACAGGAACCAGCCCAGCGTCCAGCTGGCTCGCGAGTACGAGACGGCCTTGAAGGGCACGGCGAGCGCCAGCACCATGCTGTCGGCCAGAATCAGGTTGAGGATCAGCGAGTTGATCAGCGACAGCTTGCCTTTGCGAGCGTTGGTGACGAGGACCCCCAGAGCGGTGATGTTTCCGGTGAACCCCAGGACGCAAATTATCCCCAGAATCACCGGTATAAGTACGCGGAGCTCCTGGGAATCCAAGCTCTGATACACGCCACCGTCGAAGAATGACTGCTTATCGACGGAGCTGTTCCCAGCGCTAATGTTCAGATTTTGAAATTTATCCATGGCGTAGAGAGGGAATGCCAATTAAATATCTAACCGAGAATATCTTTACGAGATATTAACTACATCAAAGTTGCGAGATTCGGTGTTAAAGTGCCGCGCGTCTGCAGCGGGCACTGCGATCGATCCGCTCACTGCAACCGCGACGGGCTTAACTGCGGAGATGACGGCGCGAGGTCCGTGCGCGTGTTTATAAAGGTAGTGTTTGACTGACAGGTGTCTGCCCCAGCTGACTGGAGGTGTTTTCTTTTCCTGTAGGGTAGCCTCTCGAGGCCAATTAAAAATCACTCCAACCACTTGAAATGCGTAATGCCGCCAAACAAAATGACTCTTGCAGCGTTCCGGTTCAGAAACGAATTTACTTAATTTCATTTAGGTAAAAAAAAAAAAAGTTCAGTTATTCTCTTTAAATCAGCAAGGCAGAGGCGGGATGAATATCTGAACATATCACAACAAAGTACAACGGATACATGTCTCTGGGGCGTTTTCATTCAAATTACATTTAGTGGTTGTGTTTAATCTTACCTTTTTTTCCCCAAGTCTTTTCTGCTTCGCCTTTAGGTTCGCTTTTATTTGTTTAAAGAAAAAATAACATTCGCAGTCGTTCACATCTTTCAAATATTTTGTACGCAGCAACTCTGGAGGCGTCTTCTATATGGCCGTAAAATAAAAGCGTTACTCGGAAATTTCAGTCCTGTAAAAATTAAACGAAAACGCGGTATTAAATATTTCTATACTGCGGGTATCCACCTATGAAGATCAGTGGATCTTGTTTGGCGCGCGCCCTGACTGTAGTGCGCGAGACCGAGGCGCCTTCGCGGCGATAAGCCAGAGAAGCAACTGATCAGCAGGCCAGAAGGTGGCGCAGTTGTCTCACGTTTTAGCAACATTTTAGCATTGGATTCATCATCAGAGTTGGGAATTTATGTGTCTATTGAAAACTGGATTTACAGAGAACACACCGTTATGCTATATTTACAGTGCCATGAGCCAGAGTCACTAGAAAGCAAAATATATGTTTTTTTTGTGGTGCTTCTAAACAGAAAATAAATAGACACCCCTAACCCACTAAGTAAGTCAGTCAATTCCCATCATACAGAATTGATTTCTGATTTCTGTCCTTTACCATAAGGCTAATCCACCACATATTCCCCCATGCTAAATGGTTGAAACTACGCAGGTGAGGTGATTGTGGGCCAGTAGGGGGCGATCTTCCTTTTGGAATAAATAGACTGAAGCACAGTGATGGGGATTATACTGTGGGAGACACCATCTTTCAGATGAGACGTTAAACCGAGGACCTGACTCACTGTGGTCATTACAGATCCCATGGGATTTATCACAACGAGTTGGGGGTTTCTTAAAAGCTTCTCCTAAATGAATGTAATGGAATCAAATGTGATTCTCAGCCTGCCAACCAATCCCTCCCCACTTTAATTAGCTCAGTAATTCTCTCTCTCTCTCTCTGTCTACCTCAGCTGATGTGTGCTAAGTGTTCTGGTACAAAATGGCTGTCGCGCCTCATCCAGGTGGGCGGTGGTTGAGGTGAGGCCCCCCCCCCCCCCCACCCCCACCCCCCATTCACCAGGAGGTGCTTTAAGATCACCTGATGAAAGGAAGTGTGTAAATTGAATCCATTAAGATTTCTGAAACCAAGGAAACTGGCAGAATCTGTCATATTTTGTTGTATTGTTGCCAGAATTTTGTATTGTTGTCTTATTTTATCATGGAATCAGTGTGTGTGTGTGTGTGTGTGTGTTTCACACATTGACGCCAGTTATCATGGAGTCCATTTAATTATCTGTGTGTGTGCGCGTGTGAGTGCATGTCCAACAAATCATTCTTTAAACCATCAGGGAGTTATTTCTCACTCTGTTTGAGCATTTTTCTCCCCACTGGGAGATTTTTTTTAATTTTATTTTTTACCTCATGTGCTTGCTATTTGGGGGTTTAGGCCTGGACTGGTGTATGCCCTGTTTGCTCAGTTTGCTCTGTCTCTTGCCTTTCCACTCTGTGAAGCGTTTTTGTGAGCACTCTGTAAAAATCACTGTACAAATAGAATTGAATTGAATTGAATTGAAACCTATCCAAATTATATAATGGTCAATGGACCCTTGTATTTGCTCTTGTAGAAAGCAATCCAGGAGAGAGTATTTGCTCTCTAAGAACCAGCAGTTAAATTTGAGGCTGCATGATAAATCCTGTTCTCTGTGTTTCTATCGCAGTCCCTGGAGTTGAGTGTGTTATTAACCGCTTGTCTGTGTGCGAGGAGGCAGTGAGTAAACGCAAATTAATAACGCAAATAGGGCTAATTAAGATCACCGAGATGATCACAGTGCACCGATTTACCCGGTGACGCCACAGAAATAGGTATTTGTACTCTGGGACCGCGAGAATGCTGGGAGCAGCTTTCAGAAACGATGACATCATCAGCTGTCGGCGGAAGTCGGGCGCACTCGTTCAAACTGCGCAAAATAGCTGCTGAGCACGCCAAATACGAGTGTCTTTCACTCTGCTTCGTTTTAAAAAGAAGGCGTAATTGACCTTGTGTGATAGACTCTGCTAATGAAAGCGCTTTGCTAAAAAAGCTCAAACGTCAGGCGATTTGTCTGGGATAACGGCTGTAGCCTGCTTTGAGACCGGGTTTCAGTACGTCTGTGATCTCTTAGCAGCTGGTCTGGCAGCAACTTCTGATAAATCTGCCTGACAGCCAATTCATCATCTTCGTCAGTGCGGTTTCCCTGCGACTGCGGGATTTCATAACGAACGGTCCGTGTCTTGCTTTATCACTGATTTAAGAGACGTGCATTAATCACACTTACAGTTCAGATATTCATCTAGTAAACAAATGTTAGCCCTGAAGGTGGGTGCTGGGTTTGGGGGAAAAACGGTCATACCAAGTGGAAGCACTTTCTGTGAGTGGTACTTAATTAGCACTACACAGGCATTCATAAAAGCTTATGTCTATAACTGCTAGTAGTCATTCGGTATGTGTCACATGGTGTGTCATGATAATGTCACCTTTCTGCGTCACTGAGGACATACAACACAAATTATGTCTATTTCTGCTTATAAACATAAACATTTATGGATGTTTCTGTTGGGCTTATGAATGTTATAAATTCATGCCGAAGCAAAAGCAGCCAATGGCTCTGCCTGTGGGTGCTGATTTATTTGCTGTCAAACCTCAAAGACCCGCCTGGATTAGTCTCGCACTGACCTGGTCAAGAGTTCATATCACAGGTGTGTGTTTTACCTGGATAACAGTAGCATGTAGCTTAGCAGAGGAGTTGCTACTCCAGGGCCATTACAGTATGTTCATTTTGATTTTGTGATTGTATTGTTGACATGAAGTGTGGTGGTGTTTCTGTTGCCTTCTGATTGTAAACTGTTTATGCTTGGGAAAAAAAGACAAACTGCTAGTTGAATTTCGAATTAAGCAACTTTTTTTTTTTTACTTCAATTGATCCTATTAAGCTTAGACTGCATGACAATTAAATTCATTTAAATACATTCTGAGCTATAAAACTTTGTTTCATTAAGAAGTTTACAACGTAAGTTGTTTATTTAGAAGACATTACATTTTAAAGGAATTGTACTTAAAATTCCCTGATATCATAGAACCTTTGTAACTGGTTAGGCTACATCATGATACCGCCCTTGACTTTTCCGATGCCCTTCTTGATGAAGCTTTCGGGAATCAGCTGTTTTTCCAGCCGGCTTCATCGGTTCGTAACACGAGCCCAGTCCCCAGTCATCAAAAGAGCCGAAATTCGGACTCTAAACTTCGTCTCCTTCCGGGTGTCTTTGGAACAGGAAATGAAAACGGACGCGATGGAATTCTGTGAGGGTCGGGTTCGATGATTCGTCACACAGGACTGCCAGCGTTGCGACAGGAAGCAGAGAGGCGTGGCAGCAGGAAGTCAGAGTGGTTTCCAATTTTCCGCTGACCAGCTCCCGTCTCATTTCGGGAAAAGAGGTGAGCCTTCCTGGAATGGGACGGAACCGTGGATGCCCCCCACCCCCCACCCCCCCCCGCTGGCATGGCATAAAGAACGAGGATCATGATGAACAGAAACAAAGTGAAACTCCTGAAGAACAGCAGGTAAGACCAGTTAATGGGGGAACAATTATGGCGGTTAACTGTGTTCTTTTAGATTCAGGTGTTTGTACAAGTGTTACACTATTGCAATCCTGTATTTGAAAAAAAAAGCTTTAAATCAGGGAAATATTACAGTGAAGTGAAATCTCGAGAGGATTAATGCTGATCACAGATATCCAATGGCTGTTTTAATTAGATACTTTCTGTTTCCCTGACATGAGCAAAAAAAAAAAAAGAAATCATTCACATTGCTTTGAAAAAATTCCACAATCATCAATCTCTTCAGAAACATTACAGAGGAACAGTCACCATTCCCACACTACCCCAAATTCAACTCCAGCCCTGCCCCACCCCAGGCACCCCCCCTCCCCCATCTTCCCCCCCCTCAGTCAGACAGCTCCACACACAGTGTTACTGTCTGTAGCCTGAAGTCCGGTGAGATCCACGGCAGGGCAAAGTTATCGAAGCTTTCGGAAACCTTCACATTTTCCAAATACCAAAAACAAGGCACCACAGCTTCTTCGTTTAAATATTGAAAGAGGAAAATAAAACGACCAAAAGAAAGTTGAATCTTAAAAAAAGGACCTCTGGCCAGAGGAAGTCAGAAGTCTTCTCCAGCGTCCCTTTTACTGTCACACCTCGGATTCGCTTAAAAACAAAAAACAAGGAGAATCACAGGAAGTCTTTGCATCCCATTTCTCATTATTGTAGGAATTCAGCCATGTACACCAGGGTCACTTCTAAGGAGGAACTCTGTCATTGGCCAGGGTTTCCATGTGACAGGAAGTGAGGTCGCCGGACAGCTCCATATGGAAGCCAGTAAGGTGGCACTAAGAAGGATGGAGTGGATGGGATCAGGGTGCAATTCTTAGGTTTAAACAGCAGTTGCGAGTTTTTAGTTTGTTTCATGGTTGTTGTTTTCTCTCTCTGAGCATCGCATGTAATTATTACTTAATTTCTGTTTTTTTATTTCATTCATTTTTTGAGTGCTTTAAGATGATTTGGAACTGAGTGCTGCTACATTTCCAGAAATACGACCCCCTCCCTCAGTCAGTTAGTGCATAACCCCGGAAGGAGGGCACCTTTGTGTTTGATGTGAATAAATAAAATAAATAAGCACCCTCTTCAGGGAGAGAGGGGGGAGGGGGGGGGGGGTTTGTGCAGAACACCTTCAGCCCGGCAGCGTGGTCACGCAGCACCCCAAGGTCACGCCAGCAAAGTCCCCGTTCCGTCAGTTCCGTAACGCTCACTTCTCACTTCCCAGAATTCCCGTCTCTCCTCCAGGAACTTCCCAACCACAGAGAAGTTTCTCTCCCGACTTTGCTGTGCTTAATACAGCAGATCTACAGCAAGTGACGTCAAAGGGGGGGGGGGCGTTTCACGGTGGAGGAAAGCCGAAACGTCTGTTAGACACGGCGACCGCGACGGTCTCAGGTGTGCGCGGGCGTGGCACTTTAGTTGACCTTGTCCTGGAAAATGTAGAGGTTGTTGGTGGCGGCGACGGCGATGATGTTCTCGAAGGGGTGCCAGGCGGTGTGCAGGATCTTCTTGCTGAAGTCCAGGCTGTCCACGCTGATCTCGTCCTTGCGCCGCCTCCCGCCCACGCACACCTTGCGCGGCTTCAGCACCGCGCGCGGCTTGCTGTTCTCCCGCGAGGCCTCCAGCGTCACGTCCCGCTTGGTGTTGCGGTCGAACATCCGGAAGAAGTTGTTGTAGGAGCCGGTCATGATGACGCTGCCGAAAGGACGAGGGGGGGGGATGGGGGGGGGGACAAGATTAGGGATAACCACAATTTGTGTACACACCACAGCGATATACCTTCAAACTCGTTTTTTCTATCGCGTGGAGCATCGGGCCGAAGAGCGGTGTTCGGTGTTGTTTGAAAAGGCGAACGGCGGTCTGAAGACGGTAAACGGCGTCTCCGCGCTCGAACCTCACCTGTCCGCCCCGTTCCACACGCACTCGAACTTGTCGAAGATGCAGTCGTTCTCGTACAGCGAGCACAGCTTGCTCCTCAGGTAGTCGTGCACCTGGAGGGGAGGGGAGGGGAGGGGAGGGGGAGAGGAACTTTAAGGACGTGACGGAAGACGAATCGCTCGCTCACGGAGGGATCAGCGGGGAAGACGAGACAGGAAGTGATGCGATTTCTCACAAGTAATTAGCAGGCGCACTTTGACTGGGGTGTACGGTACGCCCCCTACACCAGCACCTCAGCAAAGTCAGGAGGGGTAGGGGGGGGACACACATCAAAGCACCTGGTTTATCTCAGCATGTCAATTTGCCGCACAAATTACTCGACCACCAGCCAGTAGAGCAGCATCGATCATGGGGGGTCAGCCCGTGGCCCCCCTAATAACTGCCCCCCCCCCTCCCAGCAACAAATAGCCTGTGTCAGTCTGGGTTAATGATGACATATTTGCTCTGGGCCTGACCTCAGCTGACCCCCCCACCCCCACCCCCACCCCCCTATGGTGCGGCCCAAACCAGACACTGTGGTCATGTGACCTGGTTCACCTCTCAGCAGGTGGGCCTAGCAGGACAGAGACAGAGTGGTGCACTTTTTTCAGGAAGCTGAATTTGACACCTGATGTCTTCCATTTATCAGATGATGTTTTTTTTCGCTGGTTGGAAATGGTCATTGTGACTGAATGCCTGTGGTCGGTGTGACGGAGTTGCGCACACAGGTGGTGCTCTCGGTGAACGGCGAGGGGGCGTCGCACAGGTAGGCTCACCTGGTAGGTCTCCAGGGGCTTGCTCTCCATGTTGAGGTCCCACACCTTGACCGTGAGGTAGTCCCGCGTCATCAGGTAGCGGCCGCTGTGGCTGAACTTCACGTCCGAGATGGAGGAGATGATCTCGGAGAAAAAGGAGCGGTTGCTCGGGTCCTCCGGCTCCTCGAAGACTGCGGTGTAGTCAGACAGAGCAGCCATTTTTAAATGCACGTCTGTAGCTTGTAGCACTGTTTTTATTTATGAAAATAATGCAACACTGCTTGACTGCTGCGTGCAGTTTTCTACCACTTGGAGTGGTAGAAGACCTGACTGTAGAGACACAGACGCACTCACACTTGGAGTGGTATAAGACATGACAGAGAGGGGGATGCGGGTTAGGGTTAATGGACAGGGTGATGCGGGTTTGAATCTCGGAGAGCAGGAGGCACAGCGAGGCGCTCACATTTGGAGTGGTATAAGACAGATGTACTCACACTTGGAGTGGTAAAAGACATGACAGAGAGGGGGATGCGGGTTAGGGTTAATGGACAGGGTGATGCGGGTTTGAATCCCGGAGAGCAGGAGGCACAGCGAGGCACTCACACTTGGAGTGGTTGTCGCAGAGCGCGGAGGCCCGCATGTCGCACAGCCGGATGGAGCCCTTGCTGCTGCTGTAGACGAAGGTGTTGCAGTGGTTTGGGTGGAACTCCGCCGCCGTGATCACCTCCGTCAGCTCCTCCATGTTGGCGGGTTTGATGTCCACGATGTCTGGGAGGGTGGAGCTCAGGAAAAACAAACTCTCACATTTTTCATTTTTGGCTGGACAAACGCAAATGTCTGTGACTGAGTGACTGCGTGACTGACTGAGTGATGAAGTTACACCATTGGTCGGCCGAGTTATAAAGTTACACCATTGGCCGGCCGGATCACGTGTGTTAGCTCCAACCATATACTAGGTTTTGCCCTGGTCTTGTTTTATTATCTTTACCTTCAAATCTTGCCTTTCGATTCATATTTTAAAGCCCTTTGAATGTGCCGCTGTATCAACGATCAGTTTCCTCGACTGTTTGGTAAAGCGAATTGGGAAATAAGGAAGGGCAAAGATCAAACGACTGAAACTAATTTCGTCCTCGTGATCTCTTCGCTGCGTTTGACTGATGCGTGGGACGTTTGAGTGGATGGGATGTTGGGTTGGTGCTCGAGGCACTTATACCTCATAGACCCATTAAAGCATCGATAAAGCCATCATGCGTGATCTGCAGAAACCTTCAGAGCGGATGCCAATGGAAATCAATTTGTAGGCGCGTCTTTCTCCGACCATGTCCAACGTCTGGAAAAGCTGCACCAGAAGGCATCATAAAATCATAAAATTACTCTGTTAAATATTCATACCTATCGTTAATATTTAATAGATAATTTGAACATGAACTGTTATTTGATTGAAAAGGTTAATGGGTATTAAATCGTAAATAATATCATCCATTTTGGCCATTCAGACTGGCCTCTTTTCTTGTCAACCCAAAAAAGGAGACATGGGGATATCAAATTGGGATATCAGTCACTCAGTGATCGGAACTACGCCAGCTGATTTGCAGCGGGGGACCGTAATCTTTGGGGCGGTGTGAGTCAGTGATTGACTGCATGAGGCTGCTCCATATTGCTTCAGCTTTGAAATTCAGGAAGCCCGATTGTTCCGTCCTCGGTTTATTATTGTAAAACAGTTCCTTTCTCGGGGCGGAAGGATACTGAAGCTGCGGTTGGTGATCTCCAGGTTCCACAGGTTGATCCTCAGGTCGTCGGTGGACATGTACGTCTCGTAGTCGCTGTTGACCGAGATGGAGTTGATGTGGTAGGTGTGGGCGTTGGAGAAGACCCGGCGGGGCGTGGCCTCCACCATGAGGTCCATCGGCCGCACAACCGGAACCTGGGAGAGAGGGAGAGAGAGAGAGGGAGAGGGGAGCAGAGCAGAGCGAGAGAGGGAGGGAGGGGGAGAGAGAGAGAGGTATGAAGAGATTGAGGGGGGAAAAAGTCAGAAAAAGGTGAGAGATGAGGAGAGGCAGGCCAAAGATTGAGAAGGAAACAAAAAAAGAAATAAAAGAAAAGAAAGGAATGTCCCACAGCTGTAAGGCCTGTAACGCAGAGTCTGTGGTGTGGTGTGATGTTGTCATGCTGTGCGAAATTGCGGTATGATATCGTGCCATGTTGTGTGATATTGGTGTGTAATGTGTGATATTGTGCATCGTTGTGTGATACTGTGACATTGTGTTTTACTGTGGGATATTGTGTGATACTGTAGTGTATTTTGTGTTATTTTTAGGCGATGTTGTGTGATATAGTTGTGTGATTATGTTGTGCGATGCGTTGCGCTCAACGGACGTCACCGGTCAAATGGTCTCGCATTTTTCCGTTTGTAGCAACTGCTGTCAAGTGAGCCATCGAGCGATTTATCACACAGGAAACCTCATCTTCACACTAGTCTGCTGGTGCCTTCTGGGAGTGATAGATCTATCCACGCACCAGGAGCTGTATCAGTCATCCGTCTGGAACAGCGGGTTTTAATTGGGGGCTTAATAGTTTATAAAGGTGTTAATTGAGATTTGAGAGATATTGCCGTGTTAATTAGATGGAGAGCTGCTTGAGTTAGGGACGGGCTTTTCTGCTGACTGCCTTTCTTTCCACTGCTCTTGAGTGCATCGGGGTGGTGGGGGTGGGGGCGGGGGTGTGAATCTGTAGAGCAATGCTTTATTAGAATATTATTACTGCCTTTCACACACACACACACACACACACACGCGCGCACACACACACAGTCATAATAAGCAATCCTTCTGCGCCCTATTCATGAATCACGGCTGTAAGCAGTACCCGAGCGGAGTAGGCCTCGGCTCCAGATGATGCATCGGATAAATTAAGAGGCTTCTGGACGTTTCTCACACCGTCTAAACGTGTGAGAAAGAGGCAATAACCGGTTTATGAATAATTTATAAAATGTTCCAATAAGCCTTTGTGACATGGCACACGCACCACAGGGCCAGGCCAGGCAGTCATTTTGATTCATATTATTAATACTTAATAATAGATGTAATATAAATACTCCATATAGAGACAGATTACATGTTGGCGCATTAACTTTTATTATGGCCGCTGGCAGCCGCAGCCTGTAATGTCATAAAGCTGATATTGCAGAGAGATGCTGGTTCTCTCGGTTCGGACGTGCCGCTCACCTGGTGTGTGTGTGTGTGTGTGTGTGAGACCTGCAGTGTGTCCCCTAAAAATCCTTCCCTAATGGGGGTAAAGAAAGGGGGGTACGCTTTGCACAGCACCCACAATTGTAGATTTGGACGTGTTGGATGTTGCCCTGCAACCAGCCCCCACTTTGTTCCCATTCATATGACAGAGCTCCCTTAACCCCACCCCCACCCCCACCCCACCCCCCCATCAGTAAATAATTAATTATGACTTCATGTAAAGAAGGAGAGGAAAGAGAGAGAGAACAGGGAGGTGATAGCCCTAACAGAGGGGGTTTTCTCGCTCTCTCTCTTTTTTAACAGGCAGATTCACAGAGCAGATGCATCCCTCGTGCCCCCCCTGCCGCCCCCCCCCCCCCCCCCCGCGTGGCGTGTGATAAATGCCTCTCCCCTGCATTTCACACAGTAAACAGGATTGTGGCGCTGCGGTCTGTAATGTTCTCCTCTCCCTGAATGGGGTCTAAGCGCGGGGGAGACTTACTACAGCGCTGGGGCTGAGGGGGGGGGGGGGGCTCAGCACACAGTGTCAGCACACTGAGCTCTCATCAGTGCAGCCCCCCCCCCCCCCCATACTGGAATAACAGCATTACACATGAGCAGGGGGATGCACACACTCTCTCACACACACACGCTCACACTCCTGCGCACACACTCGTATACATGCACACACACACACACGCTCACACTCCCGCGCACACACTCGTATACATGCACACACACACACACACACACACCCCCATCATTACACACCCAGCATTATACACTCAGCATTCTACACCGATCATTCTACACGCAGAGTAATACACCCAGTGTTCTACACCCATATTCTACACTCAGCATTCTTAACCCAACATTCTACACCCAGCAATCTACACTCAGCATTCAACACCTTTCTTAACCCAACATTCTACACCGAGTGTTCTACACTCAGCATTCTTAACCCAACATTCTACACCCAGCGTTCTATACCCAGAATTCTACACAGTCTGCTAAACACAGCATATACTGTATACGCTGCATTTGGATTCTAAATGTATCACAAAGAAAGCCACACAGAAAGCGGCATCTCTCAACAGCGAGAGAACACACTTTGACAGCTGAAACTAAATTACCTTTCAAGCTCCGATTCTCCACCATGCTACTGCCATTGATTTATTTAGCCAAGTCTGTGAGGGTCAATTTTGGCACAGTGTGAAGCGCTGCAAGTGCACTGTGGGTAAAATGATGAATGTAGGTTTCCTGTGGCTCAGATCAATACACTGACTGACTCTGCTCTGATAGACCCCCCCCCCCCACCCCAAACATCCCCTGCTCTCTAGCACCACCTGCTGGTGGGAACCTTCTTCGGCTTCCATCCTTCTTCCATTCACAGAGCTGCCGAGATTCACCCTGATTAGAGGGGCAGAGCCAGCTTAGGTATGGGCGGGACCAGTGGAGGAATGGGCGTGACCAGCTGAGGTGTGGGCGGGGCCAGCTGAGGTGTGGGAGGGGTCATGTGAGGCATGGGCGGGGCCAGATGAGGTGTGGGCGTGGCCAGGTGAGGCGTGGGCGGGGCCAGCTGAGGTGTGGGCGTGGCCCCCATGGTGGCGTGTCACTCACCCGCAGAGAGGTGATGGTGGCGGGGTCGCGGATCCGCCCATCTTCATCCTTCAAGTTGTAGCCTTCCGGTCTCTTATCCCTCTCGCTGATCTTCCACAGCTTCACGGTTTTATCTGGGGGGGGGCAGACCAGACCCACAGAGAGCAGCAGCACGTTACCATAAAGGAAGGGGGGGGGGGGGGGCAGTCAGCAGAGAGGGTGGGGGACAGTCTGGCGTAAATCAGACCTGCTTCACCTGGTCATCACTCGTCACTTTGAAAGCCAGGTAATTCCTCTTTCTGACTACCTGCTGTATCCCCACCTGCCATATTTAATGTTAGTAAAGATGTTATTATAAAGGTGGCCAGGGGTTATAAATGCTAAGACTAAATATGTGCTCTTCCTTGCATACTGTAACCTTGTATAAAACACTTCTAATTGGGATGTTGGGGAGCCAATCAGAACTGAAAGGAGCAAAATGGCGAGGCCTTCCTTCGTACCATTGGTGGAGAGCAGGAAGTAGACGGCGTTCTGCTGCGGCAGCCAGCGGATCTTGTTGATCTTCTCCTCGATCTCCAGGCTCTTCAGGTAGTCGAACTCGGGTTCATGGCTTTGAAAGGTGCTGTAAACATTGTATTCTCCTCTCCGATGAGGCTGGTTTTTACTCTGTGGGACAGGAACCATAAGATAGTATTGGATATTACCCACAATGCACTATTTTGTAGTTTACTAGAGAGTGGGGGAAAAATTGCATTTGTGTGTCTTATACATGACATTAATTGGGCTGGTATGATTGTAGTAGGACGTATGACTGCACCCAAAGATGTGGAACTAAGATGTGCCTCAGAATGCAAGCAGGGGGGAACAAAAGCGACGTGGCGCCGATCGCGCTTGCGCGCCCGCGTCTGCGGCTCGCGCAGCGTTAGCACACGCCCCTGTTGACAGGAAACCCAGACGATGGCGGCTTAGCGTCCCAATAAAGCTCTGCCATCTAAAAACGGGGGGAGAGGTCACACCTCGGGAAGCGTGAATCAGTACGGAGAAAAGAGACGACAGACATAGAAGGTAAAGGAAAAGGCAAAGGAGGCTTCCCCTCACTCTGCAGGGTGACTGTGGCATGCTGGGAAGGGGGAGGGGCAATGCGAGTTTGCCCAACCATTCCCTCGTTAGCTGTGTACGCTAATGAGTACGCTAGCTTGTGGGCGGGAGCGTATGCTAGCTTGTAGGGGGGAGCATACGCTAGCTTGTGGACGGGAGCGTATGCTAGCTTGTGGGTGGGAAGCATATGCTAGCTTGTGGGTGGGGAGTGTACGCTAGCTTGTGGATGGGAGCGTACGCTAGCCTGTGGGTGGGAGCGTACGCTAGCCTGTAGGCGGGCGCGTACGCTAGCTTGTAGGGGGGAGCATAAGCTAGCTTGTGGGTGGGGAGTGTATGCTAGCTTGTGGAGGGGAGCGTACTGTACGTTAGCATGTGGGGGGAGCGTACGCTAGCTTGTGGGAGGCATCGTACGCTAGCTCGTGGGGGGAGCATATGCTAGCTCGTGGACGTACCTCCTGCTCTCTCTGGAACACCACCACGCGTCCTCCTTTGTCCCCGGTGGCCAAGAGCTCTCCGGTGGAGTTGAACTCGACGGTGGAGATGATGTCAGCTGAAACAGGAAGACAGCGGGAAGGCTCAAGAACCCAAAAGGGGGGTAAACATGAAACACGATCTTTACACCACTTCCCCAGAGACCAGGACAATCTCAGAAAGAGATGTCTGTCTCTACTGGCTCCTAGTGACAAAACAAACTTTCTGTGGTGCTCAGGAGACAAGAATCATTGGGCACCTTCAGACACAGACCAATGACCCACCTCTTCAGACTACATCTTGGCTCCCCTCCCATCCCCACACCTTAACACTGCTACCTTTTGTATTTCTTCAGGTTACGCTATTTTAATGCTTTTAAGTTTTTCTTCTTAGAGCTTGCTATGGATATAATCTGTGTGATGTGTTCAGGGTGTGTATTTTGGTTTGTGCTTAGCGCAGTTCCCTAGCGCTAGCACTAGTGAAGTTACATCCGCACTCTCTGGACCGTGAATGTTGTGAGCCTGGTCTGGTGCTATTATTCTGAACCAATCGAGTGGACTCACTAAAGTTTCTCCAACAATGTAAGACAATCTACATAAGAGCATCTGTTAAATGAATGTAATGAAGTATTTTAATGAAAGAATCCTGCTATAAACTGTCCCAAACCTACAAAAAAAACCATCTGTTTCCGCGAAAAGCACCTGCACATTCAACTAATTAAGAGCGCGGTCTTTATCACGCAAGCTGTAAAGCCCTGCTGCGAAGAGGAGAATGGATTTTTCACAATAAAAGCCCCCTCTAATTTGGCTGTAGGACACACACTGGCTTTTCTTTCTCTCTTTCATTGATACGCAAATCCCTGAATCCACCGTCACAGACCCTGTAATTTAGATTTTCTGGCGTCGTAATCAGGGAGGATGGTGGACCCTTAAAGTATCAGGGACAGGCACACCCCCCCCCCCCTCCCCCCCACCCCCACCCCAGGCTTCTGGAGAAAGGTCTGACTCTGGTGTGGATTTACAAATCCCAGTAAATCCACCGTTGCATTCATCAACCCATTTTAAATGGAAATTTCATTTGCCATCTAAAGGTCGTTCCGTCTCAACACTTAATCTGTGCATAAAACAGCCCCTTTCTCACCTGACCTCGAGGTGCCTTACGATGCCTGGGCCTCGTAGATCACACCGTATCTAAGCCGACTCTGATGAGGGTTTGTGTGGAACTCTGCCCGACATTCGCATAAACAGACACCAGTACAGCATGTACTGAAATATATTTTTAACATATATATTCAAATGTAATCTTTTTTTAAGCTGTCGCAATTGGGGTGAGGGGGGGGAATCACTGTCTTACTCACAGTAAAGTTTTTTATAAAAATGATTGCCATTGACCTGCTAAAATAGTTGTTTGGCTTGTTAGCCAATTTGTTATTTGAAAGAGCCACTGAATGTAGATAGATCCATAGACAGTTGAACCCCAAATCCACTTTCCAGTCCCAGCGTGCACCTGGACTACAGCTAAGATAATTATTTATATTCACGTTGTTCATTTTTGCACCTCTACTCCCGCGAAAATGTGCTCAGGTTTTTGCCGACAGTTTCCGTTAAAGAACCGAAGTGCGAACAGCGGCGCTGGTGACCCAGATCTGGGGAAACCGTGGTAACAGACTTAACCGCAGAAACTCAGAGACACCCAGCGGCCCCAACCCCCCCCCACTCCACCCTCCCACCCCGCACCCTCATGTGATCCCTCCCACCCCGCACCCTCACGTGATCCCTCCCCAGCACAATAGCAGAACTAGGGCAAAGTCTGCAGCTTAATTACTGCTTCCCCACATAAAGGAATGTGGGATGCGTGGCTGAGCGAGTCTCCCTCACGGGCGTCTGTCTGTCAGACTGAGAGGCCTCTGATATCGCTGTCACGCCCGCGCCCTTAAGAGGCTTTAGTTCTGTGAACCCCCCCCCCCCCCCACGCTGCCCCCCCCCCCCCCATGACTCCCCAGGGCCGGATGGCTGCTTCACAGCCCACAGATGAAAAGGCTCCACAGCACACACAGGGGTGACAGGTCTTAATCTCCTCCTTTGAGTGCTGCCCCATGTTAATACCGCCATTGTTTCTGTCTACAGACAGCCACAAGAGGCAAGGAGACACGCTTACTATAAACGGGAACACCGCTATATTCCACCAGTCTGTACCGCTATATTCCACCAGTCTGTACCGCTATATTCCACCAGTCTGTACCGCTATATTCCACCAGTCTACTGCTATATTCCACCAGTCTGTACTGCTGTATTCCACCAGTCTGTACTGCTGTATTCTACCAGTCTGTACCAGTATTCTTACAGTCTATACCACTATATTCATACAGTCTGTACTGCTATATTCTACCAGTCTGTACCAGTGTTCTTACAGTCTATACCGCTATATTCATATAGTCTGTACTGCTATATTCTACAAGTCTGTACCAGTGTTCTTACAGTCTATACCGCTATATTCATATAGTCTGTACTGCTATATTCTACCAGTCTGTACCAGTATTCTTACAGTCTGTACCGCTATATTCATACAGTCTGTACTGCTATATTCTACCAGTCTGTACCAGTATTCTTACAGTCTGTACCGCTATATTCATACAGTCTGTACTGCTATATTCTACCAGTCTGTACCAGTATTCTTACAGCCTGTACCGCTATATTCATACAGTCTGTACTGCTGTATTCTACCAGTCTGTACCAGTATTCTTACAGTCTATACCACTATATTCATACAGTCTGTACTGCTATATTCTACCAGTCTGTACCAGTATTCTTACTGTCTGTACCGCTATATTCATACAGTCTGTACTGCTATATTCTACCAGTCTGTACCAGTATTCTTACAGTCTATTCCACTATATTCATACAGTCTGTACTGCTATATTCTACCAGTCTGTACCAGTATTCTTACAGTCTGTACCGCTATATTCATATAGTCTGTACTGCTATATTCTCCCTTATTCTCTGTCAAATAACCGATCTGATCACAGATTTTAGAGATCCCCTCGGACACTCTGACAGGCAGCCTCACATTAAATGTCCACCGATGCGTGAATGACAGCCGAGGCGATAAACTCGTCTGAGTGGTTCCCTGACAGCCCGTCCGCAGGTTTCGATCCGAGTCAGAAACGCGGCTTTCGCAGCGAGACTCGGTCAGGACAACAGCAAACCTGCGGAGGAGCCTTTCCCAAACGCGTCCGCGCACTTCCGCGTCACCCCACGGCTGGCCGGCCCGTGCCGATCGATGCCTACCTTTCAAGCATTTTCCTTTGTCTTCCTCAAACAGATGCATCTGTTTCAGTAGCTTTAGGACACTTTGCTGCAGAGCGGGTTTTTTTTCTTTTTCGGAAACAAGGTCAAACGCATGGCAGCTGCTGCTGCATCTCTTCCTCTTCCTCTTCCTCACGAGACACCTCCTCCAGGCAGACGGCAGGAAAACACCGAACCGCGTTTAAATCCCGAGCCCGGATGCAAACCAGCGAACGCCACTTAAGATTTATCCACCGGCAAACCAAACCAACGAGCAAGCGGACCCACAAACAAACAAGCCAACAAAGAAAAGAAAGCAGGCTTCTGGAATAATTATCTCCTCTCGTCTCTGGAGAGCGGGGGGTGATGAAAGAAGTCTGCAGTTTTTATGCGTTTTCTTCCCCTTCAGCTTCTTACAGGCTGCGTGGAGAATTTTAAGAAAAGGGTTTCCATGGAGACCCCTCCTCCACTGCGCCGAGCCCCGCGCGGTGCTAGCAGAGATGCTGCTGTCGCGCCGTACAGGAAGCTGGGCGCTCTCCACATCCTCCCGCTAGCCCTACGGCAGGCTACAGCCGCATCAGCCATTCAGCAGCACGCCCAATGTGCTTTAGTTACTGCACAGGGATGTGTGACCAACAGTATAATATTTATACACATTATACAGCATAATTCCTTTTAAAATTGTGTTTGCTCCCTCTGTCTTACTGAACCGGACAATCTGCGAGCCTTTATCCAAACACGGAACACGGGCTCTCCTCAAAATTCGGAACCTAGTCATCAGTGGGATGGGTTGGGAATGACACGTTTCAGTCAAAATACAAAATATCACAAAGTAAGTCCCCCCCCCCCCCAGGACAGCAGCCCCTTGTACTAAATGGAAAAAGACAAAAACATAATTTTGGTTTTTTTGGTGGGTTTTTTCGCGAACAGAATGGTGCCGCAAAGCGAACAATGGCTGTGCCCGGCAAGCGGACGGTGTCTGACGGAAGAGATCTTTTGTGCTGGTTCTGAAGGTGCCTTTAAGCCCCGCCTCCTCAGCCGTGTCACAATGGAGCCAGTTTCACTGGACACCTGAAAGGCCATGTTCTCGTTATTTAGTCATTATCAGGCTTTAGCTGCTGAAGGGAAGCACGTGCTCTTGCTATTGTACGGGGAGACCGCGTGGTGCAGTCTGTGAAGGTGGGTGATTCAGCCCGTGGAACGCCACCCCCCCTCCCCCCCAGTCTGGACAGGGGTTTGATTTCCCACTGAGGTGAGCCTGTGCTGTGGTCCTGTGACAGTGGTCATGCCATGTTGGGAGAAGGGGGGGCACAGAGCAGGGCATGACCATGTGGGGGAAGGGGGGGGGGGATGACAGAGCTGGGCAAGACTATGTCGGGGGGGGGGGGGACAGTCACAGAGTACAGTAAGACCACGTGGGCGGGGGGGGACACAGCTGGGTGACATCTTGTGGGGGGGGGGGGGTGTCACAGAGCAAGGCGAGGTTTAGCGTGGAGCTGTAGGGTTGGGGGGGGGGGGATTGAGGGGCGGAACACATCAGAAGCAGACTCAGACTCATTACCCAAACAGAATTTTACATTATTATTTTTCATAAGGGAGAAAGATGCAAGCCTAATTAGGCCCCAAGAGCGTCCGGCCTCCTCGTTACACGCACACACACACACACACACACACACACACACACCATACGAGCATTTACACAAAGAAAACAGCGAAACAACCGAGACCGAGCTTTTGGGTGAAAACGTAAATATATTCTGATGCCCTCTTTCAGGGCACACCACCGCAATCACAGAAGAAGGGTTTGCACTGTGCTCTGGATGTAGAAATTGGCCTTGGATTCTTCCTCTGTCCGTCTCTCTCTCTCAACGTGCACTCAGACATTCCCTGCGAGTCCCTAAGGATGTTGCTAAGATCGGAGCCATCCGAACTGCTGCTCACTTATTCACAGGATCCTGCCTTTAGAGGCCAGAGTCAAAGCATTCTGATCTGTCTAAAATACAGGCATTCTGGTGGATAAATTTGGTCTTCATGAACATGGTACCCCTTTGTAAACATGTTTCATTTTTTACAGGATTCAGACGCGTGGTTTCAGTAAATATCAGCCGTTTTTCCGCACGCTGTCCTGGTGTGTTCGGCACGGTGCATACTGAGGGTGGGGTCTCCACACAAGGCGGCTTATCACCCAGAACTCAATTTGTCTTTATCGGATGAGCGTCCCTTCTACGGCAGAGCGGTTTCTGAGTGCGAGGATGTGGAGCAGCCATCAATCACCGGTGTGCATCAGAGGCAAGCCCACGGGCAGGCTGAGGGGGTTTTAAACCCAGCTTCAAACCCACTCTCATTATTAACACATTAAAGTGCCGCGGCGCTGAGAGGGAGCGCTAATTAATGGGGCGGGAGAGAGGAGGAGACACTACCCACAATCCTCAGCACCTACACTACCCACTACCCACAACCCTCAGCACCTACACTACCCACAACCCTCAGCACCTACACTCCTCACTACCCACAATCCCCAGCACCTACACTCCTCACTACCCACAATACTCAGCGCCCACACTCCTCACTACCCACAATCCTCAGCACCCACACTCTTCACTACCCACCCTCATCAGTACCCACAATCCTCTGTACCTATAATCCTCAGTACAGAGAGGAGAGAAACCAAGACATCGTCTCTGTGGATCAGAAAATCTTATTTTCTACTCTCGGGAGACATGGAAAAAGAATCAAACAGCTCTTTCAGTAATCTCCACAAGCCTGTAAAACTGACAATGAGCTAAACTGCAGCCACCTGATAAGCCTTCAGCCCGGGGGAGTCTGCTGGGGAGACGGAGGCGTCTGCTCTCAGACACGATTCTCCCGGTCGCTGCGCGGTGTTCGCGAGCGCGCTCGTGAAACGGAAACACGCTTTCTTCACGCGTGTGGAGGCTCTCGTGAAACGGAAACACGCTTTCTTCGCGCGTGTGGATGCACTCGTGTCGTAGCGAACAGGTTTTTTCCCCTCGCGTGTTGTATTTGCGTCCTTCACTGCCGGGTCAGTGGATCAGCCAGCGGACCGTAGCAGCGGAAAGCCAATAAATCGCAGAGCCAGCCAGGTCTGAAAGAACCGGGGTCAGAGGTCAACGCGCAGCGTGAAAGTGTCGCACCCTGATAACAGAAATCCATCTTTGGCCAATAATGTGGAGATGGGATCATCAGTCAGACATGAAGGAGCGGGTCATCGCACACACTCCCCCACCCCCCACCCTAAATCCAGAGAGCCACGCTGATATTAAACATGTCTGAAATACACCAGAGCCCCCCCTCCCCCAAATGACCTGATGGAACTGGGTCCCTAAGACATAGGATGCGCTCAGTATTTCACAGCTTTGAGATGAAGCCCCAAATTTGAATGGGGGGGGTGCAGACAGTTGGAGATGGAGAGATGGGATTGGGGTCAAGAGGGCAGTCAGAAGAAATAAAAAGTGCCAAATCTGGCTGGTAGATGTGACAGACACGTTACTTTCTGAGAAAACTGCTTCATTTGTGGAGCCCCAGATATGAGCCTTACTGCCCTCGGCACCCAACCAATCGATCCAAACACATTCGGTACAAAGCACCTGTCACAGGTGTGATGCTTCATCAACTAACATGTACAGCTGTTATACACAGCTGGGTAATCTGCCAACTTCAGACTTGACATGTCGAAGAAAAAAATACAATAGACACGATTTTGACATGAAATAGATGACTAATGACTTGGCTTAGACTAGACTTTAATGTCATGACTTGACCTCTACATGACTTTAAAAAAACATGTTAGTGAGTAACAGACTCATATTTGGAAAGAGACGTTGCTGTTGAATTTTGTGAATGCAAATTTTACGAACATTGGCCCCATCGAGGTCCGAGCAGCAGCGGATATCTAGAAATGTCGTTATATCTCAGCGAAACTATCAGAGTGGATAGATAGCCAGGTAAGTGGGAATGTAGCTTTATTTTAATTGTATCCGCACAGTAAAGGGGTCGTCTGAAAAACAAAATAAACTGATTGGCACGAAGAGCTCGGAAAATAATTCAACATGCTAATAGGTGGCGGTATATGCAGTTTGAAGTTTGAGTAATCCGCCAACCAAATCCAAGGAAGAACAAGATACACATAGCGCTGATTGGTTGCGTGTTGGATTTACAACGGAAACGGCGATTAGCATTGTGAACCTCCCAGTGAGTGCATGGCAAGGTAGAAACATAACTCAGTCAACCATGAAAGCTTTTAAAGTTTGATATAATGGCCCGTGATATATGGCGATATATTTAACTTTTGTTGTATTACCTTGCTTGCTAATTATGCTGTCTGGATCCGGTAATAGCTAGCAAACTATAGCGTTACCGTCACGAACTAGGCTAGACGTTTAGGTTGCAAATGAACTAACGTTAGATAGGTAGAAAACTGATTTTATTCGCGCAAAATTATCGCTTTTGTTGGCTGGTTGATGTAGCATAACTACACCGCCGTGGCGGCTTTAAAACCAAAATATACATGTATAGACCCAGTCAGTGTAACTAACTCACTATTGACAATTAGCTAAAAGTTAGCTCTCTGTTAAGCTAAGGCTTTTGTCCGCACTTGCGTTTCCGTATGCTTCTGACACTGCTGTCCTGTATTTTTAATGACAGAATTCATGGACGTGGAGAATCTTCTAGAGCGTATATCTGGAGCACAATCGCTGGAGACACAAATCTATAGGTGAGTCTTTACTAAATGCGACTTTTAACATCAGACTTCTCTGTGAGATTTATTCCCTTAAGGCAAAATATAATGGCATATTTTATTATAAATAAATACAGGTTTCCACAGGGTAAAAATGCTGCCCTTATAGGTTGAGTTTGACATTTTAGTTTCAGTGGACAAACTAAGAAACAAACAAAAATAAAAAACATGCCTTATTTCTGGGAAGTTTTGTGTTATCATTAAGAAATATCGTTAAGAAAATCTATCTCGTGACTTTGCTGAACTTCAGTACTGTTAACTTGGGCCTTACCTGAGACCTGCCTGATATTGCTTGGTGTTTGCCTCGGACTTGGGAGCTAAGATTTGAGACTTACTCCTGACTTCACGTATTTAAATACGGGTGACTGGGGTGAGAGCCGCTATTTGGATCCTTTTCACACTTCATTAGCGGCTACATAATTTACCCAGAAACCAGCAGAGAATCCCGCATTCAGAATTCTGCCACGTGACGGTCCCAGGAGGGCGCAGGCACAGGCGTGTATGAATGTAAGGGGAAGGAGGGGGTGATGGTACCATCTCATGCACAGACGTAGTGTACGTGTAGGGGGGGGGGGGGGGTCACTGTCTCACACAGGCATAATTAAATGGGGGGAGTTGGGATGTTACATTATTAATCTCCCACATTTTTGAGGCAACAAAGAAAAAATCTCTCCACAACGCAAACCCCCACCCCCCCCCCCCCCCATCGATTTTGAAAACGGGACCCAGAGTACATCACCAGTCTCCAGTGTCACACTCAAACACTTTCCGCACTCCTCAAATCTTCTGTAACAGCCCCCCCCCCCCCCCCCCCCGCTGAAATCCCAAAATGTGTTTCGGTCCCGTTTCATAATTACACTTCTGAGACGGGGAGGGCTGCAGTGGCTGTGAGCCACTTTTAAATATCAGAATCGACTGCGGAAAAATCGCTGTGACATTTAGAATAAACGGGCCTTCTGGGGCTCCTCTGAGCCTTCTGCTGTTGGGGGGGGGGGGGGGTAGCGGGGGCGGGGGGTCGGGGCACGGGCTCTGTAGGATGTTTCTGTTAATACTCCGCAGAATGGATTTTTCATCACATCATAAAACACTTAATGAACTTTGCAGAAATTGCTGAATTCCTCATTTTCCCCAAACGTAGCCCCCCCTCCTGCCCCCCCCCCACAGTGATACGCAGGATTCTGAAAGTGGATTTTGTGGTGAATAATGAATGTTGGCCGCAGGCTTTCTGAAGTCGTTCTTTCATGATTAAATCCTGAAGTGTTCCCGGAGGCCGTTTGCTTTTTGGGGCTGGGGGGGGAGGGGGCAGTGCTGGGGGGGGCGGCAGTGCTGGTTCCCGTCCTCCTGGTCGTAAAGATTAACCCCCCCTCCCCCCCCCGGGCACACATCACAGGCAGCCGTGAACGCCAGGGACGTCTAAATGGGCTGTTCTCCGGAATGTTCAGAGAGACGGTCCCAGAACAGGGAGTGCATCTCCATTAAAACAACGCGGGGGACTCTCAGAGCGGACCGCGCCGCTCGCAGCGCACGGCGGTGTCGGACTCTCAGTGCGGACCGCGGCGCACGGCGGGGTCCGGCAGCAGGGCGGCTCACTGCAGTGTAAACTCTCTCACTCTGTACCGCAGCCCTGACTCAGCTCCATACGGCTGCAGTCAGCAAAACACCGCCAATCAATCCCACAATCCCCTCTGATCAGCACCGACAGGAACGTCTGTGCTGAACTGGGTGGGGTCAGGTAGGGGTGAAATCATGAGACAGTGATGATTGGCAGCAGGAGGAGGAGACTGGCCGTGTGGACAATTAAATCACCCCCAGAAAAACACAAATAAATAAACTAAGAGTGTGAGTGGAAGTGAGATGGTCTGTGGCTTGGTGATCTTGTCAAATGTCTTTACTCATTCATTCAGACATTTATCAGATAATCTCATCTCATCCTACACGGTTTACGTTCGGTACATATAATCCAGTTCTGCAGCGGATTAGATGTGGTTTATGTGGCAATTCAGGTTAGAACCTTGCTCAAGGGCACAATGGCTGTGCCATATCTGGGAATGAAACCTGCAACCCCAGTTCCTTAACATTACCCTACACTACCGCTGTCTTATTTGTACTTTTCAGAGAGAGGTTTGAAAGACTGACTCCCAGAAGGTTTGTTTAATCTCTCCCTTTGGTCCGCTGGTATGTTCTGCTGTTGTGCAACCTGCGCAGACTCTCTGCTGAACTGCGCAGACGCTGAACTGGGCCTCGGGGAGAAACGGCGACTTTGCCACTCGTTTAATTGGAGCCGGTGTATTATTGAGCCGGGTGTAAATGGATATCTCGCTATATCCCTATAGGGCATAAAAAAAACAAATAGATCAAGAATTGGGCCATTTAAAGCAAGGGACCCCCCCCCCCCCCAACACTAAACCCCCCCCCCCCTCGATCCATATTGCCTGAGAGAAAGGAGTTAATTTGGAAAGTATATCATTCTGTGTTTTATTAGTTCTGGGACACAATAAACTACTGTAGGGACTTCCCAATTACCCTGAAAAATTCAATAAGGAGAGGGGTACACTCTGGCAGGCTGGGTTAGAGAGGGGGTACACTCAGAGCAGGCTGGGTTAGAGACGGGGTACACTCAGAGCAGGCTGGGTTAGAGAGGGGGTACACTCAGAGCAGGCTGGGTTAGAGACGGGGTACACTCAGAGCAGGCTGGGTTAGAGAGGGGGTACACTCAGAGCAGGCTGGGTTAGAGAGGGGGTACACTCAGAACAGGCTGGGTTAGAGAGGGGGTACACTCAGAGCAGGCTGGGTTAGAGAGGGGGTACACTCAGAGCAGGCTGGGTTATAGAGGGAAGAGGAGACTAGGATGATTACACATAAATGGTTCACATAATGTTAACAGCTAAGGTCACAGCCATCAAACTAATGTACCATGTATCAAACTGATTTCAGATTCATCTTTACCAACAGCAATTTCACATCAGTATATACAATGATGATTTTATATTAATTTAGCCAACAGCAATTTCAAATTAATTCACACAGTGATGATTTCTGATCAATTTCTGTGGCATATTTTGATCGGTCTTGATACAGGTATAGTGCCGAAGGCAATGTGTAGCAGAGCTCCTGGATGTGTAGAACTCACAGCACTGGCAAATAATACTACTAGTCAGTAAAGCGTACATCATCGTGAAGAGTAATTCTCATTCCCCCAGGCTGAGGGGCATTATTCTGTGTTATGGGCCCGTATTAGAGGGGGTTCTGGGTAATGCATTAAAACGCTAAACGCTTTAGTCCAGAATACATGCGCCATGTTCGAGTTAACGGCCCAGAACAAGTTCTCTGCGGCTTTCTGGGGGTTTTATGTGCGTGTAATAGTCACTCTGAATGGGCCTGGTATTAATATGGCCATAATGAGCACTCAGGCAGACACTGCTGTGGAGTGTGGGGGTCTGTGTGTTTGAGTGAGAGGTCTGTGTTTGAGTTAGGGGTCTATGTGTTTGAGTAAAAGGTCTCTGTGTTTGAGTTAGGAGTCTGTTTGAGTAAGAGGTTACTGTGTTTGAGTAAGAGACCTGTGTGAGTAAGAGGTTTCTGTGTGTGAGTAAGAGACCTGTGTGAGTAAGAGGTTTCTGTGTGTGACTAAGAGACCTGTGTCAGTAAGAGGTTACTGTGTTTGAGTAAGAGACCTGTGTGAGTAAGAGGTTTCTGTGTGTGAGTAAGAGACCTGTGTGAGTAAGAGGTTTCTGTGTGTGAGTAAGAGACCTGCGTGAGTAAGAGGTTTCTGTGTTTGAGTAAGAGACCTGTGTGAGTAAGAGGTTTCTGTGTTTGAGTAAGAGACCTGTGTGAGTAAGAGGTTTCTGTGTTTGAGTAAGAGACCTGTGTGAGTAAGAGGTTTCTGTGTTTGAGTAAGAGATCTGTGGGGTCTTCAGTGGGACTCTCTCTGGTGAGATGCTGCACAGACTCCGTCCCCCTCAGTGAGAGCATCTCTCTCTCTCTCTCTCTCTCTCTCTCTCTCTCTCTCTCTCTCTCTCTCTCTCTCTCTCTCTCTCTCTCTCTCTCTCTCTCTCTCTCTCTCTCTCCCTCTCTCTCTCTCTCTCTCTCTCTCTCTCTCTCTCTCTCTCTCTCTCTCTCTCTCTCCCTCTCTCTCTCTCTCTCTCGTGCTCTCTCTCTCTCTCTCTCTAAATGAGCTGTTAGTGCTGCAGATATTCTTCATTCTGCTTTGTGTCCATTAGCTGCCCTAATGTAACGCGCTGGCTTACAGTGAAACCTCACAAATTATAAGACTTTCACAAATTATACGAGAGTGGGCAGGAGGGGTTGATATTTTTGGGAATAATGGATGTGACCGCACTTGCCTGCCTGCCTGTCTATCTCTCTGCCTGTCTGTCGGGGGGGGGGGGGCAGGGGGCAGTACAGACAGCGCTGACAGCTTGTTTCCCTCCCCTGCTGTAAATTGCCTCTGCATGTCTGCTCAACAGGAGGAGGGGGGGGGGGGGGGGGTTGGGGGGGTTATGGCATGCTGGAGAGGTCTGCTGAAACCTGACTGAGGATGAAAACTCTCTCTGCTCCTTCATTAAAACCCCCGCGGTGGCAGGTCTGCTCTCTGTGCCCACGACTGCCTGAGGAAGACCTTGCTTTATACACCCCCCCCCCCCCCCCCCCCAGTGCGTATGAGAGAGAGAGAGCAGACCGTACACAGGAGAGAGTGCGAGAGCAGCTTGTGGAGAGAGAGAGAAAGAAAGAGAGCAGCCCATGATATGCTAAGTGCAGCAATAAAAATTATTGCTGGGTGGGGGGGTTGGGCTTAGTGACTGCAGGGGGAGGAGTCTGCCCTGTGGGCCGGCCATATGGATGCCAGGTTTCATTTCCTGCGTCCTGGAGCTCGTGCAGATTTTTGATAGGGCAGCCAGACCCCCCCTTCCTCCACAGTTACACTGCGGGGCCTCA
Source organism: Anguilla anguilla (assembly GCF_013347855.1). Taxonomy (NCBI): domain Eukaryota; kingdom Metazoa; phylum Chordata; class Actinopteri; order Anguilliformes; family Anguillidae; genus Anguilla; species Anguilla anguilla. Next base: position 1,538,944 of record NC_049203.1, read on the forward strand.
GAGATGTACAGAGGCTGGGGTCCCCCCCCCCCTTACAGCTGATGGCTAGTTGCTAGTGTGATGGCTTTAGATGAGCTGTCCCCTGATTCATTCCTTACTCACACACAGTGTCTCTGCCATTCACAACGTGAATCGGGGGACAATATCCAGGCAACAGCCAATCCGATGACTCCAGGTGGAGCATGATGGGGGTCATAGGTCAGAGGTCAGCTGCTCTTGTCTTCGGAATGGTGAGAGATGAGCACGGATTAGAGATCACTGATCTGTGTAGCATATGGACCAGCTCACGCACTGAGCTCAGTGGATCCAGATGATATAAATAACTGGTGGTGTGGCCACTGAGGTGCGTCTCCATCTCATTTGGGGTTTTGGATGAGCCACTCTCGTTTAAAGCAGGGCTCTCAGTCCAGTTCCACATTCCATACCAGCCTGTGTAGCTCATCTGTTTGCTGAGAGCTGCCTGGTCTTTAACAGGCTGTGAGCAGAGCTCCACCTCTTTGTGCTCTGCATGTACACCTGCTGTGTAATTATCTCCAGTGCATTCTCCTTCTAACCTTAGCCATGTTCCCCTGTACCCCGATAACCTCAGCCAATGTTCACGTGCACCCCGATAACCTCAGCCATGTTCTCCTGTACCCCGATAACCTCAGCCATGTTCACAAGCACTCTGATCGACACCTCAACATTCTGCACATTCTGGGTCTTGTACCCAAAAATAAAAAATAAAAAATGGACCATCTGTTTAAAAACAGCACTGAGCTTCTTCCTCCTGAATATAAAACAGGAAAGTCAGGCGGTGTAAAAATACATTTGGGTCACCTCTTGTGGTTTGGGAGTGACAGAACTACTAATGAGTCAGAGTCTCTACCGTGGGGATTAAATCGGGGGGGGGGGGGGGGGGGGGGGGGGGGCTGCGGGGCTGCGGGGGGAGGGAACTCTTTGAAAGGAAGGGATCAGCAGAAAAGGCTCCACACACATCAGCCTCTGTGCTGGCAGACCTCTGAGTTTTTATCAGAGGTCCTGAGTGTTGTGTGTGCATGCAGAGAGCTGAGTGTCTGTCAAATGTGCCCGTTTTAGAGTGGTTTAGAGATCCATAAATCGATAGTGAGGAAATGTACACTGCTGTGAGGGCAAAGGGGGGGGAACTCTCATTGGAGGAAGCAGTTGCCAGGTTACAATGTAACACAGGAAGGCAGCCAATACGCTTCCCCTGACAACATCCGATTTCTCTCTTTAGGTGCTCTTCTAGATTGCGCTTTTCTTCCATTTAAACAATTTAATGTGCACAGATATATTTTAAAGCAGGACTGTGCTCTCTGTTGTACAGTTAAATTCAGCTGGTCCTCACATTGGTCAGCCCAACCAGGAAAAACCCACTCTTTTACACAAGAGGCAACAACTGATTCAGGTCCACTCCTGTGCCCCTCCCTCTTCCTGTTTATGCCCCTCCCGCTTCCTGTCTGTGCCCCTCCCGCTTCCTGTCTCCTGAATGCAGTGGCTAGATTTGCTTTGAGCCGAGACGGCAAGATCACCTGAGTATTTTTCAATGCTTTACCCGCCCCGTCGTCATGCTAATGTTTTAGCACTTATCGCAACAAGCTTGTGCTCTCCCCCAAAGCAAGTGACATCAGCGCTGACCAGACTTCACAATGGTGATGATAGTTTCAGTTCCCTGGGTACTAAAACTGAACTGCTTTAGTAAATACCCAGCTGTATAAAAGGATTGCGTGTTAGATCAGTGTAACCTGGGTTAGTCACTCTGGATTAGAGCATCTGCTAAATGCCTGTAATGTAAATTAAGTCTAAGTCTGGCTCACACGGACATGAGTCAGAGGAAGGCACTTCAGCAGCTCGACAGGCTAACCTTGAGCACCCAGTCGAGCCAGCGGCTCATCGTCCTTATGCCATCTGAAATGCATGCCTATAAATCTTCCCTGTGACACACGGCACTTGACAAATAATTAGATCCATCAAACATTGGCTTTTAGGGAGCTAATTGCACTCCTGCTCCAATTAGGATCAATTAGGGGCCTAGTAGATCAGGTGGGAAGAGTGGCCAGGAAAAAATTTACAAAATCCGTTTCCATGGAGACTAATCAATCAGCGCCGTGAGTTTAAAGTAATTGGGGTCTGTAGGGTTAATGTGAAGTCAGTCCGAGTGGGGGGGGGGGGGGGGGGGGTCTCCACTGCTTTCTGTGCGAGAGTCAGTGTGTGTGATTTATCACATCAGCTACCGCAGGCAGTGCAGTAGTGAAACACACAGGCGTCTGCGGTACATGGCCCCGCTCGTTTCTGTGCACCCGGAAAGAGTCTAGGCGACACTCGTGGAAAATTACAGCGTAATTTAACTGTGCTGGGACTGGGAATGTGACAGGGAAAACAGGCTGTTCCCTGGGGGGGGGACTCTGGCCTGAGGCCTTCTCTGCCCCCGTGGGGGGGCTGTCTGAGAGAAACCAACCCCCCCCCCCCCGGAAAACACTGTCATCCACCCAGTCCCCTCTCTCACCTGCTCCAGAGAGAGATACACAACACAGCTTCCTCTGAACAGTGAGTTCCTTTCTCACAGGAACTCTGCAGAGAAAATTTCCCCCTGAGTCAAATGAGCATCTCTGGCTTTCAGAGCATCTTTGGCTCTCTGCGGCTAACAGGTATAATTCAGAGCTTTTTTTTCCAGAACAGGAAGTAGTTGAGCCGTTTCACCCCCAGCCTGCCTGGGCTTCCAGAAAAATCTCTGATTTATTCCACCCCCGCTTCTCTGTTGCCTCATTACCCCCTCTCCGAACTGGAGTGCCCTTACTGTAAATTTGGGGGGGGGGGGGGGGCTGCTCTGTGCTGCATTGTCTGATGGCTGCCAGGGCTCAGTTAGCTGTGCCTGGTTTTTATGCTGATTGGAAGATCAGCGCTGCAGACATCCACACTGCCGCTGAGGTACTGAGCAGAATACGAAGCCTGCTCGCCACGTAGCATCCAGCGTTTCAGATCTTACGCTCATGTTTATCTCCACAATGATTTAAGAGGGTAAAGGTCCACAAATATTTACCGTTAGAAGGAGAATAAACATTGTGCTTAAAGGGACTGGAGTACAAACCGAAATATGTTTTAAAGGCTGTAGTGGATTTTTTTAAATGTTTCATTCCTCATATTACAGTTTGTGGGTTTATGCTGTCAGTCTTCTCTCCGGTTCAGTCCTTTTTCAGGAAAGCCCTGAACCAAATCTGTTCCCTCACCTGACAGTTCAGTGGGTGACCTGGACAAATTCGCATTAAGACCAGAGAGATCAGACGTCCCCGCTGTTGCACCTGACCGGCACGCGTCTGCGTGTCTCAGCGGCGGTTCACCGTCACCCTCGCGCGCCAGCTGGCCTTCAGGACTTAGACACAGATTGTAAACAGCGATCTTAATCTCTCCGAGGGTCGCCAGTAAGAAGCTCACCGCGCAGCTGTGCGGATCGAGTCGTAAACCAGAACTGGAGCATTAAAAGCATGTCCGCGAAATAAACGCATCGTTTGCAATACGCACGGAGACGGACTTCGATGCTTCTTACTAAATTCACAGTTGCGTCTCGAGTTATCATACATTCTCTACTCTACCACGAACTCACTGCAGGTTTATAAACGAATTCAATTACCGCGCGTGCCTATTCCTAATTCTTCTTAACTTGGAGGCAGCGCTTGACATCTACTCTACGGGAATACGTGGGCCTTGGCGTATTAACCAGTCGGTCTTGACTTTTCCTTTTTCCATTATACCTCGTACTTCGAGCGTTCACATGTCGCTCAGTCCTTTGCAAATAAACATAACCGTGACCGCGCCCTAACAGAGCCATCAATGCCACTAACGTCAGTTTACTGGTTCATAATTGTTCCCATGTATTAATTTGTTTGGGCCCCATTTATAGCCTATTGATCCGGAAAAGCATTTGAACTCCATCTGGCCACTGCAACTGGCCTGCGTATGCAACTATGACTATGACAGTCCAACGCGCACTGACAATATTAACGGTTAGCCTACCGGATTCTCAATTTTAGCACAACACACCCCTCTGTCTAGTGAATTAACACCCCTTCACAAGAAAATGACTACATTAAAATCATGCCGCTTAAATACCTTCAGTTGCATAGTTGTGATCGCGAAGGAAACTGCTGTTGATTTTACGTGTGTCAATCTCTTCCTCCATTTATGACGGCGTAACTTCGGAAGCCTAAAGCAAACAAACGAGTATCCATGGTCCTGAACCGTCGCTTCAGCAGAGGGTCCGCGCGAGCAGCGGGCTGTTAGTCATGATTCAGGCGTATCCAGGGAGACGGCAGTGCGATAAAAACGGCAGAAATAGTGCAGGTCCTGGCAGTCAGGGCCGGGGAGAGCTACGCAGTCGCTGCCGCTCCACACCGCTCGTGACAGCTCAAGTGGTTTGAGCACCAATTTAGCGCCGCGCCTCGTTTGGGCAGCAATGACTTAATTTTTCATTACAACTGTCACTTAAGCGCACGTTAAGACTTCGAGCAAACACTGGAAACGCATACAAACAGCTCATATGCGCGACGGAATTAAATAAAACTGTCGCGTGTCTTGTTGTATCGCGATGAAGTAGAATACATCTCCTTGGTTTAAGATTTGGGTCTGGGCGGAGTTTTCTTTTCTGACTGCAGCAGCACGGATTATTCGACCGGCAGGCAGTCGGCTGTCATCTCCGTTTTTCCCCGGCGTGGCGTTATCGCTCAGCTGAGTGTTGCATGAGTTCTGTTGCTGCCACAGTCGTATACTGCATTAGGCAGGCTCCTCCCATACAGATTGCCGCTGTCCGACTGCGTCAGCGTCACGGAGAAACGCACGCGGGCGAATCGGCGGGGAGCTCGTGGGGGTAGCGGCGCAGAGGAGCGGGTGGCACATTGTTCGCGCCGTGCCAGGAAAAAGACACCAGACCCAAACGGGGCGACAGCGGTCAGTTGATACTTTAAACGCGTGGACGCAGAACACTGCACAACCAGAAACTATAGTAATATGCTTTGAGGAAATAATTACTTGAGGTAACGAGAAGCACGTGGCAGCCACTGCATCTGTCACTTACACTGTATGCCGGTGTACCGAGTCATTAAAATCATCACGGCCCTTGAATGCTACCGCGAGGTGTAACATGTTGATTTTCCATCTCGCAGAGACTTAACGGTCGTCCATAATTCTCGCTCATTCTGCATCCAGTGCTAATGTTAGCTTTATTACAGTGCGTTACATTCACTTAACAGAAGCCCTTATACGGCTTCCTTCCTGAGAGCCCAGCGAGGTGAAATCCCTGAGGAGTCTAGTGTGCCGTGTGTAGGGTCTTACACCTGGTTGCCTGGCAACAGGGGGTAGTTTACTCACCACTGCATCGCCCCCACCCCCACCCCCACCACCCCACTCTGACCTGTTTACATGCACGCGCTCCTCTCTCCCAAAAATCATCTGCATGCCCAGCTGATGCAGCAGATTAAATATTCATATCATATCCAAGGAACCTCAGTGTGTTGTGCCTCGCCAGTGGAAATAATAATAAAAATAATAATAGCTACATGAAATCCCAAAACAGAGACACTGCTCGCATTAGCAATGCAGCCATCATATACTATATTCTGCTTCGACACCACGGTGATGGAGAATTTATTATATGAATCCAGACTGTTTTTTTATAAGACATGCACATATATTGGGAGATCACAGCGTTTTACAGGCACAGTGGCAGGAATTCACATTCTTGGAGCATTTCATAGTGGTAGAGCATTCTTCCAAAAAGAAAAATAGATCTCATTTTTTAATAATAAATGTAACCTGTGTCCCTTTGATTTAAATTTTGGATTGATTGGCCCTGAAACACAAGAGGATGCTGGGTATTTTATATGGCTTCCAGGTTTAATCTGTTAAATCTGTAAGTGCTGTGTCTCTTTTACGGGCTACAGGGACTGATAAATCAGGTCTGGAGTCATGCTGTCACACACACACACACACACACAGGCAGACACACACACACACGCACACACATGCTTGCACACACACACATACACACACTGCACACACACACCCACACGCACACAAGCACGCGCACACACCCACATGCGCGCACACGCACTCACACTCACACAGACACACTTTCACTCACACACATACACACACACACACGTGCACACACACTTTCACTCACACTCACACACACACACAGAATTCTGGAAAGGGCTGATTTACATGCTGTGTTTAATATCTGCCTCCACAGGGGTTTCTGCCAGCTAATACCCTCTGCTGATTGGCTTTCAACGTCAGCATCCCTGCTAACACCCTCTGCTGATTGGCTCTCAGTATTTGAATTATTTGTAAGTACATCCCAGTACTTCTGTTTCTAAATAGATTTCTATATTTAAATACTACGTATTTGTAATTACCCTACTATGAATACTTGTTTTTTAGAGTATGTCAGAATGAAAACGCGAAATACATATTTTCCCGAGGACTGTAGTCTGTATGGGGTGCCAGTTCAAATCCCCCATTAGACAGTATGCAAAAGGACCACGCTGTGCGTCTCTTAAATGCATTAGCCATCTTATCCGCCAGCCCATTTGCAAATGAAATCCTGGCCGTTAAAGTCAGGAGCCGTGTGTCGGGGGCGGTGGGGGGAGGGTGGCGGGCGGTGTGGCGTATATGGTACTGAAATGCTCTATCCCCCCCCCGCCCCCCCCCCAGCGCACGCCATTTAACACTCCGGCACCCTCGTACCACCATCGGAATGAAGTCAGGGAATTATCTGTGCACTCTGTGCAGTGTGGGTTACTGGTGCGTTCGGGGGGGTGGGGGGTGCGGGGGGGGCGGTTGGATATTTACGGTACTCTGTTTCAAATCGGGTCCCCGTCTTCATCTTTCCCTCCACCTCCACCTCGAATCCTCCACCTCCACCTGCACCTCTACACCTCCACCTGCACCTGCACACCTCCACCTCTACACCTCCACCGCTACCTCCACCTCCACCTGCACCTGCACCTCCACACCTCCACACCTCCACCTGCACCTGCACCTCTACACCTCCACCTCCACCTCTGCCTCCACTTCCACCTCTACACCTCCGCTTCCACCTCCACACCTCCACTTCCACCTCCACCTCTACAGCTCCACCTCCACTTCGAATCCTCTTCATGGAGCTTTTCAAGGACCCCCCCCCCCCCCAAAATGGTTTGATCATTATTTAAATTGAATGGGGCATAAGCAGTGAGCTCCCAGGCTGACTGGCTTAGCACAGTCCTGTTATAAATCCCTGGTGAGGCTGACAGAGGAGATGGAATTAAAAGGCCATTGATTTCCAGCAGACTCACTGAGCTGAGGAACTGCCTGGTACTGAACGGGGGGGGGTGGGGGGGTGAGGGAACCAGTACTAAACTGGGGAACTGCCCCATCAGTGGGGCCCCATTCGTGGGGCCCGTTACTGATCTGGGGAACAGCCCCGTCAGTGGGGCCCCATTCGTGGGGCCCGTTACTGATCTGGGGAACAGCCCCGTCAGTGGGGCCCCATTCGTGGGGCCCGTTACTGATCTGGGGAACAGCCCCGTCAGTGGGGCCCGTTACTGATCTGGGGAACAGCCCCGTCAGTGGGGCCCCATTTGTGGGGCCCGTTACTGATCTGGGGAACCGCCCCATCAGTGGGGCCCCATTCGTGGGGCCCGTTACTGATCTGGGGAACAGCCCCGTCAGTGGGGCCCAGTGTTGGGCAGCAGGCTCAGTTCTGATGGATCGCAGCCTAATTTTCCAGCAATGTGAGCCCGTTTCCTCAGGCGCTTTCCTATTGGCTGAAGACTAACAGGTTCCGTTTCTGTCCCACCGTTCCCTCGCACGTTATTGGTACTTTCATTGCAGAGATCGGCGTACAGCATCCTCACAGGCCTGCTGCTGCTCTTACCTGATTGGCACATGGCTACAGCAGCCAGCGAATAGGAAAGAAGCCCATTTTATTACAGCTTTAAACGGGATGACAGTGTGTGTGTGTGTGTGTGTGTTGGTGCGTTGTGCTGAGATGTTCTGTGGTGGTCAGTACTGTAGATGAATAATTGATCGTTTCCTGTGGGCTGCCTCCTGTCCCAAACACAGTGTTCACATCCCGGCCGTTTGGGGTAACAGTGTAGTGGGTTCGGTTCCGCCACTGCTGCTGTTCCCTTAAGCAAGGGAATTAACCTTAATTTCTTCAGTAGAAACATACAGCTGTGTGTGTGCGTACATGTGTGTAAGGTGTGTGTGTGCGCGTGTGTGTGTGTGTGTGTGTGTGTGTGTGCGCGCGTATGGATTGTAGGTAAAAAACGTAATTAAGTAGCTCTAGATAAGAGCACCTGGCATACGCTGAAATGTAATGTAAGGTTATCATGCCCCAGTAAAGGTCATTTCACAGAGCTTAGCAGACAGCAGTCAGCAGGATCTTTCTTCAGTCTGCTGTGCTGCCGTGGGGGTGTTTATTTCCTGTTGGGGGTGTTTATTTCCTGTTCTGCTGCCGGTCTTGCCTTTGATGAAACATCTTTAACCGATAAGCTCTCCATTTGTGCAGCGTACAGCAAGCCAAGCACATCGGAGGATGATGATGGTTTTGATGAATATGTAGAAGCTTTGATGGAAAAGGGTATGAAATATAAAAACCCTGCAGCCCAGAGAGGGAAAGAGGGATGGAGGGAGAGGAATAAAGAAAGAGAAAACTTAAGGGGTCAGAAAGCTTCAGTCTGTAATCCAAGGTAAAAGTTTTTAGCGGGGGATTGAGGTGAGTGCCTGTCCTCTCAGACATACAATAGCAGACACACATTCATCATGCATCATATTATCACACACACACACACACACACACACACACACACACACTCAAATGCAGTGACCGCTCCTGACATGACATCACCAGACTCACAGGGCACAGACTGGCCTCCATCTGTCTAAACGTGACCCACATGCAGACTGACAGGCTGATACACTGGGGTGCCCTCACCTCCAGAGCGCACGCCGTCCGGGAAGCAGAGTACACCCCCCTCAGCCCCCCCCATCCCACCCCCCCCCCCCCCCCACCCCCGCCAAGCAGCACACCCCCCTCAGCGCCAAGCAGTACACCCCCCCAGTCCTGACTTCTCTCTTTAGCCTTACACTCAAATATCTTGTTTTATCTGATAAAAGCCTTGTGAAGGAAATAATCTGGGTGGAGAGAGAGGGAGAAAGTGAGACAGAGAGGGAGAGAGTGAAAGAAAGAGGGGGAGAAATTCAGAGAGGTGAGAGAGAGCGGAAGAAAGAGGGAAGGTGAGGGTAGAGAGAGTGAGAGTACAAGAGAGAGGAAGAGAGAGGGGGTGGAGACTGAGAATGAGGGAAGAAATTCAGAGAGGGGTAGAGAGAGGGGGAGAAAGAAAGGGAAAGTGAGAGGGGGTAGAGAGAGGGAAAGAGAGGAAGAGAGAGGGGGGAGTAGCTAATAAGATGAATGTGTGGTTTTAGCAGAGCAGATTAAACCCATCCAGGGGGAAAGATGATCTAACAGCCTTTTTAAATCTTGATGACTGCGGCACTTTCCATTTTGCATACGCAGACCTGAGAGAGACCCCTGCACACACACACACACACACACACGCATACGTACGTACATCCTGCCACACACACACACACACACACACACACACATCCACCACCGCACGCACACACACACACACACACACACACATCCACCACTGCACGCACACACACACACACGCACGCATACGTACGCACATCCTGCCACACACACACACACACACACACCCGAGGGGCCTGCCGTTTGGGGGAGGGCACCCTGTTTCCTGTTTTACAAGATTCGTCCGTTTCCTGCCGAATACGGCAACAGATTCAGCTCCCGTTGGGCTCACCTTCAGCGCGGTCCAGCTGCAGCAGACAGACGTGTATCAATCACTCCCGACAGAATGGGATTTTAAGGTCAGGTGCACACTGCATGCATAAATCCACAATTACCGTCCGCATTAATGCTGAAATTGTACACGTCTACAGGACGCACCGAAAATGGGTCACATTATTTATGAGGCATGTTTCAGTCGCTCAATAATTTAACTTCAGACTAAACTGCCGATCTGTCTGATAGGACACGCATGCATGGGCTCACAGTTTCCATCAGTGTAATCCAGCAGTGCTGCTCATGCCAGATTGCTTTGTAGATGAATATGTTTTAGGGCTGATCTGAATTGTGTTGGCAGTAGAACTGAATGGTTTATATTCGCCAAAAGGACCTAAATGACTGGGGACTTCATCTCAGACCTCTCTCCTCTCTCTCTCTCATGCTGCAGTGCTATGTCTCTCTATCTCAGCAGACGGGAGTTTTCATAGATACACGTTCACATGCACGCGGCACATATACTTCATTCGGTTTGTGTCCGGGCTGCAGAAGCGCAGCCTCTCTGGGCTGTGACTTCCCCTGTCAGGACTGGCCTTGCCGTTCCTTCATAAATAGTGCTGAGCAGAAGGATGTCTGTGCTTGCGTATGTTCTTTGTTCCGGTGTTCACGCTGTGATTGTCGCTATACAGTATACAGAGGAAGTGGGTTCTTTGTGTGTCGGATCTTCATGATGACTCTCTTGTCTCTGATGAATATCAGTGATGATGTCATGCCTTTCTTTTGCCTCACTCTGAAAAGCCCTTCTCTCTCCCTCTCTTTAATCTTGCATGGCACCATGCTAGGGGCACTTATATGATTACAGCTTTGCATAGATCTTGTGCTGCTTACTTACCGTGTGAAATGCACTTTTGTATGTAGATTTGGCTGAAGCATCTGCATGTAACATAAGTGTTGACAATAATATCTGATGAGATTTTTTGGTTTTTTCCCCCCCCAAGTATTTTTAAAAAACTGACATCTGAATGCCAGTCTATCAACGTAAAAAAAACACATTTACAATGCATCTTTTACTCCATGCCAACAGTGGAAAAAGCAAGCTAACAAACGCACACACAAAGCTAGACTATACCAGGAGTGCAAGACACGCTTGAATGCGTTACATTGATTGTAGTAAGATAGATACATTAATATAAGAGCAGTTTTTTGAAGCCAGACTCCGGTCCCGCTTTGCACGAGCTACAGCACCGCTCTGAGCAATGTTCTCTGACACTTCCCGAGTTGGTTGCTAGGAAACAGCTCGTGGAACGACATTTCCTTGAACAGCCGAACAGCTGTCTACGTAATCAGATCATTAAGACCGTTGAATTCAATAATTGATATCATGTTTGTCTAAACGCAATACATGTATATGAAACATATTTGAACGCTGGGGTTAATAAACACCGAGGCGCGTTCAACGCATCGTTACTTACTTACTTGTATAAGAGGCAATTACATTACAATCTTGTCACGTACTAAGCCTTGATGGATACATTCATTAAAGCCTGTGGTGGGCCTTGCTGGCATTTACGTTTATGCGGTACAATTTGTGTCACACGCATCAGTAAATACGTTATTCAAGAGAAGCCATGCATTTGAGACCCGCTGGATTGAGAAGATGAGAAAGGTCTTTACATGGTAAAGGTGACGGTAGACTACAATGCGATAGCTTCCGTGATCGCTTCTCGATACTTCAGCACCTTGGAGAGTTCCATCACCGCTGATCTGAATTAGCTGCTTTTCACTTTTAACACTGAAGCTACCGGGGTCTTTTTGAGAGTAGGACTCTTTAAATTACGTATTTTGTGAGAAAGATACCTTCCCGGCCAAGTGATTGTCAACGATAACACTTGAGAGGCTTGGGAGAGAGAAACTGCTATCATACCGCCCAGACAGAGTGTTGAGCGCGCGTGCATTAATTTCCCCCATAATCTAACAAGATTTTTCCCGAAAAGTAACAGCTCATATTAACAGAAAATGATTCATTCAGAATCCCAGGCAATATAACAATTCTGCTGCACACTCAGCAAAAGTTTAAACGACCAACGACGTAGGCGTAAACGCATATATAATACGGCAGGGAAAATGACACTAGCGCTAGAAATAAGTCTATATATTTCATGCCCTGCAAGAACAACAAAAATATGCAAACAAGCTCTTCTTTTCTGTGGCCTCATGTAGGCCTATCTTCAGTTTTCTAAGAACGGATGTTCACGTTAGTTTTTTTCCTTGTATATGAAGGCCTACATTTTTTACCTCAAGAACGAGTTCAGTGTGCCAATGAAATATCGCCATCTATGGGACTCGAGAAGGAAAGGTAGAAATTAAATTCATAATCACATCAGACGGCAAAATTAACTTAGGCAACATTTATCCGGTATCTGGTTGAAAAAAATATTATAAGGAACAAATCAATAGCCATGTAGGGCAAACTATTTTGTTCAGACTTGAACTGGAACAGGAGAGTTTTCAACAAATAAGTTTCATATTTATTTTTGCTCGTTCTCAACCTGACAGTTTGTAGCTACACGCGCATCAGAACTCCATGCTGTTCCATTGGCGTCGCGTGAGTGTGGACACAATGGCGCGAGGTCACCTCGGAGACTGGGCACGGAGCTGCATCGTAAGCACATCTCCGTACGAGAGCTTTTGCATCGTTTGTCCCGCGTTCCCGGAATATTTGCAGCAGCAACAGACTTGTGGATGTGCTGAGTCTGAACTGCTCTGACCGTAGATGTCTACGAAACGGCATCACTCACGACTATTTAAAGTTCTGACTCCGATATGTGCCAGTATACTATAGAGAAGTGCCAAGTCATTGCAATTCTCGTGCAGCATCCATTAGTAAATGAGCATTTATTTTAGAATCGAGGACAGGTATTTCACATTAGTTTGTTTAATCGATAAATACAGCCACATCCGTTTGTTTTCAGTCCGCTAAAAAAAAAAAGCTAGTTTTTTGACATCGTACCAGGGGTGTTAATATTTAAACATCTGAATTATCTGATTTAGTGCCAACCGGCTTGTTACAGCCTCGCTCTTGCTCCAGTTAGGAGTTCCATATATACAGAATAAGCTCCCCCTCAACCCCCACTCCCCAGTAGAATCCCATCTGACCGAGCAACTGGCAGTGGATATGACGGAGACGCAGCTTCCTGCTACCCGCGGGGCCTGCAAGCTGGCCTCCGATAAAGACACCGGCGTCTCGTTCTCACCCGGCGCTCCGCTCCGCGACCCGACCCAGCTGTCTCACTGTGGAGACACTGTGGCTGCAGAAATATGAAACCTGATTAATTATTGATCTGCGATGATCCAAACTGAATTAGCCAGCAGTGAAATCAATTCTGTCCATCCACAGTCTCCACCCGCCCAAATACTTTTATTACGCGGCCTACAGCCTCAGGCCCACCATTACAAATTTAGAGATCCGGCCAAATATCTAGTGCGCGAGTGCCTAACTGAAACAAAGGCGTCCGTTTGGTCGGCGACGCTCTATTTTCGGCTCCAATAACTGTGAGAGCGCGTAAAGCTCAGATAAACGTTATGACTCCCGGGAGGTAAATTTGGGGTTTGCACTAATGTTCGCCGCTGATGATGCCAGCTGAGAGTTTTTTTTTTGGTGGCGCGTGGAGAAGACGCGGGCAGGGGACTGAGAAGTGACAGCCGGCGGAGAGGCCGAGGGAAAGACCCCGCCCCCGCTGGCAGTGCGCTTCCCGCCGGATTGTGAATGGGCTGGGCTCCGTGCTCCACCTGCGCTGGCGCGAGGTTCTGAATGAGACGCAGCGGCGGCATATGGCCGGCGTCTGTGCGGGCAGAGGGAAGGGCCTCCTGTTTATCACACGGAGAGGGAAACTCGGCGTGATTTTGGCAGGGGTGCAGTGGGAATGGGAAAGGGGGGGGGGGGGTGGATTTCGGCCTCTGGGGGGATGTAGCAGACAGGAAATGATAGGCACGTCCCTGCTCGTGATGGAGCATTTGGAAGTGTGGTTAGCTGCACCGTAACGTTAGCTGAGTTCATTTGTAGCCTTTTCTCTCAGTGTATCTGCAGTATGTATTTGCAGTTGTTTATCCAGAATAATGCAGTGAGCTCCACCAAAACCACCCAAGTTTGAGAGCTCATCTGAAAATGACACCACCTTCCCAGCCCAAGGAAGCTGAATTTTGTTGTGTCTGTGCTGCCATCTGCTGGCCAACAGCCGAACTCCCAGCAGCTGATTTTCCCCTGTGATCCAGGCTTCAGGCATTTTATTCAAAACCCACCCCCTAGTATTCACAGCCGGCTGCACCCAGACACTGTAGCTGTGCTTATTCTGCTCCACACAGGACATGAGGGTGTGAACCAATGCCTTTTAAAGTGAATACACACACACATGCGCACACACACACACACACACACACACACACACAACAGCCAAGATCTGCCTCACACCACACCCAGGCTCCACTTCCCACACCATGCAGGCTCTGCCTCCTGCACCAACCAGGCTCCGCCTCCTGCACCAACCAGGCTCCGCCTCCCACACAGCCAGGCTCCGCCTCCTACAGTAACCAGACTCCGCCTCCCACGCCAGCCAGCCAGTCCCTGCCTCTCTGTATCTCCAGCTACCTCTACTTTCAGCTCTGCTTCAGAGTCATTTATTTCTGTCCTGTGGCACTAATGCAGTTCAGAAATCCATAAGCAGGAATGAAAGCCAGAACCATCACCGGCACCCCAGGGTTGCCTCCCTCTGCCCTGTTCAGACAGCAACTCTCCTGAGGAAAAAAATAGCTCCATGGATACAACCAAATGTTGTGTAACAGCACCATCCTCTGGCCAAGCTTTAGTATTACAACTCATCACAAATTATATAAAGATTGCGTTCATAATTATGGGAAAAATATACATAGACATACAAGGAACGCTTGTCACTTTGTTCAGATAATAATACACAGTTGAAGGTATGTAGATAAAGTTCATCAGTAATTATGATTTGTGAGAAAAAAACTGAGTACATTACATATGAACACTGTTGTCCACAATCTTATGTAGTGAATTTACAGCGTGGTCATTACTGTTACAGTGATGCAGTATTCATGCTGAGGTGGGCTGTTGACGGACAGCTTTATGATTGTCATGGAGACACAGCTCTGTGCAGGACAGAGAAGGCTGAAAAGTGGGTGGGGCATACATGTGGGCGGGGCTGTGTTGCCATGGAACTGGCAGCCTGACCTTCATAGCTTCAGCTGACACAGCTGCTTTAGTGGTGAGGCAACAAGCACCAGAAATAACACACTTACACTCTTACTGTAAACACACACGCGCACACACACACACACACTTACACTCTTACTGTAAACACACACACACACACCTAAACACTCACACTCTTACTGTAAACACACACACACTTACACTCTTACTGTAAACACACACACACACTTACACTCTTACTGTAAACACACACACACACTTACACTCTTACTGTAAACACACGCACACTTACACTCTTACTGTAAACACACACACACACTTACACTCTTACTGTAAACACACACACACTTACACTCTTACTGTAAACACACACTTACATGCTTACTGTAAACACACACACACACACACCTAAACACTCACACACTATACACACACACACTTGCATTCTTACTGTAAACACACATGCACACACTTACTGTATACACACACACACTTACACACATACACGCACACACTTACATACTCACACACATACTGTATACACACATACACACACACGCGGACATACACATACTGTATACAGATACACATACTGTATACACACATACACACACACATACACATACTGTATACACACACACACACACAGGTATACACATACTGTATACACACATACACACTTGCATACACATACTGTATTCACACATACACTCACACTTTCTGAATACACATGTATACGCACATACACATACACATGCATACACACCACACACACACACGGATACACGTACATACTCTTACAAATAGTACACACTCAAACACATATATCCAAATACTCATGCGTGCAAACATACGCATATACATACATACACAATGTGCACACACATACACACTCACAGAACACATACATATACATATATAGACCCATACACACACACGCTCAAACACAATTCATGCTACACTGAGCTGGTCCTTCAAACATTGGCTATATTCAAATTTGCAATTATTAAAAGTAGTGGTGTAATTGGCAGCTTAATTATATTTCAGAGCTTCTGATGTCTAAACTTCAGAGGAAATGGAATTTAAATATGCTCAGTGAGCTCATTTATTTATAAAAGCTAATGGATTCAGCAGCACTCCGGAGTACAAACAGCTCTCCGTGCAGTTAATGTTATTCTTTGGACTGTTGTGTCGTGTGTCGCAGAATCCGGACACTAAATGAAGACACCGTGATAAAACGGTGAATATTTATATTTTATACATTTTGCAGCCAGAGGGCTTCTGATGAGCGGTGCCACTGGGGTTAAAGGTCGCGCGCGCGTTTACTGTAGCGCTGAGCGGTTAGCATAGTTAGCATTGGGGGGCAGCAGTGGGACGGCATTTATACACATCTCAGAGTCCCAGAAGCAAGGCCTCATGGGAAAACACTGGAATTCTAAACCCTTGTAAAAAAAAAAAAACCACAGGCTTATGCCTCTCCTTGCATTCTCCAGACTGGTCCTAAGAGACACGGACGTCTCTGTTAGTCTGTGAGTCTGAATCTCCCGTCGCGGGGCTGCAGTACAGTTAGAGCGAGAGAACGCGGGTCAGAGAGGCGTGTACGTGAGCGTTTACACGTTCAGAAATTCATCTCAGAACGCTGTCCGTCAGGCGGACAGGAAGCGGCTCTGTAAACAGCAGTCCCTCACTCGGTCTCGCCAGTCCCGGCGTTTTGCTCTTGACCCAAATTCTATCTCTGCACGCACGCACACCTAAATATCCGCCAGTCTGATTGGCCAGGGCCTGCAGCCGAACAGGAAGTGGCAGGCTGTTTATCTGTCTCAGGCCCCGCCGCCCAGCTGAGCGTGAGTGGGCGCGCTGGAAACGTGACACGATCAATGAGGCCCATCGGGGGGTGGCCCAGAGGGGCGTGGCCCAGAGCGCCAACACAGAGCGGCGGGGAGGGCGGGAGGGGGGGGGGGAGCACGGGGGGGTGTGCGGACAGACTGTACAGCACATGAAAGCTCAGTCAGTTCTTTTGCTCAGCCACTCAGTTAAGGCTGAATATTGTTAAAATATTTCCAGGCATACACTGATAATGAGTACACACACGTATACACACACACACACACACACATACATACACACAACGTAGTGTAGTAGTAGTCACTGGCTCTCCTGTACACACTGTGTGGCCTGTAGGGTGTTAAATAGTCACCAGCTTCCCCTGTAGTACTGTGTGGCCCGTAGGCTATGAAATAGTCACACGCTACAGCAGGGCATTGTACATTCGGGACAACAGAAAGAGCTGCCATTTGGGTGGCTGTTGTGTGGATGACTGCTCAAGTCCTTCATCTTGTGTCTTTGTGTCGTGGGGACCTCGGCTTTTAGTTCCTCCCTCGAGCGGATCGCACTGCCCTCCATTTAAACAGAAGCCTCTTTTCTAGCCCAGTCACGCTCAGATAATCTTTCTTCTTCAATCCGTCATACCGCAGGAACTACAGGGGGAAAATCTGGCATTGGAAAATGTAAATAAAAACACTTTCGGCAGCTGATGCTGCAAGAGGGATGACCAGAACATGGCTTGATTAGAAGGATGCCACTTTTCAGCAAGATTAAACTACAATAAATGACACAAGCATCAGAGAGAGAGAGAGAGTGTGTGTGTGTGTGTGTGTGTGAAAGAATGAAAGACTCATATTTATAGCCTGTCCGAGGAGGTGGTACACACACACACACACGTATGCATACACTCACAGAAAGACACATGGACGCGCACACACTCACAGACACACACACACACACAGCGGCTGAGCGGAGAGTTTAAATCACTCATGATTTCTGTAGTGATTTAGGGCTGTACTGGCCTGTACTGGGTCCTCTGTGCTGTTCTCATATCTGGAAGTATCCTCCCCCGCCCCCACCCCCCCGCCCGGTGCCCCACTCTTCCTGCGCGGTACCCTACCCTACAGCAGAATGAGTCAGAGCCAATGGCCTCTTCCCGAAATAGAGCTGCACCCCCACAGAGGACCTAGCTCTGTGGCTCCAGAGGAGAGGGCACCCTCTCCCAAAATATGAGCAGAGAGCAGCGGCAGTGAGACCGCTCTGGAGTCCCATCACCTGTCGGTGTGTCCCCTGTTACCTGTCTGTGTGTCCCGTCTGTCACCTGTACCTGACTGTCCCCTGTTACCTCGAGCCACTGGGGCCTCTGCTGGCTCCACACACAGGTGCCCATTTGTCCTGCCCGCTGTGGGGTGATTGAAGGGGGTTGGGCATCTCTGCCAGCGTGTGTGTGTGTGTGTAGGACAGCATGAGCGCTGTCGCACACAGGGCTGTGCAATGCTCCAATCACAGCGCAGATTCAGTTAGGCTGTGATTTACATCCTGTCTGTGGAGGCAGCAATGAGCCACTGCTTCTCCACTCTGCACACACCACTCCCCCTCTCTGTTCCTCCTCTCTCACTCCCCCTCTCTGTTCCTCCTCTCTCTCTCCCCCTCTCTGTTCTTCCTCTCTCTCTCCCCCTCTCTGTTCCTCCTCTCTCTCTCCCCCCTCTGTCCCTCTCTCATTTCCTCTCTCCCTCTCTCCTCTCCTCCTCCTATCCATTTCTGCCCCTCTCTTTCTCTCCCTCTCTGCCCCTCTTTCTCTCACTCCCTCTCTAGTTGTGTAACCTGGTATCTGGGTCCCCACAATGTGCCCGTGAGTTGTGTAACCTGGTATCTAGGTCCCCACAATGCTGTGTCTGTACTGCACCAGGCTTTGGCCTCCAAGCTGAAATATTTCAAATTCTTTCAGCCGTTCAGAGACGCTCTGATAGCACAGGATAAAATTAGTACAGGAGGTGAGTGCAACTTAGCATGAAGGTCTGAATGTGCTACATCCGAGGGGAACCAAGATTTTAAAATATTCTTTCTTCTAAAGTGAAAAATAGATAAGGCAACTGAAGAGAAATCAACCTTGAATGTTTTCTGTACTTATTTCTATCTAGTGCTCAATGGAAAAGGGCTAAATGCTGAATATGTGCAAAGTAAAGTAAGTCCTACTTCTGAATTAATTAGATAGCCCAGATTGCAAAAATACAAAAAATAAGACGATGGACGAAGTTCCGATTTTGCAGCCATTTAAAATTTAGTTTTTTGCTTGATCAAGTCTAGGCGCTTAAAAATATGTCTTGCATAGCAACATTCTGCTTATCTGCTGACCAATCAGAAGCCGGGAAAGCCATGGCATGTCCACATATGAGGCTCTGCAGACCGTGCCACGCCCGTTATTCTCCGTCAGAAGGCCCCGCGGACTGCCCTTGTCGTCAGCGCTGCTGCGGCTGTTTACGGTGCTGCTGTCCCTGGGCGAGCAGGCAGCACTCCTTCTGCAGAAATAAACCCTGTCCTGCGAACGCTGCCTCTGCTCCAGTCCTGAACATAACAGAGAACCGTCTCTACCCAACACGCCACACCCAACATCTACAGCATACGCACACGCCACACCCAACATCTACCGCATACACACACACACACAACCACACGTGCAGATAGACGCATACGAACACAAATAAACAAGCCAACTGACATGTACAGACACATACTCTCACACGCACACACACTCACACTCTCTCTCACACGCACACACATGCACGCACGCACACACACACACGCGCACACACTCACACACACACACGCACACTCTCTCTCACACGCACACACACACAAACTCTCTCTCACACACACGCACACACACACACACACACTCTCTCTCACACACACTCTCTCTCACACACACGCACACACACACACACACTCTCTCTCACGCACACACACACATTCCTCACACCAGGCCGTTAGGGGAGACTGTTCCAGGGGCGTTCTGCGCTCTCTGGTCTCTGATGCACCCCGAGAATAAACCCCTCCCAAACACAGCCCAGCTCCCAGCCCTCATCCCGTCCCGTCCCACCCATCATCCCATCCCGTCCCGTCCCGTCCCGTCCAACACGAATCGAAACGACGCCCCTGTGACGCGCAGCCCCGCCCCGCCCCCCCCTCCCCTGCAGAGGGCTGCTCCTCTTCGAGCTGCAGTATAAATCTGCGCTGGTTGCGTGCCGATCGATGAGGGCTGTTTAAGAGAGAGGCGCACAGATACAGGCGGTGAAGGGCTTTTCTGCAGGCTGCTGGGAGGACACAGATACAGGCGATAAAGGGCTTTTCTGCAGGCTGCTGTGGGCTGGGAGGACGTCCACTCCGTTAATTAAGAGCACTGAGGCCTCCGGCGCGGTCCGCTGAAAATCGAGGGCGTTAATTATACACCCTGATGACCCGAGAGACCCCAGCTTCCCCTGCTCAGCCGCAGAGCGAGGGGGACGGGGGGGCAGTCAGCTGCTCCAGCGGGGACAGGAAACGCATCACCTCTCTCACGTGGGAAAACTTCCTCTATTCCTCCTCTCCTCTTGCTCTCTCATCCTGTCTTTTTCTGGAATACAGGTCACAGACTCCACAGAGGGCCCGATGACCCTAAATACACACACACACACACACTCACACACACACACACACACACACACACTCACACACACACACACTCAAACAGACAGACACACACACACACACACACTCAAACAGACACACACACTCGCATATAGACCCAAAGACAGACGCACACACACTCAAAGACACATTCACACTCACACAGACTCTCATTTAGACACATACTTACTGTGACACACAGTCAGACACACACACACACACACACACACACTCAGCCATCATCACCACCTGACTGCCTCCCCACCACAGCAAGCTGTTCTCTGACACACAGTTAATTAATGAGACACTGCTCTCCGCTCTCTCTCTCTCTCCCTCTCTCTCTCTCTCTCCCCCTCTCTCTCCCTCCCTCCCTCAGCGACACTTTGTCCAGCTAAAATTACAACTATCTACACACAGAGAGATAGCAAGAGAGGATGGGGGGGCAGGAGGGGTGGGGTAGAGGGCCTGGCTGGGACACGTCACACAGTGAATTCCCCAACACCTCCCCCCCCCCGCCCTTATACTGGATGTCCCTCGGGGGGGTGGGGGGGACGGGGACGGGGGGGGTGGGGGGGACGGGGACGGGGGGGTGGGGGGGACGGGGACAGCGGGGTGGGGGGGACGGGGACGGGGGGGGTGGGGGATGGGGAACGGCGAACCAGGAGCCGGCTCGGGGGGCCGTGGGGTGATGAGAGAACAGTTAATGGCCTGAGAGAAAGCGGAGAAACGACTGTGGGGCCGGAGTTATGAAAGGGATAAAAACCGTGTGAAGATGCCTGTTAGCCGTTCGCTCAGTGAGTGAGAGAGAGACAGAGAGAGAGAGAGAGAGAGAGAGAGAAAGAGAAAGAGAGAGATTTAATCTCCACACCTCCTGTAATGGTCACAGTACTGAGCATCTCAGATATGACACAGTAAATAGAGTGGAGAAAAACTGCTGGTCTAACTGAGCACAAAGGAGACTGTGTGTGTGAGTGTGTGTACATTTCTGTGTTTACATGTATGTACGGTGTGTGTGTTTGTGTGTGTGTGTATGTGTGAGAATGTGAGTGTGTGTGTGTGTGTGTGTATGTTTGCATATGTATGAGTGTGAGTGTGCTTGTGCTTATGTGTGTGTGTGTGTGTATATGTTTGCAGATGTATGAGTGGGGGGGTGTGTGTGTGTGTGTGTGTGTGTGTGTGTGTATATGTATGTATGTATGTGTGTGTGTATGCGTATGTGTATGTATGTACATTTATGTGTGTGTCTGTGTCCTTGGGCTCAGCTGGGATTAGCCTCTCTCTGCCCTCCCAAGGTGAGCATCAACTGGGGAGGGATCCCCAGGGGGTGGGGCCACCGCCAGCTCCGCCCCCGGCCCCGCCCCCCTGTACCCAGGGGAAGGGGCTCAGAGTAATGAACACACAGTCAAGGAAAGGGTTGGGTCCAGATGGGACCCAACAGCTAATTCACTTAGTGACTTCACTTTTCCAGTCAGATTGAATTGCTTTGCAATTTAATTGTTGCTTTGAAGACCTCAATTCAGAAGTAAGAAGATGGTGACTGAGTCGTGCATATCGCAGTATTCTCAGTAAAAATGCAGTTTCTGATTGGTGCTGCTGTAAAATGGTCGCTGGTTCTCCTGTAGTTCTGTGTGTGGTCTGTAGGGGGCAGAATAGTCACTGGCTCTCCTGTAGAGCTGTGTGCCCTATGTGGTGTAGAATAATCTTTGGCTCTCCTGTAGTACTGTGTGGTGCTAGCTCATTTTAGAGACCAACACACTCATCCTTATACTGCACCCTTTTGTCATACAACCAGTTACATAAAAGATTTAACAGCCAGCGCTGCTTGTGCAGTATGTTGATAAAAAGCTGTTTGTGCAGAACGTCGCAGTCTTACGCAGACGTGTGTGTGTTCTTACCAAAGGGCTCGGTGACTAGCGCTAAGCTATGCTTCTTTAGATGAAAAGCGGGGGAGAGAGAGAGAGGGAGGGAGGACTGTGAGATAGAGAGACAGGGAAGGAGGACTGTGAGATAGAGAGAGAGGAAGGGAGAGAGTGGGAGAGGGGGGGAGAGAGAGTGCGAGGGAGAGAGAACCACTGTACAGATAAATGGTGCAATGTGTACCTTGTTCAGCTTGTAAATGTTATAATTACAGTTAACTAAGTGCTTTCAGTAGTCAGGGAAAAGCTTTAAATCCAGCCATTTGAATATGTGTATATATTTTTTTGTTGTTATGTATATAATGATTTGGCAATATTTACTGTCTGTATTCCATTGCCAATAATGCATATTGAATTGAATTGAAAATTGAGAAAGAGGGGGAGAGTGGGAGATAGAGGGAGGGAGGGAGAGAGGGAGTGGGACGGTGAGAGAGAGATGGATGGAGAGAGAAAGAGGGAGAGAGAGATGGAGGGAGGGAGAGAGGGAGTGGCAGAGAGGGAATGAGAGAGAGAGACAGCCCATAATAAGCGTAAATAAATGATGAACGGTCTTTAGGAGAATGCGCACGTTTCGTCGGGTTGGACCGTGTTTGTGCTGGGGTCCGTTTGGGGAGCGCGGGAGTGGCCCTAAAATTCAGCGCCGTCCGTCAGAGGAAGCAGCCCCGCCCCGCCCCGCCCCGCCCCGATGACAGAATGAGCGCTGAACCGAAACGCATCGCAGGGCGAGGAGCGGCTCGGCCCGGTCCGTCTACGCAAGCTCGGGGGAAAACCGCCATCCCTGCGTGTGCTCGCCGTCCCCCCCAAAACCCTCTGCGCACCCGCAAAAACAAACTCAGCACCGGAGGAGAAACGCACAGGACAGGCGGGGGACAGACAGGTGCCCAAAACGAAGAGATGATAAAAACTGGCACACCTCGGAGGCTGCTGCCCGATGCCGAGGCCGTCGGCGCCAGACAAGCTCCACTCCGGGCGAAGTGTGGCGCGTTGGGTCTTCACCTGCGTCGGGACTTTAACTACACTTCATAAAGTAATCAATCACAACATGCTTAAAGCCATTCTGTCCCCAGCCATCTGGCCAAATCCTACCAACTCTCACTCTCTGTCCCTCCCCCCCTCCCTCTTATTTTCTGTCTTTCAATCTTCCCTCCCCCGGGTTTCGTAAAGGCGTCAGTAAATGTAAATTTTCGGCTGGGAAAGGCGCTGCGTCGGCTGAATTTTCCTCACCTTTAGTCACGAGAAAAGCCCGGAAAAAAACCTGCTCTCCTGAAAAAATAAACGCTAACACATCAGCGCTCCAGAGCACAGATTATTCGTACATCCTAAGGATGTGTAGAAAATGTGTTAAAGGCGGGTTTTCACTGCATACAGTGACAATTAGGTCAAAATCACATGATGAAGAGGCCGTTGTGCACGGTTGGGTTATGGGGTTCAGGGTGAGATTGGGCATGGTTGGTTATTTTATAATATTTTATAAAATAAAAAAAGTTTTTAAATCCTGCATATTATGCCTTATAAAGGCATTATAACAAAATATGTTGGTAATAGTTGTGCAGTCACAGGGATGCCTGTGTCACAATGCTGAAAAAGTGTCACCTTTGGAAGGATTTGTGGTGCAGTATTGGTAATGTACCCATCTCTTATCTAGTCTGTATAATAATAAGAAGAATAACCTTATTTGTAATGCGAAAATTGCAGAAAGCACAGAGCGAGCTAATGGGACATCATAAAAGCGAAACAATAAAACAATTAGGGTAATGAATTCAACATCAAGGCTGATAAATCAATAAAGGCAGCCATCGCCCAAAACTAAAAATAAACAAGTATGCCTCACGCAGCTAAAAGGTGGCTTATAACTGTGCATTTTCACGTAGATTTAAAAGAAGACAATAAAATCAATACAAGGATAGGCAGAGTAAAATAAACCTGTCTAGCCTCCAGTCCCCTGCCTCTGAAATATTCATGTGTTTCATTCTTGCCAACCTCATTTCTTTGGCTGTCCCTGAAACAGTTGAGAGTGAATTTATGTTTTCTGTAATTTCTCTTCTGCAACAGCACTTGTGCTTGTCTCTGGATTACCCGAAATGCCTCCAATGCGCTTTTCTCCTGACTTTATTTATGCCTGCATTCAATTCGCAGCTGTTTTATTTTATACTTCATCACTGTAACCCCCCCCCCTTCCCTGGCCTCTGATTCTGCACCTGTAACCTGGCCTCTGATTCCGCACCTGCAACCTGGCCTCTGGTTCTGCACTTGTAACCTGGCCTCTGATTCCACACCTGTAACCTGGCCTCTGACTCCACACCTGTAACCTGGCCTCTGATTCCACACCTGTAACCTGGCCTCTGATTCCGCACCTGCAACCTGGCCTCTGATTCCGCACCTGCAACCTGGCCTCTGATTCCGCACCTGCAACCTGGCCTCTGGTTCCGCACCTGCAACCTGGCCTCCGATTCCGCACGTGCAACCTGGCCTCTGGTTCTGCACCTGTAACCTGGCCTCTGGTTCTGCACCTGTAACCTGGCCTCTGGTTCTGTACCTGTAACTTGGCGTCTGGTTCCGCACCTGTAACTTGGCCTCTGGTTCCGCACCTGTAACCTGGCCTCTGATTCTGCACCTGTAACCTGGCCTCTGATTCTGCACCTGTAACTTGGCCTCTGGTTCCGCACCTGTAACCTGGCCTCTGAGCAGTCAGAAGCTGCCAGCTGAGGGTGTACAGTCGAGATGATAAGTTCCCTGCATGTGTTGATATTGGATGCTCTGTAGTAACGGTCATGGTTTTGTCTGAGATAACTCCCCGCTCTTGCACACAATCAGTGTCACTCCTGACTAAGAACGAGGTGTTCTGGGCTGGGACAGCAGATGTTCTCTGTGTGTTTGGGCCTCCTTTATGTTCGCTGCGCCCCACTGAGATTCTCGGTGGCTAATAACCGGGCGATGATCGATGAGGCTGCGGGACGTCCCGTGTGGGGAACGGTGGCGTTAGGACGTCCCGTGTGCGGCAGGGAGCGGCGCTTGTTTTCCCTGACACAGGCACACAACAGCCAGCAAATCAGCCAGCCTTTAAGGTCCAATCAATCAGGGAGGGGGGCGACGCGTCAGGCTGGGGGGGGGGGGGGGTGTTGGGAATCTGAGCCGCTGACGGCGTGCACACAGATAGCGGCCTGGGGAGTGGAACGGCTCCCGTTTCACAGTCAGTCAGCCGGAACCGGGGGTCCAGGACACCGCCCCAGCCCCGCCCAGCGCGAATGACTGAGGCTGCGGTCTCCCACGGCAACACAATAGCTGCCGCCATTTTGTTCAGTCCTGCTGATGTCCCACTCTGCACACGTCACTGAGCCAAGGAGGATGAGGAAGGGGGTGCGGGGGGGGGGGGGGGGGGGGTTCTGCCTTTCGGGGGGGATTCTGTGTTTCGGGGGGGGGTTCTGTGTTTCAAGTGGGGGGGGGGGGGTCCTGTGTTTCTGGGGGGGGTCCGACCCCTGTTGCTGACTCTCGGCTTTGTGAAGCTCCGGCACGGCCAACCAATTGGAGGCGAGGCAGCGCACGCATAACCTGCTCCTGCCATTGGCTGGCTGGGACAAATCATGCAACTCCGCACAAAAACTCCCTGGCTGGCGTCCAATGACATTTCCTCTTGCTATTGTGCGGTAAAGTACACTTTATTATCAAGCTGGGGGGGCCAGGAAAACACCTTCCATTCCAGTAATACCCCCCCCCCCCTTAGTCTCCCTCTATGGACCAGTTCCCAAATCTGACCACTGCTGTTCCCATTTAGCAACATTAACAGCGATTTACGCTTTTGGCCGGTCTTCAACTCCACTGCCGTTTTTAGAGTTCTGTTGGCCTGGAAGTTGCGCTACAGATGCGAACAAGTACTTAAAAAGCGACAAAACGATGATGTACTGAACTGAAATGGCCAAAGAGACCGTATGTGAGCCGTCTACCCGGCACCCAAGCACATTAAAACTACAGTCACAGCACGTCAGGCCAAAATACTCAGCACATAACAAAAACATCATTCTGCCACTATTGTGTACAAAACTGTAATAAAATTTTTTTTTTTTTTACATTTGCCCTGTTTTAACTATCGGTCCACTAGTCCCTTGTGTGTCGTGTGAGTTCAGCAGAATAATCTGAGAGAAACACAAATCACAGCAGAATCTCCCCCTTGGCCTAAACGCTGCTCCAATAGCTCCAGAGTCCCCGCTGACAGCGCCCCCTGCAGGGCAGGCTGAATCATTGCTTATTTTCAATTATTCAAACTGAATCGCACAGACAACACAAACACCAGAACCAATGGCCCATTAAATTCTCTCAGACGCCGCCTACCCTCCCGGCTGAGGGTTCATTAGAGCGCAGATTCATCTGCCTCCTCCTGAAAGCCCTTAAACGCGTCGCCCTGAGCCCTGGGCCGGGCAGACTGGGGCTGAGCTGCAGCGATGGCTCTTTAATGGCTGTACAAAGGGTGGCATTCAGTGAGTATCGGCTTTATCTGCTCCAGTAAGCCCCTGCAGTGCTGAATAAACACTGCTGTGGACTCACAACTTATTTTATCTTTACAAAGCATTTACCCTTTTTAGCTTTAATTATAGCATTGCCAGGAGCCCTGATAAGAAACAAAACAACTGTTCCCAGTAATAATAATGGATTATTATATATATATATATACATACAGTGCGTTTCATATCAGGATGTGAGATGCTGCCGCCATTAGTGTGTGCCCTCCACCCAGGCGATTCATGGCAGCCATTTTGTGCCACAATGCTCACCGCACATGAGCAAATGCACATCTCATTCAACGCATCTGGATCAATTAGCGTAGGAGGAAACAGAGCCCAGACCATTAAATGGATATAAACGATTTAATCAATGACAAGAAGCCATATGAAATTTTTTTTTTTTTTTTTTTTTTCCAAATTCTGGTCGTATGGTCTCAGCAAAACCAAGCCAAAGACTCTTTATGAGCTATTTCTATTTTCTATTTATATGACTATATCACACCTGAACATTTCTTTCTGCCAAATAAATGTAATGTAATGTAAACCTGTTTTATTAATTTTACGATCAGTTAAACTCACACAGCCACTGAGCCGAAGGACACTTCAAGTGCAGCTTGTGCAGGCAGATTGTAGGACAACCACTTGACCAGATGGGGTCGCTGGTGAGCCATGAGAGACGCACTGAAATCAAATGCAGTTCAAACATGTATTTGAGCACCATGATGCCTGTATATAGCGTTCATAGGGACAAGTTACTGGCTGAGATGTTATTTCAGACAGTCATTACAAAGCACTAGGATAGATAGCTCACTTCAAGAAAATCCAGATCTTGCTTCGTGGCTACAGGAAGTAAATAAGTAGTAGCAGCAGTAGTAGTATGTCAAAATGTTTCAGTTGTATGTTGGGGGAAATTTATAAAACTAGCAGCATATGTAAAACTAGGTCGTAATCTAAATCAATTTCTGAATCTCTTCGGTGTGGCTCTTGCCTGTCGTTATGTAATTTTAAGTAGGCTATTATTTGTCTAAAATACTACGGCAATAAAGGTGTTGGCACGTGAAGCACTGCGTGAATGGGGAGTGAATAGGGTGCGTGCTCGCGTGTTTTGACTAATGAAAGGAGCACGGGCTCAGGGCAAAACATCTCGCGTCCTCTCAGACGCGTCATTAGCCCGTGACGATGTGCACTCTGTCCCACAGCCAGAAGGGCGATTTTGTGTTTGTAATCAACAGCAGGAATCAATCACACTCTACAAAGAAATGCAAACAAAGTATTTCGTGACTCGGTGTTCTGGTTAAGGTTCAATGTGAAGTTCTTTCAAAAGAGTAGTTGTTTCGGGAGGAAGACTGTTTTTCTCTGGAATACATGACCTCTGCTTTCAGTGGCTTGTATGTTGCGCATGACAAGCATGACAATCATGACACGCTCACTTCGTTCTGCCCGCGTGGAGTGCAGTCAGTGCTTTCAGAGTAATTGGAGTGGGAACATTGGCTTACGTTGTAAATTACCCCGGGCGATACGTACACATATGTAACCTACTACTGCCGGCTATGAACAACTCACTGAACTAAAGCAACATCGGGTGAGATTAGTAACTTTTAAGTTACCATATGAAAATCCATTAAAGCTTATTTGTGCGTGCTCCCTGTGCCGCTCTTTCCTGTAACCCAACTTTCCACGCGACGTCGGGCGGCACCACTGCCTGGAATGGAATTGAATCTGTCATACAGACTTGGGCGCGAGCCAGCCGTCATCATTCGCACCTCGTTGACACCCTGACGTTTCACAGACGGGGGCTGCAGCGTTTTAGCCCGGTCACCCGGCCAGAATCTCGTAAGCACAATGCAAGCCATATAGCCTTACATCATTTTTAACCCCCACCGCGCCTACCCAGAACTCAGCTGCTGGTTAAGAAACAAACACGGGAAGCGAGGAAGTGTACGCTTTGTCTTTGTGCCGCCGCTAAACGGGTCTGTTTGTGCTCTACACCATCCAGGGCATCCTCCACCGCCCTTCTCTCCTTCAAGACACGCACGCATTCACTCCGTCTCCCGGCCGTCCCCCTTGCCACACACACAGAGCCCCCCCCCCCCCCCCCCCCCCCAGAGCGACCGCCGCGACCCCCGCGTCCCTACCTTCCGTGTGGCAGCTGGAGGACAGGATGGTGCTCGGGGGTCGGAAGAGGTAAGGCAGGTAACGGGAAAAGCATTTCATTTTTTCCCCGTTTTTTTTTTTTTTTTTTTTTTCCTTTTTCGTTTTCGGTTGGCGCCTTCGTGTTTAGCCCCACATTCCAAGCTGCCGATGACACAGGCAGCGGCGCAGAAACGCGGAGTGGGTGAGATCCCCGTTTTTTTCCCCCCGAGAGCTAAAGCGGCATTACTTTCTTTACTCAGCGCGTCAATCCGTCTTCTGCTGCGGGCGAGGCGAAGGGAGAGGAGAGGTCTCCGCGCGAGGCTGTTCCCTCCTTCACCATGGTTCCTTCCCCTGCTGCCAGCTGGACGAGAGGTTGTGCATTTTTTTCCCCCTCCAGGATTCAGAGGGGAGGGGGCGACGGAGGAAGGGGGGAGAGGAGGGTTGTATTTTGCCCGGACCGTGTCTGTTGTGCCGTCGCCTGCGTTGCTTTCGTCAGTGGAGCGGCTATCGCGGTTTATGTCCCCGCTGTGTGGAAGTTTGCTGTCCCAGTAAATACTGGCTCCCTACCGACCCACCGCCGCCCGTCCCATCCCCCGACCCCTCCCTCCGTCCCTGTCTGTACGTTCGCGCATGTACACATATCAGTAAATACATTTTTTTAGATTATACGCACCAATAGTTATTGCGCGTAATATATAATCTGAAATCTTTCACTTCAGATAAGAACAACAACAATAATAATAATAGCTGTTGTTATGGTTTTGTTTAGTTTTAGAGCACAAAAGTTAGCTTCAACCAAGGAAAGCCTATCTGTACTTCTAAAAGAGGACTGCAGTGAGGTTTTGCAGACAGAGGATTCTGAAATGAAACATTTTTTAATATATTTTTTAAATCTTATGCATACTTTCTTGTGTCTAATTGTCCTTCTCACACACTCTAGACTTTGAATCCTCCACAGATTCCCTTTAATTCTTTTGCTGTCACGGTGATCACACAGAACAGCGGTCATAACGTTGTTTGTTCACGCTGGAATATTGTGTCATCACAGTGTGGCCTGTATTCGCCCGAGTTGTGCTCCAGATCAATAAAACATCTCATCAGCAGGACAGGGGAGGCGAGGATAGAGTGGCACTCTGTCCCGTCAGCACAAACAGCAAAAACAAGGAAACACGAATCCCCACCTAAATCAGCTGCCTTCCATCATAAACAGTGCACAGCAGGGGTTCGTCTGGCACTCAAAAACAAACATGCCCTCCCTGGGACGGGGGCCTGGGTCACAAAGCAGGGTCACTGAGTCGGCCGGATAACTGCACTGAGTAAATCCCTGGAACAGCTCTTTAACTTTAGTCCATGTTTCAGATTTTGGTGAGCTCCTGGTTTTACTCAGTGCAGTTATCCAGCTAACTCAGAGTAATCCTGTTTCCTGAAACAGGGTCCAGGTGTGTAAACCAGGTGTGGAAACATCCATTCTGCAGCAGAACAAAAATCGGGAATTTAAAGGCATCAGTCCAAACTGTAGTAAACATTTATTTAAGAATCTCTAAAATAGTTCAAGGTGGTTTCCTGGAGACCCTGGGAGTATATATATATCATTAAAATACAAACGAGGGTCTTGTACTGAAAGTTGGCTGAGTAAGATAACATTATCTGGGGTCCCTGGCTCATTCAGATTGAAATAGGAGGGGGAGGGGCCTGCGGACACTTTTAAGGGAATGGGACAGAGGGGACCTGTCAATCAGCAGCTGAAATGATCGATATGAAGGGCTGCCCTGTTACGAGACGGGTTCCCAGCATGCTTTGTGAAACCAGAGGCTTATTCAGATCCGGTCTGGTGCTGCTCCGGCAGGCGGGAGTGCCGGTGAATCCGTCAGCGCTTTGGAAACTCTGAGGGGAGGACTCTGCGCCTCCTCCTGACTCCCCCTGACCCCCCCTGCCAGATCTGGATGCCCTTTCTGTTCCCACGGCTTTGACTTAAATCTCTTTTCCCGTCCTCTCCCTCGTTTATTTCCCCCGTGAGTTTGAGTACAGGCGCTTACAGCAGCGTGGGAGGACCGGGACACGAACGACGAGACAAACCTTCCACGAACCTGACACTGTTTCCTGCTCCAAAAAAATAAAAAAATAAATAAAAGAGTGAAGGAAGGAATGCTTTTTTTAAACTGGCACGGAGGGGAAGAAAGGACAAAAGACGCTTGTTTCCTGGTGACCGTGGGCCCGGCATTCCAGCGCGGGGTTGGCGGTAAGATTAGAGTAATAATAAATGCGGTCTAACGGCGGGGCTTTTGTTGGCGGTAATGAATTCTGGGCGCCGCTGAATGTGGGCACCCGCGAAGCTCCGCTGGAAAAGGGGGCTTCCTGTGGAGGGACCGGGCCTGGACCGCCGCCCAGCTGCATGCTGGGAGTCCGCCAGGCCTCCACACGCCCGCCACACCATGTCAAACACAGGCCTCCACACACCCGCCACACCATCGCAGGATTCCACACACCCGCCACACCATCGCAGGATTCCACACGCCCGCCGCACCATGTCAAACACAGGATTCCACACACCCGCTACACCATCGCAGGATTCCAGACAACCGCTACACCATCGCAGGATTCCACACACCCGCCACACCATCGCAGGATTCCACACACGCGCCACACCATGTCAAACACAGGATTCCACACACCCGCTACGCCATCGCAGGATTCCACACACCCGCTACACCATCGCAGGATTCCACACACCCGCCACACCATCGCAGGATTCCACACACCCGCCACACCATCGCAGGATTCCACACACCCGCCACACCATCGCAGGATTCCACACACCCGCTACACCATCGCAGGATTCCACACACCCGCTACACCATCGCAGGATTCCAGACAACCGCTACAACCATGTCAGCTGTGGATTCCACACACTGTTACAGTTCCTGTTTTCCAGTAAACCTCTTCTGTATGCACTTGTATTGTATTTCGCGGTGGGTGGGGGGGGAGGGGGGGGTTGTCACAACATTTTACGCGTATCTCCGGTGTTTTGGGACCAGCGTCTCTACCAGCGAGCAGATGTCCCTCACTCTTAATGAGGTGAGGTCTCCTCACGCTCTCACCGGGACCCAAAGGAGACCGAGCAGGTGCTCAAAAGTCCTCCTTTGGTCAGAAATCGAGAGCCACTGCAGCATAAGTGCCCTGCCCCTCAAACTGGAGGCCAGTTCCTCTGTGTGTGTCCGTCTCTTTTGCTCTTTGACTTTATTGTACTTTTCTTAATTCTTTAGCTCTGTCCTCCACAGCTTGTGATGTCGGCCATCGCCTCTCACCCGACTGCACGGACATGAGGCAGAGGAAGACCGTTCAGGTGCTACTCAAAAGGCAGACCTGCGGGCTCTTCAGTAACTAGCAGGGGTCGCTGGTGCCTCATGAAGCGTGATGTGTGATTGTGAGACGGAGAGACAGAGGCAAGGTGAGGAAGTATACATTTAAATAGCACCAGACTGCCGTAATCATCTATTAATAGCCACTGTTTCACACACAGCAAATATTTGCCCAGTTGCACAATTTTCATTGTATATCTCCTGTATGTCAGAGAAAATAACAGCGTTGTTTAGAGCACCACCTTGTGGCCATTTTATGCATTATCCGCTCTGCAGTATATTTGCCAAAATAAATTCCTGTCCTTTTAATTATCAGCATGAGATCGCACTATATGAAATACTGTTCAACAAAATAAAGGGCCAATAAATTCATCAATAAATTGTGAGGATGGTATTGCTGTGTTTTCACCAATAGAATCAATTTTATCCATTTTTTTTTCTTCAGTGGAATTATACTATAGTTTTGACCATCCTCACACTTTAAATTCCAGGTTAGCACTTTGGTCAAGGGTACTGCATCGGTTGTATAAAAGCCAGGGTTTGGCTGCTGGGTGGCTCATTCGGTTAAGGAACCACGCTGTGGTGCATGGATGAGCCCCACGGTCTCGTCCAAGACTGTGTCAGTGTCGACTGTGACCTGTAGCTCCATAGAGTACTCGCAGTTGGATTGCCCAGGGTAGGGTTCAGTCAGTTAGGGTTCTGCGTTTCTTCACTAGCGACCCCTGCTGGTCGATCAGGTGCCTGTGCGCTGCAAGTTTAAGCCACATATGAAAGGTCTTCCTCTGACTCCACTTTGTGCAAGCTCAGCTGTAGTCTGCAATTCTGAAAAGAAGCAGCTGGTGACAAAACGTGTTTAAGAGGAGATCTATGGATGTGTAAAGTCTCCTGAATTGGTAGTGAACTTGGCTGTCACTTGGCAGTGGGTGGCAAATATTTTTTGAAGAGGAATAAAAAAGCAGGGCTTGAGCACACACCCTTCTGGTTGCAAACCCTGTTGGGTCTTTAATCGCAGGCCTGGTCCTGTCGCTGTCGCCGTGGATACTGTCCCCAGACCCAGCAGGGTTTAATGCCGCGGAAACAGATGAGAGGGTCCCCGGGATTATTGGGGGGCCGGTGCCATCTGTCGGTCTCTCCGGTGGGCGAGCCTATCAAAGCCCCTGCTTCCCCTCCGCCAGGAGGCCCCCGCCCAGCCGCGCGCGGGGCCTGAGTCACAGGCGGGAGTCCTCAGCCCTCACGCCGCGCGGTTTAAAAAGAGCTGCTGAAAACCCTCCATGAATATTCATGAG
Source organism: Anguilla anguilla (assembly GCF_013347855.1). Lineage (NCBI taxonomy): Eukaryota > Metazoa > Chordata > Actinopteri > Anguilliformes > Anguillidae > Anguilla > Anguilla anguilla. The sequence continues at coordinate 1,572,704 of NC_049203.1, forward strand.
CAGAACAGGCTGCTATATTTAGAGGTGCAGACAGAGATGCAGCACCCTCAGTGAGAAAGAGAAAGGGGGGGGGGGGGTGGCACACGGAAAGGTGAACAGGTCACACGCGTGTTTAGTGTGTGATAAACCGCGCCGGTTCTCGCTTATCCTGAGTGCTGTTTAGAGGCTCACTGGCGGGGGGGGGGGGGGGGGTTCTGTGCGTGTGCTGAGTTTCTGTGCGTGTGCTGAATTTCTGTGGATGTGCTGAGATTCTGTGGATGTGCTGAGTTTCTGTGGATGTGCTGAGTTTCTGTGCGTGTGCTGAGTTTTTGTGCGTGTGCTGATTTTCTGTGTGTGTGCTGAGTTTCTGTGGATGTGCTGAGATTCTGTGGATGTGCTGAGTTTCTGTGGATGTGCTGAGTTTCTGTGCGTTTGCTGAGTTTTTGTGCGTGTGCTGATTTTCTGTGTGTGTGCTGAGTTTCTGTGTGTGTGCTGAGTTTCTGTGGATGTGCTGAGATTCTGTGGACGTGTTGAGTTTCTGTGGATGTGCTGAGTTTCTGTGGATGTGCTGAGATTCTGTGGATGTGCTGAGATTCTGTGTGTGTGCTGAGTTTCTGTGGATGTGCTGAGTTTCTGTGCGTGTGCTGAGTTTCTGTGGATGTGCTGAGTTTCTGTGGATGTGCTGAGTTTCTGTGCATGTGCTGAGTTTTTGTGCGTGTGCTGAGTTTCTGTGTGTGTGCTGAGTTTCTGTGTGTGTGCTGAGTTTCTGTGGATGTGCTGAGTTTCTGTGTGTGTGCTGAGATTCTGTGGATGTGCTGAGTTTCTGTGGATGTGCTGCATTTCTGTGGATGTGCTGAGTTTCAGTGGATGTGCTGAGTTTCTGTGTGTGTGCTGAGTTTCTGCCGAGCATGTTTGTGTGGGTGTGAGAATGCAGTTGAGCTCCAGTCCAGGCACATCTCACTTCAGGCATTTTGCAGACATTCTTACACAGCTCACAGTCTTTTATATTTAGTCCGTTTACACAGCTGGATGTCTTCTGAAGCAACTCAGGTTCAGTACCTTGCTCAAGGATGGAATGCGGGGGTGTCTGATCTTATCCGGAAAGGGCCAGTGTGTGGGTGCAGGTTTTTGTTTTATCCCAGCACTACAACACCTGATTCAACTGTTTTACTAATCATGGTGTTCAATGAAGACCATGTGCCTTAGTGCTGGGTTAAAACATAAACCTGTACCCACACCAGCCCTTTTTCGGACAGGATTGGACACTCCCACTCCTGTAATGGGTACAGAGTCCCACCTGGGAATCAAACCTACAACCTTGTTTCGAGTCCAGCTCCACAACCGTTACGCTACACCGACATCCGTCACTGACGGGCGCCGTGGCAGCTGCTCAAAGTTTATCTCCGCAGGGCTTCCACGCCTGTCGGCACCCCTGGGGCATCTGCCTGCTGCCTCCACCTTAATCCTGCCCAGCCGCCCTCCTCCGCCCTTCCCCGGAAACACCCCCCCCCCCCCCGTGTCTCCAGAAAAGTTGCCCTTTAACACAACGCGATGTGCCGCCTGATCCGACCCGAGCAGTCACCGTAAAGCGCGCGGGAAAAAAATCATCCGCGACAGTGGCCTCGATGGGTGCGTCACCGCGCGTTTATTCATAGCGGCGGCTAATAACAGTGTTCAGTGATTACATCCATTCACTTTTCCGAGTTTCGGGGTGTGCTGTGCAGCCGCTGCTTGAAACGAGAAGGATAGACGGAGCCTCTCTCTGATGACTTGATCAATTCAGATCACCATGGTAACAGCTTGATTTTCAATGGAGAACAGCAGAGACTCGCGCTTCGGCGTGAAGCGCTAATACGCGCCGCGAGGCTACGACAAGCTCGAGGCAGTGGGCTGCAGTACTTACCGTAGGCGGCTCTTTGAAGAACTACGGTCTCCTGCAGCTTTTCGTTTACAACAATTCTTAAATCACGTTTGTTTTCAGAATTGAGGAGAAAACAAATATGCTGGTATAAAATTACGGGCAATATTTGCTTAGCGGGTAGACATATGTCAAGAACACAACAAAATCATACATTTTATAACCCAACATGTTCAGTTGGGGTAACAGTAGTAGTTCAGCTGAGCTCATAATGCAAAACAACAGGTTGCATATCCAAATATGATAAAACAATGGCTATGTACTGCGTGTATGTCATCCGGAAAAGGGTGCATGATAATCAGTCATCAATACTCACATGTTCCCACACACGCGCGCGCGCACACACAATCATTCACTATATGAAAATATTTTCAAAACATAATTGCCTCTACGACACCTTAGTATATTCTGGTAATTTTTATAACGTTATTTCAGATGACTTGCTACCGTTGTCCCGCACCATCTTACACTAACACACTTCATGCATTTCAGGGGTGTCAAGCAAACAACAAACAAATCTAAATTAATGCCAAATGTCTTTGCAGCTTTAACAAAACTATGAACACTCAAAGACCATTTTCACACCATGTACACGATCTTAAGGGTCCATCTCAAAATAACTTAAATTAGCTTTTTTCAAGGACACATATAGGTTGAATTTCTGAAATAATGAACACATAAACCATGTTGTTGTTAATGGCTCATTTGAGTTTTTAACTGTCTTACTTTGTTACTGAAATACAAATCACGCTATTTTAAAATATAATCACATGAACTGATAGCATGCAGGTGGGTTTGCTTTTTTATTCTCTTCTAACGGTTTTGAACGGGCTTTCGACCATGGCCGCGTCCCTACACTTATGCAACCCGGTACTGAGAAGGAAGAGGGGGGCGCGCAAGTCTGGTTTCTATAGTTACAAGCCAACCAATGCTGCATCGTAATATACTCCACAGTTCCTCCCAACAACTTCAAAATATAACAGTCGTGACTGCACAGCCATAAATAGGCTATAGTTACTACAAACTGCCATCGCAGAGCACACTGCATAAAGCGACGCTATCTTTGTCATTGCTGACAAATGGGTTTGTGTATTTGAGCATCGCACTCGGATTGTTCATGTATAATTGCACGGAGATGAGACAGTTATAGAACTGAAGGTAACCCTTGAGACTAATCAAAAAGCACTTAAACGGTTGTCGGTCGGACTGTGATGCAAGTATTTGACTTCTTACCTTCTGTGACATTTACCTCCGCCGCACCTTTCACCTGCGCGAAACACCAGCGCGTGTCCTCCGTGTTTCCTCCGCGACCTGCACAGAACCAAGCCGAAGCCTTTGAAATACAGCCTCATTTCATAACTGGACCGCAATCTAACCTATAGTAACTATGAAAAAAATGTATGTGGTTTACGTACCAGGTATCATATCTTTTTCCCTGCTAGCGCTCACCAGTGCGTCCGTCTTGATGGTGATGCCCCCAAAACCAGATACAGTAACAACTTGATCCAACAGCTCCGTTCCGTTGATAAGGGGGAGGGCGATATGAAACGATGCTGTCAGTCTGTCTAAACTATTTAAATGCCGTTTCAAAATGGCGAGGAAAAAACGCGATAAAGTCTGCCCACCTTCCGCGATTGATTTAGCCCTCCGTGCGTTCCGAACGCGGTTTTGATCTAAAGCATTGACAGGCTGTCCAAAAGACAACGATTTAGAAAAATTGCACGCACTTGACAAGGGTTCGGTGATTATGTCACTCCTCGACCCGTTTAGTGAGAGGAAATTAATTACAGGTGAAGGAAATAGAAATATATAGCAAAAAATAAAATAAAAAACCGCGTAAATCTAAACGCTTAAGCGCTTAATTGTTGTGGAACTGGACGGCTTAATGCGCAAAATGTAAACACGTTATATGCATTACGTCCCACTTCTGAATATGACACTTTCTGGCTGACTTGAACCCCACCTAATGACATTTTTGGCAGCCTATTTAGATTTCAATGAGCTGGCTAGAATAGGGTCAGAAGTGACTTTCTGCCGTGGTCTTTTTAGGCAGTGCTAATCAACTCTCAGAGAATTCTGTGCTGCGTTCTCTTTTTCACGTTGTAATAAGATTACCACACAAGGAAGCAAGAAAGAAAAAACTTGGGACACGGTTTCCCAGGACATAGAACACCTTAAAGGCCACCAGCTATTAATGAGTTAATCCTCTAAGCACACAGTGCAGTGTGGTGGAGAAACAGAATTGCAACGCATCATCATAGGCGCTAGGGGGAGCAATTTGACTTCAGTTACCCAAGACAAGCGGTATGGCTTCTTTTTTTAAAAAATATTTCATTGAATTTGTCCTGGTATAGATTCTCATTTTCGAGTGGATTTTAATGTAGCAGACATTAATAAATCAGCCTAATACGAGGCGTCTAAACCCTGCAGAAAGTACATTTTAGAATTTGTTTAGCGCACCTTACTAAATTCATTGCAAAATAATTTCATAACCCTTCTGCTTCTGAACATGAATATTAAATGAAAACGTGGAGGTAAATAACGGAACACATGTAAGAAAACAAAGTAACTTCTGTTCATTTTACTAACAGCACCGGTTGAGGGAATAAATAATATAATCAGAACCACCGTACTATCAAGAATATGATTCCCCTGCCGTGCAATCACGACACAGTTCCACACTGCTGCACTTAATACTGGGGAAGTTCTGCTTTTGCTAGCATCCAGACTGAAGAACTGACTGAGCTTAGACCCACAACCCTTGGAATTGGGTTCTCAAAGCTCAGTGTTTATGGCACACTCGACCTTAATGTAGCGTTAGAGTCACTCTTCACTGAGCCCAATTGTTTATCCATGAAGTTTTTATGTTTACACATAGTTTACACATAACCATACGAATACACAGTATATACACATATGAATACAGTATAGTCCCTTTATTCAGTAATAGTAATAGAGTCACAGTGCAGCCTGGTTAGTGTAGTCTGAATAGTGACAGTGCAGCCTGGTCAGTGTAGTCTGAATAGTCACAGTGCAGTCTGGTCAGTGTAGTCTGAATAGTCACAGTGCAGCCTGGTCAGTGTAGTCTGAATAGTCACAGTGCAGCCTGGTCAGTGTAGTCTGAATGGTCACAGTGCAGTTTAATCCAGTTTGATCCAGTTTGACCCGATGCAGACCCTCGGCCCGCATGCAGGGTGTCAGACACACTGCAATGAGCAGAACAGCTGCACAGCAGATATCTCTCACAGGTGCCGTTCTACCCCAAACAGAACTGGTCCTGGTGAAAGACGGATCCCTGCCGCCTGTGCCTGTGTGCTCCTCAGCTGTGTCAAATGCAGAGAGGTCATATATCATCTATAAACCACTCTGTCCAACAACAGAGACAGGAGTAGTAGTAACTATAGTATTAACAGTAGCAGTAAAATGTCCAGAGTTAATTCAGCTGTAACATGGTACATATGGTCCTACCCCAGACCAGGACCTTATGTACTCAGTACGAGTTAATTTAACGCAGGGGTTTCTACTGTGCAGTAGCAGTAATAAAATAAAATTTTAAAAATTGTTAAATCTAATAATCAAATACTGTATGAACCACTGGGTCAACAGCCATACTGCACCCATCCTCAATTTGCTCAATAGCAAAAATAATAATAATAATAATAACAATTATTGTGGTTGTTGTTGTTTTTGTTGTTATTCATTGTCAACACTCTTTTGCTGATGTATTCACAAAACCATGAAAGTGAGTTCTCATTATTTTTTCTCCAGTTGATATAAATTAAACCCCAATAAATGTAGCCATTCTGTCTGTTGTGTAGCTGTGTGACCAACTGCTGCCACAATATAGTGTAGCTTTCCTTGCCTGTTCTCTTGTACTCTTTGAACAAGTCAGGCCGTGTACGTTCGCCGGGTTGTAAAACCTCAGAGCTTATGAATGTTAGTTTCACTCTCGTATACGGTGGTGAGGGGCATTAAAATGGCTGTAGATTACTGCGAGTGTGAAACCACAGGACTGAATCACCACGCTGACCGGTGGTCTTTGTCAAAGACTGTGCCTGATCCTCCATCAGATTAAAGTTTTCAGTTCACTGCTTCATTTGATTGTGATAAATACTTGGAGGAAGGACCCAGCGCAAACCTTTCAGTGACTTGTTGCGCAATAGCGCCATAAATACGTCGGTATCGTGGAAATTAGCGGAGGAAGAAAACCCCCCCGCGATAGTAGGCGATAGAAGCGCAAATCTCAACCGGCTGTTTTCTGATACAGGGCATTAATTGTGGAATCGCAAATGTAACACCGCCACCTACTGTTCGAGTGCAGAATTACGCCCTGCGTCGGAACAGCCCGCGGTGTTAGTGGAGCTGCACGTGAACGGGCTCATATCAGAAGCGGAACAGAGTCCATTTCATTTGATTTTGTTTGCGTACATGAAAGCAGCCTCAAATAGTTTCAAAGGGAACTTCAAAGGGAGACTTGGTAGTCAGCAAACAAGAACACTGAACTTTTGATACTTTGATACCTGTCTGGCTTCACTGACAAGACCCGACCTGAAATATTATACATGTTACAAGATGCTTGAAATAAAACTTGCCAAAGTATGCATATTTAGTTGGGCAGAAAACGGGATATTGTGCCTTTGCCTTTTATCAATAATTCATTAAAATTATGTGTTTTGGGTGATACTTCTTGCATGAATACCTAATAAATATAAATGTGAATTTGAATCAATGTAAAAAACAATTTAAAAAAGAAATACCTAATGATGATACAAGAAAGATTTTGTCCATTGGGACCCACATGAGATGCCCTTTTCTCCATAACAAGATGATGCTGAAAAGGCTCTTGTTGTACGTAAGATTTGAAAGCTTAAGAAGGACACTTTTTTCACAAGAATAATTCTTAATGTTTCAAGTAATGTTTCTGTGTTCACATCACATGTAAATGAGTCAGTGTGAACAATTGTGAAATTAAAGTGCTAATGGTGAAATTGTGTGAGGGGTTCCAGGATCCAAACTTGTGCAGAACACAGTTGTGCACAAAATATATGCCAAAAACACGAATAACCTCAATATATTGCATTTGATTAACATTGAGTCATTTGTAAGCTGTAATCAAGAATATTTTCCCTTTAATGTAAAGCTTAATATGGTATCCATGTGGCAGACAGGTAATCATAAAAGTCTCAGAAAGCACCCCTGTTATATTTACTGTTCCAAGTAAGACCACAAACTTCATTGTACTCATGTGAATTGAACAGATGTGCTTATAAAGTCGGTTATTATTCAGCATAAAAACACGTCATAAAGATAGGACTATCTATACTGAGCACTTCTGTGTGTGATCTTTATTACCTAAATTGGTGGAGAGGAGATAATCTGACCTCCCGTCTGTTTCTCGATTTTAAAAAAATATCAGTATCGCTGCCTGTCATTGGTGGACATCTGGACACAAATAATAAATGGGTTTAATGCGGTTTATACTGCCTGTTGGCCTCCAGTAATAAGTTATATTCTGGAGAACAGTCTGACATGAGAAGGGATAAATGCTGCTAAATAACAGAAGTTGTTTATCAGGAGAACTACTCTAGAGTGGCAAAGATGGGTGCACTGGAGTATGCTAACATGCTAACCTCTTCCACTCAGCTCGGCTCTGTCCAGTCAGAAGAATCCCTGGGAGGTTGTGGTTATTAGCCCGTTAGAGCTAAAGCAAAGTATAGAGCTCTTGCCGTGTGCTAGCGTGCTGCCTGCTAAAGCTACGTGCTAAAGGCTGAAGGCTGACCCTTGGCAGGGCTGGTAGACTCAGCCTTATTGGTGTCAGCGATGACCTCTGACAGTCACAGGAGCAGGAATCACCCGGCAGCCGCTGGACATGTTCAAGATGAGACACCCTCTCCTCGTCCTCTCTTCAATGTGACGGACCCCGACTATTCTAGCACCCATGTCAGAGCTGGCCACTGCCGTAACCGCCATAAGCACTATGTAGTCATTTAGGGACACAACCATCCCTGGGGCACACAATTCCAAGTTTAAAGTTTTTTTTTATGTTGGAGCACTTTGGGGCCACAATGATATTCTTGTCGAGGGCCACCCAAGCCCTAGGGCTAGCCCAGAATGACACGCTGTGGAGCCCGAATGCTGGCTGGCTAGGCTAGCAGCTACGGCGGCTCAGCTAAGAGAAGAGCAGTGTGCGCGGAACTGTGCTAAACAAACAAGACAACCGCGGCAGGGCGGGAGAGCTGTGACATCACAGGGTGGAGTCACAGGGTTCAAAGGGAGAGAGAATGCACTACAGCCTGGGTTTCCAATGGGGGGGGGGGGGATATATATACACACTGTACAAAATTTTCAAGGTGGCTCTACTTAGAATAATAAGTAACCTGGCTGCCTTAAAATCGTGGGCTTGGTGAACACCAGATCTTCAGTTCTTCATACTTCTGCATGCAGTTCATACAGAAGAAGTATGAAGAGCTGCAGATCCGTTGTTCACCCAACTCAAGATTTTTTTTTAAGTAAAGCCACTTTGAAATGTTTACAGTGTATCGATTTGGGAAAATATTTCAAATTATAAAACCTTTTTTTTTTTTTTAACGTGACCCTTCTTTAACTTATGTGGAGGTCCCCTGGATGGATCAGAAAAGGTTTAAAACCATGGCACAAAAGTGCTTGCTTCAGAGACAACCAACTTTCTGTGCAGAAAAAGCTTTGATTATGGATTATTAAAATGGAATACAATATTATTATATCCTATACTTCATTGAATTGATACACTGAATTTGTTTTTTGTTCTAGCAAAGAAGGTGTTTTTTTTTTTTTGTGGTTGAGGTGATTTTGCATGCCTGTGTAAAGATGAATCACCATTTTGAACTGTGTGAGGACAGACGCCTAATGAATCACCAGCGAAACTCGGTGCCGATCCACAAAATGAACAGAAGAACCATGGCGTGGGCTTCATATTTTATTATTAAACTCAGGAACAAAATGTTTTACATCAGCATCACTCTCAGCCAGCTCACAGTGCTCTACACTCCACATACGTGTACGTCACCTTGTAGAGACACAGAGATTAACAGAAATGTTGTTTTTAAAGTTTAGTGAGAATGTAACTGCAATTAACTGTTTGAAACATTTTACATACAGTTATTTATGGATAGCATTTAAAAAATGTCTGTCTTTGTTTCATAATGATATACAGGCAATACTTAGTCAACAAACAGCACTAACACTAACATTTGTAGCTTATAGAATGGAATTGTGTGTAAATTTACAGTAGATAAGACAGTGGGCTATCAAATGCATTTGTGGTGATTTTTAGTGGTAGCCTAATACATATAGCAACAAAAAGGTTATTACGGCTTTACAAACACGCACAGGAAGGACGCAGACAAATCTCAATTTGTTTATAGGGATACGACTTAATGGGAAACAAAACGATGCTGTAGACGGGCGATGAGAGCGAGGCGTCACACTATGCACGTGCAACCCACGGCTATGCTCTCCACCACCGTCCTGTACAGGGGCACGCATGTTTTCTTCTTCCTTGGTTTCTTGGACAGCTTGTCGCACAGGCGCCTGCGCACGGGGATCTTGGTGTAGATGAGCACGCTGGTCATGGTGCGGTCCTCCTGCATGGTGAACGGGTTAATGCATCCCACGCACGAGCACTTCGCTTCCGGAATGTCCACGGGAATGCGGTTCTCGTCGTGGTTGATTCTGGATGTGCGGTGGAAAATAACATGACAACATGCAAATCGAGATACATGTGAACATATTCGGTTCATGTCGGAATAACGATAGTATTCATTATTTGTTACATCTTTCAGTTTGTATTTTAAATGTTCACTTAGTGGACAGTACCAACGCCAGTTTTGGTGATCATAGTGGGAAAGTTGAATAGGGGAAATTAGGTTGACGTTTGGTTAATCAGAGATCGCTGGGGTGAGGGAATTTAACTCAAGTTTCTCAAGTTTTATTACTCTATGTTGAACTACATTAGGCCTCGAATATTGCTGAGACTCACCTGTATGACCATGGAGACAGACTCCGACTGTTGGACATCCAGAGTTGCCGGTCCACCACACACTTGTTCTTCGAGAGCGCTGAGTTATTCCTCACTTGTTTCACCATTTCTTCAATGCTCTTCTCAAAGTCCTCCTCCCAAACCACCTGTAAGTCGCCCGCATCCGCCCCTCCCATTATAGGATCGGGAGAACTGTTCTGTAAAGTCGAATTTTGTTGCAAAATTCTGTTTTTGATCCGGCCCGGCTTTCGCTTCGCGCCCTTCCCGTCTTTCCCGTCTTTGCGCCTTTCCTTTTGTTCCGTCTGCGCGAGGAGGACTACCATCACGTAAATCATCAGTGGAACAAACACCTAGAATTAAGCAAAGTAATAGAATTGTATTATGCAGATATATTTTGAAAAATATTTTGAAAAAATATTGAAATACTTTGCCCATTTATAATGGCCTATTTACAATAGGTGAACCTTTAATGCAACAATACAACACTGCACGAGAGTAGTATTAGTAGTAGCAGTAATAATAATAGCAATAATAATTATAATAATGTTAATAATAATAATAATAATAATAGTTACCAAGGTTATCATTATTACGATTATTACTGTTATGAATCATTGAATAATAATAATAATATTTTCATAATGATTAGTATATAATATTAAAAGAAGAAGAATAGAAACAATCAACTTTGTTGTATAATTCTGCACTTACCCGATGTTTGCAAAAACTGACCATATTCACAGTGAAAATGATCCTGTAAATTAAACTGTATTTTACCGACCTTCAAATTAGTGAAATAGAAACAGACTGCAGAGTGTTTCTCGATTAAATGCCACAGAGTGAGCCTTTCCCCCCGAAATATGGGAAAATTAAATGTTGACTTGATTACGTCTGTGCGTGTCTGACAGCACACGCCCGAGACACTGCTATAAAAACTATCTTCAGCTGTCGGCTACCGAGCATCAAAGACGAGGAGAAATAACTAAATATAATGGAACTGACCACGTGAGCATCGACAAGCAAACTTCCACATGCAGTGAGTCTCAGGAACTTTGCACGAGATGAATGTCTTTATTCTTCCTTTTACAGTTCGCGCTTTGTTTTATAGCGTACCCTATTGATCCACGAGGAACAGCTTGGAGCATTCTCATACTGGGTCAACAAGCCAAAGCAAATTACCGCAGATAACATCATAAACCGTACAATTGTTATGTCATGAAATATGGCAACCATTTTGACGTTTTTTTTATTACAATCAAATTCACATAACAATTGTTATGATATTGCGATTTGTTATGCTGAAACGTGGATGTTGGATTGTGAGTGTTAGAACACATTTGGACTTTTTCAAATGGGCTCAAAATTAGTAACTTATTATTATTATTATTAGTGCTTATTTGAGAGTGGTTAGATACCATTGACCATAAAAATACGTATAGACCTATATTATTTATTTACACTTTGTTTGCTAGAAGCTTAATCTCATAATTGCTTTGGATCCGGTTTGTTGAGTATGGTCTTTGTGTCATTTTATAGCTGTCTGGTTAAGGTTCATTTTCCTCTTTTTGAATAGTCCCTTTTGAGTTAAATCTAAACCCACCATATGGGCTACTACAGACAATAACGATTCACTGAGGTAAACACGTTTCAGGAAACGCCCTTTCAGATAAAATCACAAAGTAGAACTTCTGTTGTATCCCCATAATCCATCCTGAGTTTGTGTCTGTGTCACCCTTTTCAATTTGAGATCCGTACCCGAATGAAATTGTTGACTCAGCGTTGTAAAAGCGCACCTGCTCAAGGGTCACAGCTTTGATATGGCGTCTTTTCATGTTCTGTACTTTTAAAACTTCCGAAGAAAGCCTACCTCGGAACCGCAGGTGACCACAGAAAATGCCGCCACACAACATCTCGTAGCCCACATTCAATGAGCGAACGCTCGACAAAGTCGTTTAACAAAGCGACCCATTCAATTAGAGCACAGCCTGTCTATCTGAACTGATAAGCCATCTCCTTCTGCCCAACTTCTGAATGAAGAGGTCCAGTTATTGCACGCTTTACCCAACTGCAATTTTACGCGCGTATGGAGGCTAAATGGCATAGGATTTACTCTGCTATCGTGCACAAATAAAATCAATAAAACTGTAGTCTGTGGCGCTCTTTCAATGTTGCAGAACGCACTGTACACAACGGCGTGGTTATAATGGACATTTAAACGGATACGCTGCCGCATTGTGAATGAACCAAGTAGCAATGTCAAAGGACGCTGGTCTGCAGTGTACACTTTAAATTGAGTCTTTATATTTAAAATATACTCTATAGGCTCGTTGTAAGTTATAGCCTACGATTTGTACACTTGCGGCGAAGTAAAATTAGAAAGGATATTGGTTTCATTCTTTATTTTAGAAGCCTCTGGCAAATGATAATTATTTTTTAAAAACTAAAATTCTGCGTTCGTTAGCACAGTTAGTACTCTCCAGTACAACCGGCTTGACGGATTAAGGTTTCACAAAGAGTTCTTTGACCAGTTCTGGCTAATGAATTGGCTTTTATTTATTGGGTTACATTTTGTCCGAGTATTTAAGTACATCGCCCCCCTTGCTAGTTCTCCATTATTGTGACATAATTCACTATTTGTTGCATAGCCTCCATTTATATCAGATAATCTCAAATTTACTGTTAAAAACCACTTGTTACAGCAGGTATTTGATCAATGCTGCAGGCAGGTACTTTGTTCACCGTCTCTGATTAAATAGTTGCGCCATGATCAGGGGTGAGACTTCAGTGTCTTCTCGCGAGAACTCGATGTCGACTAGTTTGAGCGGAAGTACATTGGAACTCTCTTTTCCGGCGGCCATTGTGGAACGATCGGCAGGGTAAGATCTGCTGGCAAATAAGAAGTGTTAATATATCGTCATCCATCCTTGTTTCAGTCGTATAATAATCATCTTGTTTACAATGGTTTCGTTACTGGAGTCATTGCTTAATGTTTGACTGGCACCATTTCACATATGTGTATCTTTGAAACATCAGATTAATCGCCCAAGCAAGGTTCTCTCACGGCCTGTGTGGCAACATCACTGAAGTGCAGGGTGGAAGCATGGACTTTCAATACCTTTTTCAAAATGTAATACTGTATTATCAATAAAAGTACATTGTTTCAGCGACGGTGATTATGCCGTAGTATAGTGTCTCTTACAATTCTGGGCTTTTCAGTTGCGGGAACAACCCCAACGCTTTTTAAGCTAGCCGATGTAAATAACTCTAGACGGTGTAAAATGGCAGTTCGTCAGCTCCTTCGGCGCGTTGGTAGCGGTGTTCAGAGTACCTTGGTGTGGATCGTTTCCAAAGACCGGTATGAATATCGAAGTGGCCTGCAAGCTAACGCGTGTGGATTTTACCGTATTCAGCCAGGTTCTGTGTTCAAGCGTTCGTAGGTTACGTTAGCAGTCAGGTTTTCTGTGGCTGATCACATGGAAACATAATCTCGTTGGCTACAGTGTCGCTTAAAACCTCGTTGACAAACCATTTGTTGCACCTTTTTATAGCTGCCATACTGTGCAAAAACATCACATTCTCTTTAGTTAACGGTATTGGTCCATTCTATTCTTTATACTGTTGAACCGTTTGCTTGCATGATGCTGTCCTAAGTAGCACTTGAGCATTATGGTTCAGGAACCTGGTGTCTGAGGTTGTATGTTCAGTTCCTATGTAGATATTTGCATTTCTCCAGCCAAGGCACTAAAAGTGCTTCAGTAAATTTCTGGCTTTACAGGTGATTGTTCTAGAAGGTTAACTGTCAGTCACCTTCGGTGGGAGTGTTTTGAATTCCTCTAATGTAAATGCGACCCTAACCCTCCTGCTCTGTCCACTTCCCCCCCCCTCAGCCATCATGAAGCTGAATCCGTTTGTGACGTCGTCCCGTCGCAAGAACCGCAAGAGGCACTTCAACGCCCCCTCTCACATCCGCAGAAAGATCATGTCCTCCCCGCTCTCCAAGGAGCTGCGGCAGAAGTATAACGTCAGGTCCATGCCCATCCGCAAGGACGACGAGGTCCAGGTGAGACCCCTGCACCTCCCGGTGCCCGAAACGTCCTCCTGTCTTCGTGTTCCGGGTCTTAGACATCTGAGTTTTCACAGCGCGTCCATTTGTGGGATATCGTTTGTGATTCTGGTGAAAACCGACCCGCTCTCTTGGCTGATATGCGGACGCAGCACGTTTGTGATGAGGAAGCTCGCGGCAAAGGCCGCTGCTGACCGCTGATTGGTCGATCCTTGACGGTGGCGCGTTTGTTTCTCAGGTGGTCCGAGGGCACTACAAAGGCCAGCAGATCGGCAAGGTAGTGCAGGTGTACAGGAAGAAGTACGTCATCTACATCGAGCGCGTGCAGCGGGAGAAGGCCAATGGAACCACCGTGCACGTGGGGATCCACCCCAGCAAGGTAAGGCCTCCTGCCCGCTCAGCGTCCAGCACGCACGGCACTTATTAAAGGGGGACATTAAACTGCCATTCACTGTGTTCAGCGCTGAGATGGAGGTGGCATCGGGGCTGCCTCTATTGGCCAGCTGTTTGCATTGCTCATTACGTATTCATATGCAGTGGCACTGTTACACTTCACACCTGCAGCAACATTCCCATAATTCTAGGTCTCGTGCACACTCATCTCACAGTTCTGTGCTTCCACTGACAAATGCAGGAAAAGGGTGATGTCATTTCCTGTAAAGGGCATGGAAGTCGTGCATGGCACAGGATTGGGTGTTCGGTGCCCTCAGTGGTGCTCAGGGCAGTAGTGTTAAGCAGCAGCTAAAGGGGAGCTGTTTCCTGTGTTCATCCAGGAGAAGAGTCTTCATCACGAGTGGGGAATAATATTTTACACACGGTCCCTAAAACAACACTTTGTTTACCCTAAAGGTTACTCACTGTCGTAAGTCATCATCACTCACCGACTATTGGAGATGTGCAGGCCCGGCTGTCTGAGAGCACTGTGGTGAACGTGTGTGCTTCAGGTTCACACTTGCGTGGTCTTTATTTCAGTTGGCTCCTTACTGAGTCTTTGTGGGATTTATCCTCCAATGTGAACAGCACTTTTTATTACCTCGGCCGTCTGTATTGTAAATAATGACAAGACACTTCCCCCTAATAAACTGGCAGTTACGGGTCAGGTCCTTGCCATGCACCGTTTCTGTTCTCGATTTGAATGTCATCCTGTCGAGCAAAACACTGGTGTTGCCTGGTGACATTGCCGGGTCTTTGCAGTTCACGTGAATCGTAAACTGGGCGAACTTTACCTGGAAGAAAAGGGCTCTCGCAGATTCAGTGCAGAGTGAGTTTATAGGGCTCATTTTGCTGCCGGAAGTGGCAGTAGTTTTTTTTTTTTCTTTCTCTTCCCTTGAAAAGCGTGGTGTTGAGGCGCAGGTGCCGCTCACCTGTGGAAAGATGCCGCAGGCTGTGTTCTGGAGCCACCTGTGCAGTTAGCCTTTCATACCTGTTTTGTTCGGAAGTGAACTGCTCATTTCTACTTTCTGAGATCCCCACAATATCATATTCCTGTTTCTCTACGAGCGGGTTTTTTTTTTTTTTTACATTTGTTTTTTTTTATTGACTGACATAAACACACACCAGGGATGTTTGCGATCGATATTCTCGATGCAAACATTCCGAAAGGAGGAGATAGGATATCCTGTCCTTGTTGGTCATCTAAACATGTTATTTGGAGTTTTTAACCCGAATATTTTGATCATGTGCATGGCTAAATTACAGGAATGGCAGGTGCTGAGAGCTTTATATTGTAAAGTTGCATCCCCCCCCCCCCCCCCCATACGCTGTTTTGACCGGAGGCTGTGGGATGTTGCCATGGGCACAAGCTGCTGACTTAGGTTCCTGTCTGAAATTCCATGTGATGAGGTGTATAGTGAGCTCATTTCACTTTGGTCTGGTATTTGAAGAAAATGTCATGCAAAGACATGAAAAAGGGGTGTTCTCCCCATTTCCCAGGGAAATTTTAGAAATAGTGCAAGTAGTACAAACTGCAGTCTATTCAGTGTGTGTGTGTCTCAATGAATGGGGTTGTGATATGTGGATCTGCTGTCTGTCACTCAGTGAATTATGTCCACATGAAGCCAGTGCATGCAGTTTGCCAGCAGGGGGAGCTCTGCTGATAGATGGGTAAACCTGTATAAAAAGGCCATGTGTTCATGTGTGTTCAAAAGCTCGTCCATTACCAGTATGCATATAAAGCTTTTTAACCTTCTGTTGCTGGGTGTGTTGGAATCAAAGGTATTCGGCCAGTAGGTATGAACGCCGAGATCCTTTCTCGAGTGCCCTGTTCACCTGGTCGAGTAAAAACTGTAAATTATCGGTTGAAGGGGGGGAGGTTTTGACGACGGGAGTACTCAAGATGTTTCTGCGTCTCTCACAGGTCGTGATCACAAGGCTGAAGCTGGACAAGGACCGCAAGAAGATCCTGGAGCGCAAGGCCAAGTCGCGACAGGACGGCAAGGAGAAGGGAAAATACAAGGAGGAGAGCATCGAGAAGATGCAGGAGTGAACGCACGCCTTTTGTTAACAAATAAAAGACTTTAAAATCACACGCGCTGTGTCTCTCGTCTTCACTCGGTCGGCGTGGTTACCGCTGGAGGTTCTGGGTTGCTTTTCCTTGCAGTGGGTAAGGAGGGCTGTGCTAGTTTGCCATTAGCATTCCTTCCCTAATGGTTCTGGGGATTTTGCACTATGATCAGCTGCAGTTTGTGCATAGTCATCATTTTGGATGCATGTATTTGAGTACTGCCAATATGACGCGATGTAACCTGATGAATTTCAACTGAACGTTTGGCTTATTACCGCATAGGCTCTTGCCATGTGTTTCTTAACCCAGGTTTACGCACTTCTGATAGGTGGGCCTAGTGCAAATCTTGTCAACAGCTGAATTTATAACCTCTTAATATATTGCCACGGAAACTACAAAGTTTCTGATGGCGTATCAAGTCTTGAAGTATTTTGTACTGTTTCTTAATGACCAGTTTGGCAGGAAATTTTGAGAATTGGGGAGTTTTTGATAAAGATGAAATCAATGGAAATATTTTCACTGGTCTTCGAGACAGTGAGGCTATTATGCAGTTTGTTTTATAGTGCGCATGGTCCAACATTTAAACCTCTCATGCTGGTGAAATCTCTGAAATTAACGGCAGCCTGTAGAATGACGAAGACTTATGTTCCAGCTGTGACATTTTGTTTTTTTGTGACGCAGTGTAATAGAATTTTTACATCACCACGTGACGTACTCCAGTGTTTCAACAAGTCATGTGATTCTTGCTTCCTGGTGGCGTATGGAGTTCTGTCTCACTGTAGTTAGCCGTCCAGCTTGCTAGCTGACTTAGCTCTCTTCGCTGTGAAAACGTCGACCAAAGCAGATAGAAAGATACTTCATAAAACTTTGTAGCTACTTCAAGTAACTCACGATGGCGAGTCTTTCTTTTGTAATACCCATGGTAGTCGTGACAGTGTTCTGGGGCATTATTGGTGGGGTTGTGCCGTGGTTGATCCCCAAAGGACCAAACAGGGGGTAAGTTGGTCGACCAGCCTTCTGACTGTTTGTTTGTGGGAGTATTATGTTACCGTCCTCATTTTACATTTTCTCCGAGTTCTTTTTTCTGCAGATGTAAACACTTGCCTGCCATTCTGAAACTTCTAGCTAAGTTTGCGCGGTAGCTAACGCTAACATAGTCAAATTAGTTTCATTTCGCCTTTTCTGGTGTACCAAGTTGGCTAGCTAAGTGCTACCCGCTATTCAGATACTGAAGTGATCGCATTAAATTGAAGCATTAAATCGCATTTGACAAAGCAGTCGAATCCTTTCCGACAAGGCTTATTGTCAGTTTTATTGCCCATGGAATCAAACCAACTAAAACATTGCAGTCTTGTAGTTTATGGCGTATGTGTGCTCCCCACCCCCACACTACTGTTATTTACATCCTGGCCAGTAACATTTCGCGTATAAGTTCTAGAGTCTGTGACCGGCAAACTTGCGAAGATGCTAAAAACAATTAATTAGTAACTTTGTGCTAGCTGCACACAAGGTCATCTGACTTAGTTTTAGCTACTGTAGCTATGTGGTAGGTGCTGTAATTGTGATGTGGAGGCTTGCGTGCCTGAAACGCTTGACACTTCTCGTTTGTTGATTGTCGTTATTTAGCTTACTGCATATTTATGAAGTAGTCTTAAACAGCGTGGGGGGAAAAGAACGTTTTCGGTTCATTACGACGACTGCCTGCTAGTTTAACGTTACTTGAGTTGCAAACCGAATTTTTTCCCTATATAGCAGTGTGACGATGCATCATCGAAGTTCCCCTTTCCTGTATTTCTAGTTTGTATCGGATTTCCCATTTTATAGTAAGAGCAAGTCTGACTCTGAACAGTGTGACTGTACCCAGTCAAGAGATGCATGATTCCAAGAAGGTGTCAACTGGTGATAACTAGATATAGTATATAGAGTAGCATCATTCAGCATTCAGGTTTGTGATTGGTGGTTGGTCTTTTATGAGTCTACCTTGAATATTTATAATTTTTCCAAAAACAGAACGATGACGCAATGACGTCCTTAATATTGATTTACAAATAAAAGGACTGGAAACTGCTTAAGGACATCGTAATTGAACGGGGCTATTAAAGCGTATTTGCCTGTATAGGTGGCGTTTTGATAAGCTCCTGTTCTGATGTACTGTGTTTTTCATGGTGCAAAGTGACTCAACTTTCCCCTTCTGTTTCGCAGGGTCATTATTACCATGCTGGTGCTAACGGCAGTTTGCTGCTATCTGTTGTGAGTATTGCCATCCGAAGAATGTGCTTCCGACATTCCTGCATCCTTCAGTTCACATTCGCAATCTGTTAGTTAACATTTCGCTGCGTTTTACTCGGTGGATTCGCCTCTGTCGGGCCTGAAACTGGTCGAACTCGGCTCTCCATTAGCAAGCGTAACGTACGCCACGGAGGGAGCGTACAGCCGCAGGTCACTGGATGGCCATCGACTGCTGGGCCCTGGCCTCCGTGGAAATCAATTACATTTCACATCGAATCGGTCAGCTGCCACAGCTGCAGCAGAACAGACTTTTTTACACGACTCATCAGCGAAACTGTCAGAGGAGAGGGGCTGACTGTAGGGATTTCCTGCAGTCCCTGTCATGCAGAAACGATTGGAAATTAGCTTTTAAAAAATTAGAAGAATATACATATTTTTTAAACTTTGAAACCGAGTAAAAATTCAGTGTTAAGTCTCTTGGTATGTTAAATGGTCATCCATGCAAATCAAGCATGCTTAATTTTTTGGCACTGTTATATCATAAACTGGACACTAGGGGGAAGCAAAAGCTTAAAATGTAAATTTCCTTATGCCTTGGTTCTCTCGTTAATGCAGGCAAGTACTTTTCCTTGTGTTAGCAGGCGTGTGTGGGTTTCCTCTTAACGGAACCAATTAACGTGTGAACGTAAGCGCTGAGTGCATGGCATCATTACGGTCTTACGGGGTTTCTTACCGAAAGAGTGATGGCGAATTGTCTTGAGGACTCAACAGGCACGTTGCTGTGTGAAGGCGACGCGGGTTAATGTGAGAGCGATGCTGTTGCATTCAGGAAACGGCATAAATAAACAGAATGCTCCTTTATGTGGCAATGGTGGTTATTGAGGAGCAGAGGAGAGTGACCTACATTTAGAACCTCTTCTCTTCCTCATCCTGGTTGTGTGTGCAGTTAGCTATGAATGCTGTGTGTGTGTGCGTGTGTGAGAGAGAGAGAGAGACTGTCAGTAACAGGCCAACAGACTGTCCTTCTTTTTGCCAAAGGTAAAAGCTAAATTTGTTCTGGTCTGAGACGAAATCATTTCCCTTTCTTTATTCTTCAAACAGTTACTGTCGTTCAGAAGCAGACCAGTTCACAGGTCTGTTTTCTGCTTTCTTTTGCGACTCGTAACTTGTGGTTTGTGCGTGTGTTTTGAGTGCACCTCACTGTAGCTTCGCCCTATTTTTATAACATTTTTTTTATGACCGCAATAAACAGGCACGGAAATGCACAGCTATCAGGGGTGTGTTTTGACCACAGAGTTCAGCCTGAAGGCAAAAAGTCCCTCTGATCCCCAGGGTTGGTGCTACCCAGCTAAATGGTAACACCATATTAGCATTTCTGGAACATTCTAGCATTGTTAACATTATCATCATCAACAGTGCATCAGCGTTTGGGGGGGGTAAGCGCTTTAGAATTAGCATTGCTAATTAGCGTTAGCAGTGCCTTGTCATGAAGAGAGGGATTAATCCACCCACAGCAGTGCTGCAGAGTGCTGAGTCACAGTGGTGTTGAGTAGGGCCGTGTTGAGCTGCACCATGTTGAGCTGGGGCGCGTTGAGTAGTGTTGTGTTGAGTAGCGCCGTGTTGGGTAGTGCTGTGTTGAGTAGCGCCGTGTTGAGTAGCGCTGTGTTGAGTAGCGCCGTGTTGAGTAGTAGCGCCGTGTTGAGTAGTAGCGCCGTGTTGAGTAGTAGCGCCGTGTTGAGTAGTGCCGTGTTGAGTAGCGCCGTGTTGAGTAACGCCGTGTTGATTGTGGGCTTTCTGCTGCTCTGCTCCACAGCTGGCTGGTCGCTTTCCTGGCTCAGCTGAACCCGCTGTTCGGACCGTCCTTGAAAACCGACATCATCTGGTACCTGCAGTACCACTGGCCCTAGGCTCAGCTAACCCCCCCCCCCCCCCCCCCGGCGGGTGAGTATCCCTGAGCTGGGCCAGAATAGCGCCGCTCTCTCGCCCGCGTGTTGATTTCTGCCCTGTTGTGTTCTGGTTGCCGCGGTGCAGGCGCGCGGCGACGGCGGCAGGAGTCTCGCAGGGCCGAAGGAGCCTGACTGGAATTTTAAAAGGCCTGGAGCGGCACCCTTTCATCTTCCCACTGTAACAAATAATCACACTCTGCTGGTCATAAGGGGGCGTGGCCCTCACAGTCTGGACCAATGAGAGGCCACCTGTCTCCCCCTAGGCGCAGATGAGGGTCGAGGGTCGGGGGTTGGGGGGGGGGGTTCTCTGTCCCAGAGGAAGCAGAATGCAGAAGCCTGGCTGGGATACAAACCCCCTGAACCGGGGGCACGCGGGGGCGCGGGGGGGGTGGGGGACCTTAAACAAAAGGGCAGATTGTAAGCAGATTAGACGCACAATGCAGGACTGGGGCTCATTGACTTCTCTTCTTTTGCTGAGTAACGGCCGCTCTGATTGGGTGAAAGGCCTGGCATGTGGCCCAGGGCATAGCTGGGCAGATGGACAGAGCCGGACAGAGCACCGGCCCTCCAGACTGTCCCAGAAGCCCTTGCTTCTGGCCCCAAAACCAGGTCACATGACCCCCCCGCCCCCCCAAATCGCTGACAGAGCCGTAACGCTCGCTGTTCTGTTCTGGGATGTGGTCTTCACTCACTGTGGCTCACAGTGCCTGCTGTTGCCCCGGAGGGGAGGGAGATGCCCCGGGGAGGAGAGTGGTGCCCTGCGGAGGAGGGAGATGCCCCGGGGAGGAGAGAGGTGCCCCGGAGGAGAGCGGGGCCCTGGGGAGGGTAGAGAGATGCCCTGGGGAGGAAAGAGGTGCCCTGGAGGGGAGGGAGATGCCCTGGGGAGGAGGGAGATGCCCTGGAGGGGAGGGAGGTGCCCTGGAGGGGAGGGAGGTGCCCTGGAGGGGAGGGAGATGCCCTGGGGAGGAGGGAGATGCCCTGGAGGGGAGGGAGATGCCCTGGGGAGGAGGGAGATGTCCTGGAGGGGAGAGAGATGCCCTGGAGGGGAGAGAGATGCCCTGGAGGGGAGAGAGATGCCCTGGAGGGGAGGGAGATGCCCTGGGGGGGAGGGAGATGCCCTGGGGAGGAGGGAGATGCCCTGGAGGGGAGGGAGATGCCCTGGGGAGGAGGGAGATGCCCTGGAGGGGAGGGAGATGCCCTGGGGAGGAGGGAGATGCCCTGGAGGGGAGGGAGATGCCCTGGCCGCAGGCAGTAGGGCACATCGCTTTTTACAAAAAAAATTTTTAAACTGCTTAGAATGGACCCGTCTCAGGACAGGACCAGCCCTGCTCCCAGCTGCGACAGGAAACGAGCCCCGTGCTCCAGGCAAAATTAAATTTCACTTCTCCTCTTTTTTTTTTTTCTTTTTTTTTGCAGAACAAGAGGCTTGGCTGTCTTCAGAATCCCTTCCATAGAAACGGAACATTCCTTTTAAACCCCGCGCCTTGGCCGGGGAGCTGTGTGATCCCCTCTGTTCAGGAGAGAAGCACAATGCCTCCAGTAGCAATTTGCTCAACTTAAATCCAAAAAGGATTTGGGAAGAATTCCACTTGAGATGTACAAGATTAGCTCATGTAAATTCTGCCCGTCTCTGGGCCTGTTTGCTGTGTGACTCTGTCTCTTCTCAGTTGACTGGCACGCTTAAAAAAAAAAAAAGAAAAGCGAAAACATTTTAATAAACTTTTACCATGAGTGCACACCGCTCAAACAGACCGACCGGACGAAGTTTAAATATTTATTTCAGTTAAGACGTGTTCCTTATTTTCACCGTGTCCTTACGGTTGTGTCTGTGTGATGAATTTGTATTTCTGCAAAAGCCAAGATTAAACGATTGTTAAAGGAGAATGTTTGCTCCTATTAATTTTTCATTTAAGAGCAGGAGAGCATTTCGCGTTTAATTGCAGATTGTATAAGGGACAGTGATTAAGTTAAATGACTGAAATGACGGTCATCATGGGCATACATCTGCACATTTTTAAAAGGTTCTGACTTAAGTAAATCACAATATTGCTTTTTGAACATATGCGATGCTGCTTAATGTTTCAACCCGTGAGTCCTCTTCAGCGCAGGTTTCTGTGTTGACCGTCACATGGATAAACATCTCTCTGGTTTTAGGGTATATGTGAATTTGTGACTCATCTCGATTTTCTAAAATGACAAACATGTCTGAAGAACAGAAAGGGGTGCCAGTTGTATCTGACAGTATTGAAGTGACACTGAATTCAGTCCAAAGAAATCCTAAAATGACTGGTATGTTACAGCTGGAATTATATAAGGTAGCACGTATTATTTCTCCAAGACCTTTTGGAGACTCACATAAGACCCAGCAGTTTTAAAAAAAATGATATTATCAGTTAATGACTATAAGTTTGCCATTATAATGTGTGGGTGATGTAATTCCAGAGTTTGCCTGTTTAGCCAAACTGGTGTGAAACTGAGAATCGCATGGCCATTTATGCCATATAAAACTCATTAACACTGATGCAAAAAAGACAAGCAATAAATGGACAGGATTCCCACGTTCCATCGATTAGAGGAGAAAAAAAACTTCAGAAAATTCAGAATAATCATAATTTGACAAGGGACTATGTCTTGGCACTATTGCTAAACTGTCTATGTAAATGATGATTGCAATCAATAATAGATTAAAATTCTGAAATCTGGTATACGGGTGTAATTTTCAAAGCTTCCAGCGACTTCCAGTGCTGATATGTTTATGCCTCTGAGCTCTGCTCTATATGGTTGAGTCCGTGGCTGAAGATGTGTGAAATTTCAGAAAGGGGAACAGTGATTTGGAACTGAAATTCCATTACCTGTGGGCAGGTAGTCATAAATCAGACCCAGGGATATTTGGGGCTTTGGAGTAAAACTGCTGAAACCTTGCTCCACCATTAAGTGTATTGACCACAAGCGGCTCACTTCTTGTTTTAGTTTAAAAATGATAAACATTCTTGAAACTGGTATCGCAAACTAATTATACTTTGTATCATTATCTTTATATTGCAGTTTGTCATGCCTCCTAGTTTGACTTAGCATAGATTAAGTCAGAGTAATGTTCACTGTGTGTACTGGACTTAACATGTTCATGGCTATGAATAACTGTTACAAAATGAGTATTGTACCTTAACGGACCTGTGTTTTGTAGTTGTTCAAATGACCTTCGGTGTGCTCTTATTGTACATCGCTTTGGATAAAAGCGCCTGCCAAATAAATGTAATGTAAAAGGAGGACTCAAACTGATCGATAAGGAGAACATTTATAATTCCAGCTCCCAGCCATAGGTCAGTTCAAATCAGGGCAGCCTCTTGTCTTTTCTTTTCTTTTTTTTTTATAGTTTAAGCAAGAATTAGTCCATGTTTGAATTCAAGCAACATGTGAGCCAGGGAGGCAACCAGGGTTGGGAGTGTTGGGTAGAACATTGCCGTGGTCGCTGTTGGTTTCTGCAAGAGTGAAACCCTGTGTTTCAGCTAGTAGGAAATGGGCACCATTCCCACTCATGCCCTGCAGCAGAGATGGCAGTTGGGAGTGGCACAGGAAGATTGATCACTTCAGGTGAGCCATCCAGGAAGTGGCTGCATGGGAGGAGCTTCCATTTCAGTGGTTTCATTGGAGTTTTTTTTTTTATTTTTTAAATTTTATATACTTTTATTTTACCTGGTTACTCTCTTGAGATCAAAGATCTCTTTTTCGAGAAAGACCTGGCCAAAATGGCAGCACATAAAACAAAACCGCAGTGCACAAACATGGACGAGCACAAAAGGTGCAAACAGACTTTAAGAGATATAAGCAGAGCAAGTGAGAAGCAAGCAAAGGCAATGTTGTTGGAGGAGTTAGACGACATAAAATTAAAATTGACGAAAGCGAAAAGGAAGGAAGGCTGCTTAGGGATATTCTCTCGAGGTCTCAGTGTTCAATCAGAGTATATTTCCTGGTATCTCGGTGTATAATCAGGGTACTCACAGGAAGCAGGGGTGTGTGACAGTAAGTGAGTGAGAGACATGGGGTGGTCATGGAACTAAATGAATAGCCTATATTCCTACAGAAAAGATATACACCAGGATTTCTACATAATGTGGCTTGTATAACAAAATGCATGCCATTACATCACTGTTTACAATACCCCTTGAAAACAGTCAGTGGTCATATTACCGTCTCCAAGTATTCCACAGAGACAGATATAATTATCCTATGGACAGCATTCAATGATCCATATATAACATGCATACGCGATTACATAATTTACTGTAATGTCACGTTACCTACATTTTTTTACTTTTAAAGTTGCCCTTACATTTGCACGCATCTTCTCATCCGCGTTAACAAGATTAGTAAACAGTTGTATGAAGTGGGTTTTACACGCCGATTGACGGGTGCACGAAAAGTGCTGTTTTGGGGGCTAATCTCAGGCGCGAGCTGTAATTGGTCGCTGGTGAAGCACGTGAGAGAGCAGTCACGCGCTTTCCAGGAACCCGTCAGGAAGAAGATAAACAAAACAAACCAGAGAGAGAGAGAGCAAGAGAGAGAGAGAGGGGGGCAGCGTGGACCCCACGGAAACAGCGAAAAATATCCAAAAACACTGCTTAATACGGATCTAAAAACTGTCTAGTTGACCCACGGAGGAGTCTTAAGGTGAGTAGCATGCTTAGTCTGTAGTATTGCAACTT
Organism: Anguilla anguilla; assembly: GCF_013347855.1. Lineage (NCBI taxonomy): Eukaryota > Metazoa > Chordata > Actinopteri > Anguilliformes > Anguillidae > Anguilla > Anguilla anguilla. The sequence goes on from NC_049203.1 coordinate 1,598,062, forward strand.
GCCGCTGGATAGTTTGTTGAGCATCTAGAAATTTCTTCCTCTTTTAGCTAGTAGCTAGCGAGCTACCTAAATAAACAAATTAGCTAGTTGCTAGCTAGCATGCTAACTCTGCACCCCTGCGAGGGGAGGAACGCGGAGGCCATAGTTATGTAGAAGCAGGATTTAGTTCCGACTGATCCCAGTGCTGATTTTTAACTCACAACTCGTAAGAGCGAGATGACATAACCAATGTTGCGATTAGATGGTGGGATATTTCATCATTTTTATCGTTTTATCAGTAGCTGTCATCTGTTTCGCGAATTGGCTAGTCAGTTAAATAACTTGGCTAATCGAGCTAACTACTCGTGTAAAAAACAGCCAGCGCTAGCTCACGACTGGTGTTTACCCCATCTTGCTATACTGGTAAACAGCTAGATAGCTCAACTTTTATATCCGAATATTTCCATTACCTAACATTAGTTTTTTATTCATTGCAGTTTGCCGTCCAGTTCATGCCATAGTTATGTTGCAGGCTAATTAAGATAAAGATTTTGCGGATAAAATACCTGCTAAAATACTTATCCAAGTGTTAGCAAGTTACCAACGAGTGCAGCTGGTGAACGTTATTTCCTGGAAGTGTTAAATAATGTGAAATTACCTGCTAAACTATTTATATTTAAGTTGCATATCTACGTGAACTTATTGTAATGTTAGCTAATTTGACAAATTCACTCGTTTTCGCTGGTTTGATGGCTGGCTAGTGCAACGCCATCTGTGGGGCTTGCCAACGCAATCGGCAGCTATTTTCTTTTCCCTCTATTTGTGTTTTGTGCAAAAATGTACAACTTAGAACATAGTTACATTTAGCTAACTAAGAACCGGGTATATTTCTAGCGTGATATCCATCTCAATGTGGAAATTATGTCCTGTACGTGTTTCATGAAAACAACAGCGGTTATGTCTGAATGATACACGCCCCCTTAGCAGTGCTGCTCTCTTGTGGCAACAGCTAGCTCGCTAGCTAGCTAGCTAAGGCAATTTAAAACGGAGACATATCACTTAAGAAAACATCTCGTTGTTATCAGCTTGCCTGGTTGTGACATGGCATGTAGTACTTATGACCTAGCTAACGTTACCGAACCATACATTATAGAAAACATTGAAATGGTAGTTCGTGTCTTCTTGGCTCGCTTTTTGTACCTTATAGATAGTTGAGGGGCTTGCTAACTTGTGGTTTTTATTTTGGTCACAATATTAAGCATGCGAGACGGGTTAGAAGTGTTTTTCAACTATTTACGTAATGTTTTTTAAAAATGGCCTTTAAATCTTGTTTATATGCTTTATCTAAGCCCATCACGAAATGGGTGTGTAAGAATTGTCGAATACTTCTCTGCAAAACAGGATGTCTGTCCAATCATGTAGTGCAGGGGGCGGGCCGTATACGGGTCTGCCCAATAGAACAGCGATATTAAGTAGGGGCTGGCGACGTCGGTAATTGTGGTTCGGTTGACGCTGCCATTTGTTTGTGTTGGAGGCCATGTTGAAGTTCAGGTCTGCGGGGGAGTGGTTGTAGGTCAGGCTGGCAGGAGCGTGCTTTTGCATCAAATCGGACATAATGGCTTAATTTACGTTACTCCGCTGCACATATAACGGGTTGTTTGATAAAGCGAGTACTCAAGGCAGTATTTGTTGCTGAAGCAATTACAGAAGTGACAACAAAATGCGTTTTTGTAGGTCACAATCATTTAAGGAGCAAACGTTGAAGTCGGCAGCGTGCTGACTCAGAATATTGCCTGCTGTGCTAGCCATCTAGGTGCTGGATAGTCGCTGCCTGTCTGTGTTGGGTTATTGAGCATGCTTTTTCCGCCAGAATAGTCGGGATGAAGTCTTCATATTGAGACCTCTTTGCAATGCTCAAAATGAGAGCATGTGACTGCATGAATTTGAATTTTGGATGACTGCTAATAACTCAATTTCATAGTGCAGTATTAATGCTGGAGTTGATAAACCCCTGTCGTTTGCATAATCATAACGTGCATGATCCACAAGAATATTGGCACAATATGTCTGGATTACTTTACCAGAAAAACGAGACTCGCGGATTTAAATTAGAAATGCTATTTTCAGTACTTTCACTTTCTGCCACTGTAATCCGAGTCATTTTACAAGGTTCAGTCTGTATATAGATTCATCCTTTTTTTTCCTCAAAATTTCATAATTTTAATGAGGGAACGATTCATGCTGATTTCAGCAGATCAGATACTGCATTATAATATCATATTGAGCCCATGGATCTCTGAATAAAAGGGCAGTGCTTCATAGCAGTTTTTACTTGTCTGACGTTACCTCATATCTGAGTATACGGAGAGCCGCCGGATGAACCGTCTAAAGGTTAACTGTCATATTATAACAGCAATATCAATAAACAACGGTTAGAATGATAACGATAGTAATAATGATGGTCGTTTCTCAGTGAACCAGTCACGATACATAGGCTCACGGCCACATGTGTAGTCAGTGTTTGTGATGGTCGTTAGTGCTTTCAGCAGGTTTGCCGTAAAAAGGAAATAAATCTTGAGGGGCCCACCTCCCGTGTTTCTGGGGCGGTGCGTGCACTGCTGCCCCCGTAATTAGCGCACCTCTGACAAAGGGCTGCGCCTGACTCAGTTGGCGCTCTCTCCCTCGCAGACGTAATGGGAGGTCAGAAGCCATTAATTTGTTGCTATTCCAGGAACGGCGGTTCACCCTGGAGCGCCGACGGAGGCCTTGCGGAAGCTTAGGGAGGGCAGCGGCGCGAGGAACTGGCGTTAAGTTAAGAGCTAGCCGCTACCTGCTAGCGCCGTGCGAGCGGGACGCTGTGGCGGTGTGTGTGTCGCTTCCACCTGTGCGAATAGCGGGGTCGTCTGGGAGTCCGCGAGCACCTGTATGAGCTCACCTTTATGAGCTCACCTGTATGAGCTCACCTCTCACACGCCCAGGTGTCCGCTGATGGTTAGCGCTCGGGTGGGCGTGGGGAGAGCCGCTGGTCGTGCGTGCGTCTGACCCGACGCCGCGGCTGACGGTGGCGGTACTCTGTGCTGAGGTGATGTACGCGGGAGGACCGCGCGGCACGACGCGGCGGCTGGATCACATGAGGGAGTGTGTAACGGGCGAGGGGGCAGTCCACGCATAATTATCTAACGCATATGTTACCAGTTAAGTGCTCAGTAGTGCCTGAATATATATACACCTGTCTGGCTGAGGCAGGCCGGACATGCGCAGGGTTGAGCGGGAGCACATTGCCGGGGGTCAGACAGGTAAATCAGGTACCTGCCTGTAAACAAGTAGCCTATTTATTGTTTGTAAAAAAATCCTGTGCCCAGTCTGAGACGATTATGCGTCTAACCCTGATGACATTAATCTTGAGCACACGTGCAGTTTCGGTTTGTGTGGAGGGCCCTTGCAGGAGGAACCACAATGTTAAGCACACGTGCGGTCTTGCTGCATGTAGAGGGCCCTTGCAGGAGGAACCACAATGTTAAGCACACGTGCGGTCTTGCTGCATGTAGAGGGCCCTTGCAGGAGGAACCACAATGTTAAGCACACGTGCGGTCTTGCTGCATGTAGAGGGCCCTTGCAGGAGGAACCACAATGTTAAGCACATGTGCGGTCTTGCTGCATGTAGAGGGCCCTTGCAGGAGGTGATGGACGGGCGCAGCCTGCACGGCTCTGCAGATGCAGGAGGATGCAGGATGATGCAGGAGGGTGCAGGAGGATGCAGCAGGTTGCAGGAGGATACAGGAGGACGCAGGAGGATGCAGCCCATGCAAGCTGCAGTGGGGCTTGCGGCCAGCGGCGCAGGAGTGAGCGATGGTGCTGCGACCGGCTCGCTGCAGCTGAAGCCCTGCGTGTGCAGGGACCCGCGACCCCATGGCGGGGAGGGAGGGGTTACACGACAGGGCCCGGTTTCCACGGCGTCTGTGGGATTCTGGCACTCTGGAGTTCTGGCGTGTTCTAGAACATCGTATCTGTCAGCGGTGCAAACGACGCTGCTCTCTCCACCGTGTGTGGAGGAAGTAGAAGCACCGACGCTTTTCCTGTTGATAAGCGAAACCACGGACGTTCCTTATCTTTGGGGCCGACGCTGCATCGCAAAGCCCTGCGAGCCATAATTTGAGACGCTTTAGTGTTGAGAGCCGAGCTCGCTCAGCGGTCCTGGGATTTGGCCGATGATCAGAATCCGCCTCAAGAGTTCGTGCTGCAGTTCTCCTTGCAGCTGGTTAATGGCTTGCATAATAATGAATGATACTTTTGCAGCATCTCTCCGTGACCTGCGCTTGTGGGAACCTGTGCTTGTGGGAACCTGCGCTTGTGGGAACCCGTGTCTGTGTGTGATTCTCCTGAAGCATTTCTCTTATTTGCACAGTAGCTCCATTGTTGACGTGAAGAAGAGACCTGTGCAGGGAGAATGGCAGCAGGCTGAGTAGCTAGTTGCAGATCTAATAGTGTTTATGAAATGTAGCCAGACATAGACATAGAAGAAAGAAAGACTGAGACCCCATTTCCTCTAGTGTGATTATTTAAAATTGAAACTAAGACTTGTAGTTACAGTAGTAGAGTGGCATAACGTTATGTAACGTACTGTAAAGGGTTTGCTTTTGTATGTTTGGTGTGTTCTGACCTCCCTTTCTGAGTGAGAGGTGCGGTGGTGAACACGCTCGCTCTGTGGGCACCTCGCCTGGGTTCAGGGCCACTCTGTTCTGAAACACACCATTCAGGGGGTGCTCTCATGTTACCCTGGCCCCGCCCCGGCCCGCCTCCGCTCTGCTAGTAAACAGGCGTCTGGTAGTGTGGCCCAGCTCTCATTGGGCCAAGAGTCCTCAGAACGCAGACCTGGCTGCAGTGGGAAATCCCATCATGCACTGCTTCGTGTAACCAATGTAAGAAATGTAACAGAACCTGTGGGTACACACCTTTTTTCTCCGGCAGACAATAGCGCCCTGTTCCCTGTTTCAAAACCAGCAGCATTGTGCTGTGAAGCGTAACCTAGGGAGACGACACACAAAAGGGGGCGTGGCTGTCGGTGCGAGTGTACTCTGAAGCTCTTTTTAAAGGGCCCGTTGCTCCTGGTGTCATAATTGCCTCTGAAACGGACTGTGCCATTCGAGATGCGTTTGATTGGGCGGTGCCTGGACCGTCCCCTTTGGTGGAGACGGGTGGCGGGTGTGGTTTTGTGTCGCTGTGAATGCGCGCTGTAACTCGATCCCACCGTGTGTGTGGTTGTGTACGTGTTGGCCAGTGGAGCGTGATGGTGGCGGGAAGGTCTTCCCACAGCAGATTGTCACGGTCGCTCTGGGAGACGGTTAGTGTAGTCACTCAGGTTGGTGCGGTTGATTGGCATTGACACTCACGTTTTCTCCTGCAGTGAGGCACAAGGGCAGGGCAGCCTCACCAGATAAGCTGTGAGTGGACAGAACATTGATCTCAGTGCACTAGCCCCTCTCACTCTGTACACTACCCCCTCCCACTATGTACTCTAGCCACTCTGTACACTGTCACATCCCACTCAGTACTCTAGCCCCTCCCATTCAGTACACTGCACACCCACTCAGTACACTAGCCCCTCCCCCTCAGTACTGAGTGCAGAACACACAGCTCTCTGCCCCAGGGTGTGGCCCCATGGGAGACGGTCCTCTAAAGACTGTGTGCAGGGCAGAACATTCTAGTACCGCCCTTCCTCTGAGTCTCTCTGTGGATCCACTTCCTCTGAGTTTCTCTGTGGATCCACTTCCTCTGAGTCTTCCTGTGGATCCACTTCCCTCTCCCAAGAAGGCACAGAGGGGTTCGGCGAGCCTGTGCGGAAGCCTTCCTCCCCGTGACCGGGGGGGGGGGGGGCGGTGCGAGGGGGGGGTCTGCAGAGTGACTAATCCCATGCGGAGGTGGCCAGCCATCTCTGACGCCAGCAGTCTGAGCGGGTTACATCAGCGTCCCGTTTGCTGTGTGCTGTCCTAGTCTGTTCTGCACCTTCCTGACACACGGAAAAGAGCTGGTGGAGGAGACGGTTCTAAGGGTGCACTGTTCCCAGTGGAGGAGACGGTCGGCCGTCGTGGCTGTGCGTCTTTTGGGATTTGAACCCGTAATGCAGTGCTGATGAGTGGGGAGACCTTGCTGTGTCGCTGTGGTGGGGCTTCTGTGCTGCTGAAGTGCACAGGTGACCTGCTACCTGTGTGGATGTGAAACTGTGCTGTGCTCTGCAGCTGCTTCCTCCTCACCAGCCCTTCCTGTACTAACCTGGGTTCCATGGCAACAGCAGGCCAATGGCGTGAGGCCCCGCCCCTGACCCGCCTGCCTGTCGTTAGAGCATGGCGGTGGTTATTTCTGCGGCTCTGGGAGGCGGCGCCGGATTGGCTCGTTGGCTCTGGCTTTAGGTCTCGGCCAGGTTATTTTGGTAAACAAATTCCCTCTCTCCCCTCTGACTGGTCTTTTTTCTCTCCTCTCTTCCTCTCAGTCCCTCTTCCTCTCTCTCCACCCCTCTCTTTCTCTCTCCCTCTCCCACTCGGTATGATCCTGTCCTTTCTTCTCCTCTGTTGTACCTGTCCACCACTTTGCTGAGCCCCAGGTGAACAGTAAGGATGCTAGCTTTGCTAACCCCAGAGGTGAACAGTAAGGATGCTAGCTTCGCTAACGCACAGGTGAACAGTAAGGATGCTAGCTTCACTAACCCCAGTGGTGAACAGTAAGGATGCTAGCTTCACTAACCCCAGTGGTGAACAGTAAGGATGCTGGCTTCACTAACCCCAGTGGTGAACAGTAAGGATGCTAGCTTTGCTAACCCCAGTGGTGAACAGTAAGGATGCTAGCTTTGCTAACCCCAGTGGTGAACAGTAAGGATGCTAGCTTTGCTAACCCCAGTGGTGAACAGTAAGGATGCTAGCTTTGCTAACCCCAGTGGTGAACAGTAAGGATGCTAGCTTTGCTAACCCCAGTGGTGAACAGTAAGGATGCTAGCTTTGCTAACCCCAGTGGTGAACAGTAAGGATGCTAGCTTTGCTAACCCCAGTGGTGAACAGTAAGGATGCTAGCTTTGCTAACCCCAGAGGTGAACAGTAAGGATGCTAGCTTCGCTAACGCACAGATGAACAGTAAGGATGCTAGCTTTGCTAACCCCAGTGGTGAACAGTAAGGATGCTAGCTTTGCTAACCCCAGTGGTGAACAGTAAGGATGCTAGCTTTGCTAACCCCAGTGGTGAACAGTAAGGATGCTAGCTTTGCTAACCCCAGTGGTGAACAGTAAGGATGCTAGCTTTGCTAACCCCAGTGGTGAACAGTAAGGATGCTAGCTTTGCTAACCCCAGTGGTGAACAGTAAGGATGCTAGCTTTGCTAACCCCAGTGGTGAACAGTAAGGATGCTAGCTTTGCTAACCCCTGAATGATTTAGTTTCGTGAGGAAAACTGAATCAGCCCAGAGAGGGAAAGGTGAATCGTTTTTCAGGGGCGGTCCGTTTCAGGGACAGACGGTAAAGGCTTGCGGCTGTAACAGCGATACGAGCCGCGCGCCGCTCTGGAAGGGGTTTTTCCACCGAAGGCACTTAGTGCCGAAACGTCCACTGAGCAGCAAGCCACGGGGTTCTGTTTTTACACTCTGCAGACCGTACTGATTTGGGCGGAGAGACCGAAGGGTTCACGGGGGGAGACGCCGTAACGTTGGCCTGGAGCCCCAGAGCCGCCGGGGCCTGTAAGGGCCTGGAGCTTTTCAGGCGGTGCAGAGCCTCCTGTTTCTGCAGAGGGACACCGTGCAGCTTCCTCTTTTCAGTGCATATCAGAGCAAGAGCTCGGGAGCGGGAGAAGCACCGCCGAAAAATATCACAAATGGAAAACTGAGTTTCAGTGACCCGGCACTGAAGAGGTTGTTGATGTTGTTTTAGAGTTCAGTGGTTAGACGGGGGAGCTAGGGGATCTCCTAGAATCGAAAAACAGTTTTTCGCACATCCCGTCTTCGGCGGTGGGAAAAAAAAAAACCCCTCTGCAAAGAGAAAGTAGGACCCACGGCTTATCTTTTTATAAGATATCATATATTTATTTAGTTAATTAAGACTGTTTTATAGTAGATTGTATATGTATATGTGCACTGTTGGGCTGGGAGAAATGGCATTTTGTTCTAATTTATGAGAGTACTGAGGAATGACAAATAAAGAAATCTTGAATCTCTTGAAACAGCAGTGTCCTACCTCTGCATTAGAGAAACAGTCTGTTTCTGTGTTTTAAATATTTTCTAATGAAGGGGTATCGCGGGAGCAGAGAGTAGCAGGACCCACTTTCTCTGATCCCCCAGAATCACACAGACTGACAGAGTGCTCATGCAAATGCCCCTGCTCTGTTTACTGTGTAGTGTTCAGCTGCTCTGTTTACTGTGTACAGTGTTCAGCTGCACTGTTTACTGTGTAGTGTTCAGCTGCTCTGTTTACTGTGTACAGTGTTCAGCTGCACTGCTCTGTTTACTGTGTAGTGTTCAGTTGCTCTGTTTACTGTGTACAGTGTTCAGCTGCACTGCTCTGTTTACTGTGTAGTGTTCAGCTGCTCTGTTTACTGTGTTCAGTGTTCAGCTGCTCTGTTTACTGTGTTCAGTGTTCAGCTGCTCTGTTTACTGTGTTCAGTGTTCAGCTGCTCTGTTCACTGTGTACAGTGTTCAGCTGCTCTGTTCACTGTGTACAGTGTTCAGCTCTGTTTACTGTGTAGTGTTCAGCTGCTTTCTTTACTGTGTACAGTGTTCAGCTGCACTGCTCTCTTTACTGTGTACAGTGTTCAGCTGCACTGCTGTTGCTAACCGGTCCCCTGTACTGTCATAAAGCTCAAACGAACAGTTGTCAGCAGTTGCTTGCAGTTGTCGTGCGTGTTTTCCGTGTTTGTTTGCTATTTCCACATGTGTGGAAGAGTGAGGTGATTGGCAGACTTGTGTGTGGAAGGTGCGTTTTGATTGGCTGAGGACAGGCGGCGGGGGCGGAGACAGCTCTGTGTCTCTCGGCAGCCTGCAGGCTGGGTGGGGCGCAGAGACCGGTGTGTGAAAGAGCGCGGTGATGAGTATCGCCTTTCACTCCACAGGCATGCTGGGAGGAAGTGATGTCACAGGCCACAGGGGTGACAGACTGGGGTCCGTGCATGGTGCGTGCTCGGTTTGTGCACGGTGTGTGTGTGGTGCGTGCGTGGTGTGTGTGTGTGAGCATGCGCATGCTATACGTGCTGTGCGTGCGGTGTGTGTGTGAGCGTGAGCGTGTGTGTGTGGTGTGTATGTAGTGCATGCGCGGTGTGTGTGCAGTGTGTGTGTGCTGTGCGTGCGGTGTGTGTGTGTGTGAGCGTGTGTGTGGTGCGTGCGTGCTGTGTGTGTGTGTGGTGCATGCGCAGTGTGTGTGTGTGCAGTGTGTGTGTGTGTGTGAGCGTGCACGCGATGCGTGCGCGATGTGTGTGTGTACCGTGTGTGTGAGCGTGCGCGCGGTGTGTGTGCGCTTCGCTCCGCTCGTTGCTGTTGTTCGTCCCCCCGCCGTATCGCAGCGATCTGTCATCCCCGCCTGGCGCTTTATTTAGGCCTTTAAGATGGCAGCCGTTAAAAAGGAGACAGAGGTTATAAAAATAGGCCGGTGTTCAGCTCTGCGTCGCGTCACGTTAATGCCCTCCCCACGGGGCGGGGGGGGGGGGTGGCGGGGACGCACATTTCACCCGCGCCTCTCCCATCGTTCGCAAGGACAGCTTTTCATAACAGAGCCCCCCGGCCGTCCGTCTGCCTGACGGACAGGCCGGGATGGCCCTCTTTCACCCACGTCCCGTCACCCAAAATGCCACCGCAGCCCTGAGCTCACATTAATCTTCTCCAGCCACAAACCTGCTCTCAGGTTCAGATGAACAACACTCCTTGACAGGTACTTGCGCGCACTGGCAGGTAGTTGGGCAAAAATCATGATTTGCAAGTTGTGGTCTCTCTCTCTCCCTCTCCTCCTTTCTTTCTGTCTCTCTTTCTCGCCCCCTCTCTTCATCTCTCTTAGCTCCTCTCTTCCTCTTCCCTCTCTCTCCCTCTCTTCTCTTCTCTCCCTCTCTCCCTCCCCCCCTCTCTCTTCCTTTCTCTTCCTCTCCCCATCCCTTTTTCTCTCAGTCTCTGTCTCTTTCTCTCTGTCTGTTAAAGGCCTACCATGCTATGCACCATGTTTTTTATGTCTAACCCCCCCTCCCTCCCTCCCCCCTTTTCTCTCAACAGCAAACAGCCAACGCAGGAGGCCTGAGGGAGAGCGTGTGCAGAGGGGCCGCTGAGGCTTCTGGGTAAAACAGAAAGCGTCCCTTTTTGTGAGCAAACTCCTTGGTTTCTGCTGGTACTGAGCAAACTGGAAACAGCTGGAGGACGGCAGCAGCGTTTCTGGCTAAACACCGAGGACCCGTGGCTGGCGATGCCTCTGGTGAGTGGCTGCAGGTTTGAGTGGCTGGGGCTCGGCCGCCCGTCCGTGTGGATGTCTTCACTGACCTCCTCAGTGTCAGTGTCCCGCACAGAAACCTTCCTGTGGACAAACTGTCTGTGAGACGGGCCGGGGTGCGCACTGACGGAGGCTGCAGAGACAACGTGTGCCACAGCCAGCGTGAAAATATTTCACATTTAAAGCATCGCAGCAACTGAGGAACACAACCCTGTTTAAAAAACGTCCTTTAGACACACAGTCTGCTCTAGCATCACCCAGGCAAGGGAGGATTTCAGTCGGCTAGGCATTTCATCACTCACTAGCCCCCCCTGCTGGTTGACCGGGCTCCCGCAGATCTGATCTGTTGAGCTGCACCTGAAGCGTCTTCCCCTGACTCGTGTCTGTGCCGCGGTCTGAAATCGCACTGGAAAGTGCTTGCTAGCTCACACTCTCCCGAATTGATAGCAGAGGCTGCAGCAATGAGCTGGGGGAAAAGGGGGGGGGGGGGGGGGGCGGCGGTGGAGCATTAAAAAAGCCACTTTGTCCCCCATCAGCCTTCTGGTCGATTTATACAGAAACATTAACGCTGAAAAATGAATTTCTCTTGCATCAGGGTGCGGTTTGTGGCCGTTTCATTGTTTAGAGTGAAAAGCAGGAGATCTGACGGAGAGCCAAGGCTGGCTGTGGCACATCCGTGTCGGTGGAGGCTAACGTGTTGAAACCTGCAGCCCCCGTCTCCACTCGCTGCGCGCGGTCGTTCTGCGGCTTGCGGGACGCGCTAAGCGATGCCTGGCCGTGGGCGTACGCTGCGAACACCGTGCACGCGAAACAGAGTTCGGCTGCACCTGACAGGCAGGAGGCGAAGACATTCCACTGTTTGTGATTCGTTGGCACGTGTGCAAAGGCGTTGAATCCTGTCAGTAGCTTTGCCCTACAAATCAGGCAGTTCTCATGAAGACCTCCCTTCTTTCACATGCGCAGTGTATCATTCGTCTGATACAGAGGCACCCTAAAAGAAATTATATTTTTTAAATATTTAATTTCAGTAGATGACAACAGATAAAATAAGCAATTTTCCTGTTCAGTGGGGTTAAGTGTGTGTGTTCAGTGGGCTTGAGTATGTGTGATTAGTGGGGTTACGTGTGTGTGTGTGTGTGTTCAGTGGGCTTGAGTATCTGTGTTCAGTGGGGTTGAGTATCTGTGTTCAGTGGGGTTGAGTATCTGTGTTCAGTGGGGTTGAGTATCTGTGTTCAGTGGGCTTGAGTATCTGTGTTTATTGGGGTTGAGTATCTGTCTTCAGTGGGGTTGAGTATCTGTGATCTGTGTTCATTGGGGTTCATGTTGTCTATGGGTTTCCCTCCTGTCAGCCCAGCATCACTGGGATGGACCCTCCTTTTGGGGATGCCTTTGAGAACTACTCCTTCACTGACCAGGCACTGACCAGCACGGACCTGTTGGCAAGCAGCTCAGACCCCGACTTCATGTACGAGCTGGTGAGTGTGGCGCCCCCTGCTGGGCAGAGACAGGGACGGTCCTGGGGCTCACCCAGCACCCGATGAGCTCACAGAGCGCTCCTGGGCCCGCTGTTCCTGGGGCATTGTGACCTGGAGAGGGCTACCTTGAGCAGGAACGAGCAGTGATCCACCCCAATCAGAGCCGGGCTCCATTACAGCTGTGCTCCCGCTCCTCAACGTCAACGTCTGACCTGGCAACCTCCGCCAAAACCCGTCAGATTAAAAACCGCATCGAGTTCCAGAAATCTGCTGATGACGGCGGTTCACTACACTCCTGTCAATCACGCAGGGAGGTTGTGGTCTAATATCTGGGCTCTAATCAGCCATTGGCTGAAAATCCTGTCATTCATACTAATATCATCCAGTCAGCAGAAAGGTTTTGCCTTTTACCTCCATTTATATTCAAATTTTCCATTGTTTGTTTATTTGAATGTTTTATAACTTTGAGTTACCAGGCGTGCTTCTTGTGCTGCACACATCCCCAGGTGCACTGCAGGTTAAAATATTCCCTATAAAGAGCATTTTCACCTGTGATACCTGTAAAGAGCACCTGTATGTTCTGTGTGCCCCTGTCACCACAGAGGAACCCTTCCCTGCCATGAAAAATTGCCATCATTTTTATTTGATCTGATTTCATCTTGATTTGATTTGATAGAATCCCCTTCCCCCTCACTCCCCAGGAGAATTGAAAAACTGCACAAAAAAAAACGTGATCGATTGAAGAGCGCTAAAAACAACGCGGACTGGCTGCTTTGGTTTGTGGTGTCAGTTCTCTCAGGGTAAGCAAAGTGGAAAGTTCTGAATGAGTTTTTGAGGACAAATGTGGAAGAGTCGCTCTTAAAATGAAACCCAAAGTCAAAGTCAACCGGAGGGAGCAGTAATTATACCATTAACTTTAAGCATTTGTTTTCTGCAGTGTGTTCTCAAGTTCACCCCAGACATTTGGCCAGAATGTTTTTGTCAGCCTCAGCACTCCTGTGGTTCTGAGGGAAGATGTGGTTCTGTCGGCCTGTTATGCCGATTGGTGATTGGCCGGTGTGGGTAAAGCCGAGTGTTCTGATTGGCCCCTGGTTTCCCGCCGCAGGACAGGGAGGTGAGCTGCGCGCAGAGCCCCCGGGACGAGATCCTCCTGGCGGGGGACTGCAAGGAGATGGAGAACATGGAGCACCTGACGGAGCTCCTGGACAGCGACCCCACCTACAGCTCCACCTTCGAGCAGTGGGACTCGTACTGGGAGGACCTGACGCGCTACACCCGGCTGACCAGCTGCGACATCTGGGGCACCAAGGAGGTGGACTTCCTGGGGCTGGACGACTTCTCCAGCCCCTACCAGGACGAGGAGGTGATCGGTCAGACGCCCACGCTGGCGCAGCTCAACTGCGAGGACTCGCAGCCCGTCAGCGAGGCGCTCTACCACCCCGACCTGCTGCTGGGGCAGAAGGCCCACCCCGCCCTGCCCCCCGCCCCCGGCAAGAAGGGCCCCGGCCGGCAGCCCACCCCCAGCTGCTCCTCGGCGAGGAGCCCGCTGCCGGACTTTGCCGAAAGCGCGCAGAAGGCCACCTGGCCCATCGCCTCCAGCACGGAGACCATGTCCAAGGCGCAGCCGCTGGGGGTGAAGGTCACCGTCCCGCCCCCCGACGGCAAGGACTACGTGCGCAAGGCCAAGGTCCGCATCGGCGCCCAGCGCCGGCCCACCGTGGCCGACCCCGCCCCCGCCCCCGCCCCCATGAACATCACCGTCAGCGCCGCCTTCCCCGAGGGCGCGGGGGCCGCCAAACCGGCCGCCGTCGTTCCCGCCCCCTTCCCCCCCGGCCCCGCCCCCTTTGTACCTGGCCCCGCCCCCTCCTGCGGCCTGCCTCTGAAGGGGGCGGAGTCGCCGAAGCCGGAACCCGCCCCCGTGCAGGGGGGCGCTGCGGCCCCCCCCCGCCGACCCCCAGCTCCTCCCCGTGGCGGGGGGCAGCCAGGGCCCCGCGGCCGACGCCTCGCGGGACAAGGAGGAGGAGCACAACTACTCCCTGTTCCTGACGCAGGGCAAGCTGGCCGCCTGCGCCGAGCCGGAGCCGCAGGACGAGGGCGCCGCCGAGCCCGACGACGAGGACCACGACGAGGGCTTCGGCAGCGAGCACGAGCTGTCCGAGAACGAGGAGGAGGAGGAGGAGGAGGAGGAAGAGGAGGAGGAGGACGAGGAAGAGGAGGACGAGGACGAAGATGAGGAAGAGGACTATGAGGACGACAAGGACGATGACATGAGCGACAGTTTCTCCGAAGCAGGTAGGGCAGGAGTCTCCTCACTTCCTGTTCCTGTGTTGCTTTTGTTGTGTCTGTAGTTTTACTGAAATGGTTTGCATGGGACTCTAGGCTGAAATGGCTTAAATTGAGATGTTGGCTGAAATGGCTTAAATGGAGATGTTGGCTGAAATGGCTTAAATGGAGATGTTGGCTGAAATGGCTTAAATGGAGCTCTTGGCTGAAATGGCTTAAATGGAGATGTTGGCTGGGGAATTTCTCAGGATCGTTAGACTGTGTCGAGCCGCATCCCACAGTGCACTGCACTCTGGACCCCCGCGGGGCGGCTCATAATGAGCCTCAGCGTTGTGTTAAAGAGAAAAGGGTAACTGATTATCGATTATCAGAAAATTGAGTGATATCACTTGCTGCTGTACCGTTAGGCTTTGGGTATAAGCTGGAGAGGAGGAGCAAGGGACTGCTTTTGTTCTGTCTCCTCATGCTTTTAAGGGTAAGAGCTTGGAGCAGGGCTTTATCTGTCTGGAATATCTATGCAACGTTTGCTTTAAAAGTTTTGATTCATTAAATATTTGAGGTGCACTGAAAATGTCTGGAGGCTACCCAAGGGTGGGATGTTTACTTTATAAAGGAAGTGTGTTTTTTTTTAAATGCCCGTCTGAGCACGGAGGTTAAATTTAGAGGAAGTGTGTGTGTGAAGCAGAGTCGTTTCAGTCCAGGGAACAGTGGAGAGGTTGAGTGGGTCTGGCCTCCTCCTCTGTGCAGGGGGGCGATGGGGGAGTGTGTACAGCATACAGGTGTGTAGTGTGTACAGGTGTAGAGTATTACAGGTGTAGAGTGTGTACAGGATACAGGTGTAGAGTATTACAGGTGTAGAGTGTGTACAGGATACAGGTGTAGAGTATTACAGGTGTAGAGTGTGTACAGGATACAGGTGTAGAGTATTACAGGTGTAGAGTGTGTACAGGATACAGGTGTAGAGTATTACAGGTGTAGAGTGTGTACAGGATACAGGTGTAGAGTATTACAGATGTAGAGTGTGTACAGGATACAGGTGTAGAGTATTACAGGTGTAGAGTAGGTACAGGATACAGGTGTAGAGTATTACAGGTGTAGAGTGTGTACAGGGTACAGGTGTAGAGTATTACAGGTGTAGAGTGTGTACAGGATACAGGTGTAGAGTATTACTGGTGTAGAGTGTGTACAGGATACAGGTGTAGAGTAGGTACAGGATACAGGTGTAGAGTATTACAGGTGTAGAGTGTGTACAGGATACAGGTGTAGAGTATTACAGGTGTAGAGTGTGTACAGGATACAGGTGTAGAGTATTACAGGTGTAGAGTGTGTACAGGATACAGGTGTAGAGTATTACAGGTGTAGAGTGTGTACAGGATACAGGTGTAGAGTATTACAGGTGTAGAGTAGGTACAGGATACAGGTGTAGAGTATTACAGGTGTAGAGTGTGTACAGGGTACAGGTGTAGAGTATTACAGGTGTAGAGTGTGTACAGGATACAGGTGTAGAGTATTACTGGTGTAGAGTGTGTACAGGATACAGGTGTAGAGTAGGTACAGGATACAGGTGTAGAGTATTACAGGTGTAGAGTGTGTACAGGATACAGGTGTAGAGTGTGTACAGGGTACAGGTGTAGAGTGTGTACAGGATACAGGTGTAGAGTATTACAGGTGTAGAGTGTGTACAGGATACAGGTGTAGAGTATTACAGGTGTAGAGTAGGTACAGGATACAGGTGTAGAGTATTACAGGTGTAGAGTGTGTACAGGATACAGGTGTAGAGTATTACAGGTGTAGAGTGTGTACAGGGTACAGGTGTAGAGTGTGTACAGGGTACAGGTGTAGAGTGTGTACAGGATACAGGTGTAGAGTATTACAGGTGTAGAGTGTGTACAGGATACAGGTGTAGAGTATTACAGGTGTAGAGTGTGTACAGTAGTCAGGTGTACAGTGTTAGTGTCAGTGGCTGCTCCTGCAGAAGGGGATGTGTTAAGGTGCTCAGTAAGTGTTCAGTAGCAGGTGTGAGAGGCAGAGGCTCCTGTTTGCTATTCTGTGTGATCCTGGGCTGCTGGCTGACAGCTGCCACCGTGCGCCAGTTACTGTCTGCGTGATCATGAGAGTGACACACACACACACACACACACAGCTTCAAACACACTCTCACATAAACACACACACACACAGTGACTATGGACGGCCATCACCAAACAATTCAGCTCCCTTCAATGGAGAAACACTGAAGAGCTCCCCTGTCATTAGTGACATGAAACAGTATCTGCTCGTCTGTCCTGTTTGTGCACCTTGTTTGCTTCTTGCTAACGATACAGAATCAATGGCCTTTCTAATTTAAAATCCAAATGTGCGCTGCAGCAGGACTGCGTATTAAAGCACAAAAGAGACTTTCAGAGCTGGGAACAAAAGTCTTTTGTGGACTGTGTTAGCAAGATGAGCTGTGCTTTAATGGACCTGATCAGTGTGTGTAAGGAGACACCTCATTCATGCATGCATGTCCCTTCCTGAGGACGCACACGTAGCGCACACGTGAGTGGCATCCGTGCCCACCGCGTGACTCGCTGTGACTCCCTGTGAGGCCCTGTGACTCACTGTGGGTCCCTGGGGTCGGGACTGGTGCTGTGAGACCGGATGTTACAAGCTGGGGGAAGCAATTTTGTCTGTGTCCACGTGTGTGTGCATGTGTGTGTGTGTGTGTGTGTGTGTGTGTGCGTGTACGGAATATACAGTACGGCAGTGTGTGTGTGTGCGTGCTTGTCATTCTGAGCAACACATGCATATCTCTCTCCCTCTCTCTCTCTCTCCCTTTCTTGATCTCTCTCCCTCCCTCTCTCTTTCTCTCTCCCCCTCTCTCTCTTCCCGTCTCCCCCTCCCTCCCCCTCTCCCCCTTCCCTCTCCCCCCCTTTCTCCTCCCCCCCCCCCCCCCCCTCTCAGGGTGTGATAATGACGCCGTGGAGGAGGTGAAGGGTCTGATAGTGGGCTCCTCTCGGAGGAGGAGGAAGAGGCGCTACTTTTGGGAGTACAGCGAGCAGCTCACCCCGTCCAAACAGGAGCGCGTCCTCAAGCCCTCAGAGTGGGACCGGGAGACGCTGCCTAGCAACCTGTACCAGAAAAACGGCCTACACCACGGTGAGCCTGTTACACACACACACACACACACCACGGTGAGCCTGTCACACACACACACACACACACACACACCACGGTGAGCCTGTTACACACACACACACACACTCACTCACACACACACCACGGTGAGCCTGTTACACACACACACACACACACACTCACTCACACACACACCACGGTGAGCCTGTTACACACACACACACACACACTCACTCACACACACACACCACGGTGAGCCTGTCACACACACACACACACACACCACGGTGAGCCTGTTACACACACACACACACTCACTCACACACACACACCACGGTGAGCCTGTTACACACACACACACACACACACACACCACGGTGAGCCTGTTACACACACACACACTCACTCACACACACACACCACGGTGAGCCTGTTACACACACACACACACACACTCACTCACACACACACACCACGGTGAGCCTGTCACACACACACACACACACACACCACGGTGAGCCTGTTACACACACACACACACACACTCACTCACACACACACACCACGGTGAGCCTGTTACACACACACACACACACACACCACGGTGAGCCTGTTACACACACACACACACACTCACTCACACACACACACCACGGTGAGCCTGTCACACACACACACACCACGGTGAGCCTGTTACACACACACACACTTACTCACACACACACACCATGGTGAGCCTGTTACACACACACACACACACACACCACGGTGAGCCTGTTACACACACACACACACTCACACACACACACCACGGTGAGCCTGTTACACACACACTCACACACACACTCACTCACACACACACACGCACACCACGGTGAGCCTGTTACACACACACACACACACTCACACACACTCACACACTCACACACACTCACACACTCACACACACACACACACACACACACACACACACACACACACACACACACAGGGTTTCATGCTGCTGTGGGTCCCTCGTTGCGCTGCACAGGGAAGCACGCGGTGAAGAAGTCTCGGCGTACAGACGTGGAGGACCTCACCCCGAACCCCCGGAAGCTTCTGCAGATCGGCAACGAGCTGCGTAAACTGAACAAGGTGATCAGCGACCTGACGCCCGTCAGCGAGCTGCCCCTGACCGCCAGGCCCCGCTCCCGCAAGGAGAAGAACAAACTGGCCTCCAGGTACACAGCTGTCCTCTGATAAACTCACCTGCACTCATTAACACACCTGTGCTCTTATTAACACACCTGTCCTCTGATAGACTCACCTGTGCTCACACCTGTGCTCTGATAAACACACCTGTGCTCACACCTGTACTCCCATTAACACACCTGTGCTCTTATTAACACACCTGTGCTCTGATAAACTCACCTGTGCTCTGGGGAAGCTATCTGGTCCGTAGCATGAACTGAGAATGTTCTGACAGTGAGCTCTTTATTTTCAGACGTTTGACTTTCCATTGTTATACAGGACTGTTTACATATAAAAAGAATAGTGTAAAGTGCATGCGTGTGTGTGTGTGCGTGCGTGCACATGCGTGTGTGTGTGCGTGCGTGCACTCGTGCGTGTGCGCGTGTGTTTGTCCATCTGTCCAGCGTCCCCTCTTCCTCTGTGTTTTTTATCCCTCAGAAGCATTCCAGTAAAAGCAGCTCCTTTATAGTCACTGTTTACAGTCATCTGTGTTCAGTTAGACCCACTCATTCCGTCTCTCCCCCAACGCCCTGTTCTCTCCCAACACCCCCGTCTCTCCACAGGGCCTGCCGACTGAAGAAGAAGGCTCAGTACGAGGCCAACAAGGTCAAGCTCTGGGGCCTGAACACGGAGTACGGTGAGCGCACTGAACGCCGCGCACAGACGCTCGCTGGGCTGCTTGCCTGTCTGCGGCTGAACATTCGTTCCGCCGATCTCCTGCCTGTCCCGAGGTCGTCACTCAGAGTGAGCGGGAAAGAATGTTAAAACACGGATCTCAGTCGTCCTAAGATTTCATTTTCAGCTTTTGTTTAGAAGTAAACGAGTCCTGAAGAGCTGCTTAGCTGACCTGTGAGGCGTAGCTCTTTGGCGTAAATCCTAAAGGTGATCTCTCGGTGGGAAAGGTTCAAGCGGCGTAGTGAGGCTGTGTGATGCTCCGCAGATCGCCTCCTGCTGGTGGTGAACGGGATTAAAGAGGAGATTGTGCAAAGAGTGCAGGACCTGACGGACGACAGCGGGACGAGCATGGCTGAGAAACTGGAGCGGCTCATCAGCGAGACCCTGGGTAAATAATTATATACACTGTTATATATACTGCAGTGATATAGGGGCCAGTCTGACATAGAGGTTTACAGTACTGCAGCGATATAGGGGCCAGTCTGACATAGAGGTTTACAGTACTGCAGTGATATAGGGGCCAGTCTGACATAGAGGTTTACAGTAAGTCTGGTTTGTGGGCGGGGCCTGTCTGGTTTGGGGGCGGGGCCAGTCTGGTTTGTGGGTGGGGCTAGTCTGGTTTGTGGGTGGGGCCTGTCTGGTTTGGGGGTGGGTCCAGTCTGGTTTGTGGGTGGGGCCAGTCTGGTTTGTGGGTGGGGCCTGTCTGGTTTGTGGGCGGGGCTGCTCCTGTACCTGTGCGCTCTTTGCTGTTCGGTGGCCCTCCTCACACCTGCCTGCTCTGTGTTTGCAGTGAGGTCACCTGTCGCCGGGCAGACGTCCGACTTTGTGAACCAGATTCTGGAGAACACGGCGGGCGGGGACCCCACAGGGGGCCTGGTAGGGCTCCGCGTCCCCACGTCCAAGGTGTAGGGGGCGGTCGGGACGCCCCCCTGGAGCGGAGCGATCCCGTCCACAGCATTCCAGCCCCAGCGCTGTATCCCCTTCAGTTCTGCATGTTCAGTAAACCCCCCCCCCACCCCACCCCACCCCCCCTCTGGAAAACCATCCACACGCCAGGCGTGAATACGTACCCTGCCCCTGTGTTTCTGACCCTGTGATGCACATGTTACACCCGGTGACATCAGAGCGCAGTTCTACATACAGAGTTCCAGCGTGGACGTGTGCGTGCTGCTCGCCTCCAGCGGAGCGCGTGACTAGCAGAGCTCACCGATAGGACCCTGCGGCCGCGAGATACGAGCGCGCTCCAACGAGCTCCCTCTGCCGTTTGCATGCTTTCCCCCCGATCGCAAGGAGACCGGTGCATTATGGGTAACGCTCGTCGCGGGCCTGTACCCCCAAACCCCCAGCGAGAGTTTTGGTGTTGACCGCTAACGCTGGAAAAGCGTGGGTTGGGCTGCGGGATGCGGAATTCGGAGATGCGGAATTCCGGGTTGTGGAATTCTGGGATGCGGAATTCCGGGTTGCGGAATTCTGGGATGCGGAATTCGCTGATGCGGAATTCTGGGATGCGGACCGCGAAACGGGCGAATCAGAGCTGAAGGGGTTGGTCGCGGAGGAGGCGCGAGCTCGTTTCGGTGTGTGTGTGTCTGCGCAGTGTCGTTCTGCGAGGGTCTGGTGCCGGAAACACACCACTCATCACGAGCACGGCTCACCAAAAGAGGCGGGAGAGATCGCAAGGGGGTGGGGCTTATAATTACGGGGCTGGTGTTAAAGTTGCTTCTGCCTGTAATGCAGATCATAATGACGAAAATAATTTCTCCTCGTCTTGGTTGAAATCACCTAATATTCTGATGTCATAGGCTTTGTGGATAGAGGCGGAACGGGAAAAGTATGAAATTCTGAAATGTACTGCATAACTTCATGTGTGTAACAAAAACAGTAATATTCATTGTGCCTTGTAATTAAGATGAGATGGATGATCACTGAATTTAAGAAAATATACTTTTTCACAGACTAAAAGGTGAGATTGCAAGCCGGGGTGGCTTGTGGATTTGTAATGTGTTTCAGCTCTTTACGATTTTCTGAATGTACATAGGAACGTATGGAAAATGTAGATCTATGCCACAGAGTCGGTGTATTGTACTACGAGATGGTTCTACTTTGGTTTTTGGTACTTTTGGCTGCGGCTGCGGGGGTGGGGGTGGGGGGAGCGGGGGGGAGAGGCGGGATCTAAAATTACAGAGGAAAATTACTATGATAAAGAGAAATATTTGCACACTATATTTTGATTGTTTTTTTGTACCAAAGATGAATGCAACAACATGGCGAATAGCCAGTTTCAGTAAGGTTTTGCACAGCTTAAAAGACACCGTATTGAATGTAGAAGAAGGGGTTGGACAGGGATATTCAATGAACTGTGAATTTTTGCTTGGGTCCAATTATGTGCTGAAGGAAACAGTCATTCGCACCTTTGGTTTGCTGTTCCTCTCGTTGGCTTGCGAAGTAGGCAGAGTTTGGGATCGTACCTTTTTGTGGGCTGCGGCGAAATCTGCTGCCTTCCATTTCTTTTCCTTTGAGAGTAATAGGAACCGATATGAAGCATTTAAGTGTATAATTTTATATAGCATGTTTGTAAAATATTAGCAGGAATAACCAAAAGATAGTGTTTATTTAGTTAATTTATTCATTACATATACATATATTGTATATTCTATAATATGTATCTGTAGAATTTATGTATACACAAATACATAAATACGTGTATATACATATGTTCGTACATACTCATATATATATACCCACTCCCGAGTTGCCACTTCATCAATCTAACTTGTGGTTAAGCATGATAACTTTCTAAAGCTCTGTCTACTTCTTATTCAAAAAGAAAAAGGTGAAAAATGAAAAATAGATGATCATTTTTATATATTTTTGTACAGGTAGCCTTTTCCTTGTTTGTTGAAGTCACGAAATGATTCCATTTGAAATGTATTTAAATGTGATGAAAAGCTTTCTCAGAGTTTGCACTGTATTGGAGCGTAAGGTTGTATTCTGTGTTAAAGTACTGATATTTTTAGAGGGGTAGTTTTTGTAAGAGGCGGCCGTATTGGGTATTATTCTGGTTTCTCAGGACCCCGTGTGGATAAAGTTAGTCCAAATTTGTCCGATTGTGAACAAGCTTGAGATGAGGCCAACTAAACGCGCACACGGCGGGAAACGTTCACGAGCCCACATTCAGAGAATGCACTTTGTCTCGGGTATAGAATTCAGCTTAGCCAGAGTTGATAATAATTTGCGTATGCCTACTCCACCTTGTTCGTACTTTTCAGTTGCTGCTCAGATTTGTGTATTATTATTATTATTATTATTATTATTATTAATGTGCTAATCAAGAATTTAGGAGCTAATCCACAGTTTTGTGGGATTTAACGGCCCCCGCAGTCTGTTGCTTTTAGCAAAAGCAAAAGAGTAATTGAAATGTATTGAAATTAAAAGGGGGAAAAAGCATGCATTTTCAATCAGTCACTGCAGTGGCTCTCGGGTCGTTCGTCAGCATGCATCGTTAGCAGAGTGATGGTACTCCACGTGCTTATTCTGTCATACATATGATTTATTATCAGTGGACATTTAGGTCACAATTTACTGGCGGTTTCTTTTAGCTTTCTCTTTAACTTTGAGCAGTGAAGCTAAGCAAACATTGGGCCAACCTTTAACAGTTCCTACAAAACAAAACGTATTATAAATATGCCTGTATTGCTCAGAAGAAAATTGCTATTTAATTCTGAGGGCACTGCGTTGGATTGAATAGAGACCAAAACTGGATTTAGCCTATATCCAAAACAGTTTGTTTCGTTTTAATTAACGGGGCGTGGCACTAGGAATTTTTTACTGGGATAAATATGTTTCGCAAAACGTATTTCATAACTTAAACCTCCAGTTCAGATACGTTGACATAATGACTAACAATTCAAATAAGAATTTGCACTCTGAACAAAAACAGCACTCATTGGTTTTGTAAGGACAGGCGGTTTCAAATCGCCTAATTTCCACATAATGCTTAATTGCTGGCTAATTCTCTTTGACAAAGATCTTAAATAGTGCAACCCGACATGAAAAAAGTGTACGTTTGATCTGATCAGTAGTCCTGCTGGGGGGTGGCACTGTGTCTTGGATGAGACGGGCTGCATGGTTCACAGCTGCTAAGGCTCTGTCTCACCGCGTTTTCACTGAAAACGCTGCATTCGTCGGCCGTTAGCGTTTTCCGCGCGAGGGGTTTCCAGCCGCACGAGCGTTTTCCACGCGGGCTAGAGAGACTTCACACTTCCATATTTAACAAGGTGGACAGGGGATTTCCTCAGAAACCAGACTGATATATGAAGGGGGAAGAATATATATTTTTAAATCGTTGTCATTGCAATCGTCGATGTCATTACTTTAGCACTAGCGTAGCGGAGGTGGTCTTTCCCATTTGCGGTTTGTCTTTGCTGAAGTGTGTCACTTTTGTAAATAATACAGAAAGAATAAGCTGATATTTACCTTCCTAAATGTTTTTGAGTTTGTATAGTATGTTCAGTATGTGACATTTAAGAGGAAACGAAAGCACTTTGTTTAAAAAAGTAAAATACAAAAAGAGTTGGATTTTTGTATGTTCCTTCCATTTGCTGCTAATCGTGGCTAAACAGAGTGGTGCAGTGTTAGTGTGATTTGGACCACCGGACACAGACAGAAAAGCCTCGCGAGGGCAGCCCATATAGGCTACCGATGACTTAAGTCATCAAACTTTCGCCTTCAGTAGAGATTTCCTATGGAAACCAGATTCTGCTTGGGGTTTTCTTCAGGTTGATGTACAGTGTAGACACGTCTCTTCTGGACGTTTCCAGCTAATATTATCATTTTTTAAAATGAATTTCTTTTGTTTTATTGGGAAAAAAACAACGTCTGGACGTACTCACAAAAGCTCCAGTCTTGAATGGTTCAAAAGAAAAACGAAATATCTCTGTACTGTATGTAAAGTCGTTGGCATTGGAATTACCAATCAGAATACCTTTGCCCTGCCAACCGTCCATTCATTCACAAAGGATAGCCAAGCTTTGGTGCAAACTTCTGTTGCTACGGCAACATATCCTGGCTTTCGTAGTACTGTGTCTACAACTGAATCTCTTCAGCCTGGCGATTCACTCAAACCGACTGTGCTCAAAAAAAAGTCATCGTCAGATGTTAACGGTAGGGGGATTGGATATTGTGAAATACATACGCTATGGAATTTGTGGCAGTATTCCAGTCCTCTCCTTCCACTCGTAAAGTGTTCTTGCTGGTTTCACTTTTAACATGTTCAATGCAAGCTGTGCAGCTTTACGTTATAACCAGGGGACTCTGTGGCATTTGAATCAGTCTAGAAAGTGGTTGGAATTCAATGCCAGTCAATGTTACTTTCCACTTATTCTGTTGACCTTAAGAAAATACATAAATACACAGTAAATATTATAGTTTAAAATAGTATATATTCTATTTAGCTCCATTAAAAAACTATCCTTAACAGAGAACACAGAAAATATATGTTGAAATGTTCAGTTTTTAACCTGTATTATAATTTTGGCATACTTACCGGTCCATAGCTGAGTTTTGGTGTCAGTGTTACCAGTGCTGTCCATTGTGCACTATGCAGTGGTTACTCTGGTGAGTAATGCGCTTTAGGTTTCGGCCTTCCAAACACAGGCAACAGGGCGTTTACTAATGTGCTTCATTGACGTTTATTCTAGTCCTACGGATGCTAATGTGGTTGAACTCACAGGTTTTCTAACCGGGCTAAGGGACCTGTGATGGTCCCGTACAGGTGTCTCATGACCGCACTATGTTTCCGGAGGGCCTGGCGTGTCACAGGTTGCGTGCGAGGCGGTGTTGCTTCACGGGAAGCCTGTAGTGATAATTGCAGATGTCTTAATTGCTGATTTGCCCTTTCTGACTTTTATAACCAACGGAATGCTGTAGTATGTTGTTATAATAATATTTTTATTTTTTTATTTTTTTTGGACGAGTGTTTCGTAGACCTTTTGAGCGACGGGCGTTTGCGCGAGGTCGTTCTGTAGCGGGTTGTGTCGCCGTCGCGGCAGTTCGCCCGAACGGGGAAATGCGCGTGATGTTACGTTGTGAGAATGCGTACGGGGCTGTACTGTTGCTCAGAAACTCCGGTGATCTACCACTTATAGCCTACAGGTTGCACTGCACATGTTTCAACTTGCAGAATTCGGTCTGTTAGACAAGTCGCCTGCAGACTTGTATTCCGTTAGTGTACATCTGGCAGCTGCTGAAGAAATACAAATAAAATAATTTACATGTGTTAGTGAGAAGACACAGAGAATTTAGCCGCCTTCTTGGAAAAACCCGACCAGGCAACTGTGTGGTATGATTAGAGAATTACTGAGCAACAGAAGCAAATCTGCTCTGCACCAATAGAGAAATTTGTATCGATGATGATTGTAAAAGGTCTGACTGAGGACGCTCATTTCACTTTAATGAGCTCGAGAGGAAACGAGGACGAGTCGTTTTCTGTGTGCAACTCGTATTCAAGTTTGCGTGCGTTTCACTGTTTATCTTCCGTCTCTATGGAAACGAAAAAGTACAAATTTTACAGACTATCAGAGAGTGGCCGTATCCCTTTCCAGGGGCTTTCACGAAGTATCCAATCTATTTTTAATACAATGCCTGCTTTATCAGGTGCCTTACTTAAACACGACAATTTAAGCTTGATCTCTTCTTCAGAGTTTGACCTTTTATATCTTTGAGTATACGCTGATTTTAGCCCACCATGCCAATAATTTTAATCCTTTTTTTTTTTTTTTTGGTTATTTAAAAAAAAAAAAATGTATCTATGTTTTTTTTTTTTCCTCAATTGGACAGTTTGACCAGTCGTCTGGCTCTGTGTTAACTAGACACAGCGGTCTCTGTGTGGAGTCTAAAGCTGAATGTAGTCTTCCGGCAGGAGATTGAGTGAATCATGATGAAATTAATCCCAACACAAAGACGTGATCAGTGTAACATTAGGTGAATCTATCCAAAGAGTGCTACATTTACCATTCAAATTACCTTTGTCTCCTTAAAGAGTTGTTTCCTTTATGTTCCTGTTGGTTAACTTATTTTTATTTTTTTTTAGTCCTTAAAAGCAAATGTTTTTGTATTTCTTTTGTATTTATGGTCTAAATCTGTAATAATATATTGCACACGTTTGAATTTTGGATGAATTTTTTGCCTTTATGCTGTCTACACTCCTCTCTCTCACTTCCCTTTCTTTAGCGTAGCTTCTCTTTGTTTTTTTTTTTTGTTTTTTTTGTTCCTCTAAGAAACGCAGAAAATTGCTGTTTAGCTGTGGCTGTGATAATGAGCTCTTGCAGGGCACAGAAAAGCAGACTCAGGCCTGAAACAAACTGAGCTGGGGCCGTGGTCTCCGCTGGGAAAGGCGGGCATGTTTCACAGGGACCCGGCGGACCCACTGTGTCCCTGTGTGAATCGGAACCCTACCTGCCTCTCCATTCCGTGGTGGTGTTGCTAGGCGAATGCTTCCGGTGGCCTTGTGCTGGCTCCAGCAGCCGATGGAGAGGCCTTACGAGCTCATCTGTCGACAGGCCTACAAGGCCTGTCCTGAAAAAGGACATGGAGGAGATCAGCTTTTTGGGCCCGTGGTCTTAATCGCTTTAGGCATTTAAACCTTTAGACAAATTGCTCTTTTTCTTTCAGGCCTGAGTGGTTGCAGTTTTAAAATGAAACAAAATGGCGTGCTTACGAACTCACGGAGCGGACGGTGCTCTACTGACATCGTGGAAATGTGCCTCTCAGGTGTCAGCGTGACTCCAGTCGACCTTTGACCTTCCACACCAGTCCTGAGGCAGGATTTCTCAAACGAATCTGAAATATCTCCATTAAGCCTGAGATTATTTTCAGTGTTTAATTAAAATGGAGGAAAGTGTTAAAGAGCATTGCTCGTATCTTTTGCCCCAGGCGATGAGGATTGGTCACGTTTTAAGCAAAAGGGGGGAGTTTTGTTGTACTGCAGTGCCTGAAATTGGTTTTCAACCTTTGGCGCTGAAAATCTGCTCCTGGAATTGAATAATCGTGAACAATTCTGTTGACATGAAATTCCAATTTGGCCTCCAAGCTTAGCAGGACTATGGCCTTCCAAAAGGGTAAATAGACATGTGACATTGTGACACGGACGTCTTTCTCAGTCGCTGAGGTTTTAACGGGCGGGACTCCACCCACAGCAGTGACCAATCAGCTTGAGCCATCAGCCCCACCGTGGAGGGTACCTGGAGCTTTGGTGGGGGGTCGATTTGGGTCTCGAGGACACCTGGGCAGGCACAGATCTCCCTGCCCTAAACCTGGGCAGCTCCCCTCTTGCACCTGACACCTACAGAATCGCGCAGAGAACACCTGTACAGGATAATCTCAAAACCCTCTTCAAGCACCACAAACCCACCTCAGTGCAATGAACTACATTTCCTTCCAGACTTGAGGCGTAGCCAAAGTAGCGTAGCTGAGAGCAGGATTGGTCTTAACCAATCAGCTTGTTTCAAACAGTAATACCACAGGTATTTGACCAATCCATACAGCCGGTACTTTTAAAGGCACTTAGAGGCGTCTCCCTAAAAACCTGCAGCAGTGCTTCTAATGTTGTATGGTATAGAACTAGAGGACTAGCATGGGGTCTTTAGATAACTAGTACTGTGTATGTACCCCCCTTCCCCCCCAGGTGTAATAATTGTGTCACAGTTGAAGGCTGTATTTCATTGCCAATTTCTCTGTAATAGATCTTATGGTGACATTTTAAGCGATTCTGCGGAGTTGTGTTCTGCTGAAACTAACAGTAACTTGCTCCTATTAGTCATGTCTAGATTTTTAGCCCACATATATGCCTGTTCAACACAATATCTAAACAGTTGTTATGTTTATGTTGTTTAATTGTCGTGCTGCATTTATACTTTTGACTTTCTCTAAATGTTTTGTTTCATTTCTTCTTGAGGCATAGTTTGCTGGAGAAAAAACCACTGGATTATAAGCAGTGTGTGTATAGATGTGAAGTAGGATTTGAAAGATGCATTTCTTGTGTAATTGTGCCTCTTGTTTTATTTTAATTTGTATTATTATTGTTATAATTATTTCACAGCATCGTATCAGCCAGGTGTTGGTACTACAGTTGCTTGTAACCTTGATAGTCTCATTCTATTATTGATTTGAATAAAAAAGAAAACCCATTAGAAAAACAGTGTGTCTGTTTTTTTAATCCTTTTGGATGTTTTTGGCTCTTCGTTGATGGCTGTTCTGCTTCCTTCAAATAATTTCTTAAAATTACAGAAATGCTTAAAAACACAAATTAAAATTATTTAATGATGCAAAATATACAGACTATCAAGTGAAATATAACAAATAGACAACAATGTAACACTTCTATATGTAGTTAATTACAAAACTATTGGGACAGTGACACCAGACCCCTGGGACTGTCTGTGCATAGGATGGGCCCCAGCAGCCCACAGGATAGGGCCCCAGCAGCCCACAGGATGGGGCCCCAGCAGCCCACAGGATAGGGCCCCAGCAGCCCACAGAATGGGCCCCCAGCAGCCCACAGGATGGAGCCCCAGCAGCCCACAGGATGGGCCCCCAGCAGCCCACAGGATGGGGCCCCAGCAGGTCACATTATGGGCCCCCCAATGTCCCACAGCTCTGGTATTTACCTTCACTGGAGAGGCCGTCACTGGAAAGCACAGATTCACTAAGATTTTTATTAAATTATCTTTTTAAACATGACATGAAATCTCACGGTTCGAGGAATCCCGAATCTGCACCAACAGCGGTGAGCACGTGCGTGCGTGGTCTGGCTCCCGTGCAGCTGAGAGGATGCAGGGGTGAGTAACCTCAGCGTGCAGCCTGCTGTGCAGAGAGCCCGGTCCCCAGGTCTCCAGGCCGAGCTGCAGAGGTTTAGCAGGAAGATGCGGAGCAGCAGGGAGCCTGAGGAATCTGGGCTCGGAGCAGACGCGCATTAATTAAATGCCATTTTCCTCCTTTCATTGTGTGAGGATTAGCTGGCTGTCCTGAGAGTGTATGTACGCCTCTGCTTTTTTTTTCATCTCCCTCTCTCAGTCTTTCACCCTCTCTCTCTCTCTCTCTCTCTTTCTCTCTCTATCTCCTCTCTTTTATCCTCTCTCTCTCTATCTCTCTCAATCTTTCTCTGCCTCTCACTCTCTCTTTCTCAGTCTCTCTCAGTCTCTCTCTTGCTCAGTCTCTCTGTCTCTCTGTTTCTCTCTCTTTCTCAGTCTCTCTGTCTCTCTCTCTCTCTCTTTCTCTCTTTCTCTCTCTGTTCTGGGAGTACTGCCAGTTTCATTTCCTGATTGCGCCGGGCACTCTCACCCGTACATGACATCATTTACCTTTGATTCAGTATACACACCCATTAAGCGCTAAAACAAACCCGGTAATGTCCGCGGAATCTTGGGGCCGCTTGTGCTTCAGAACCGCAGAAATATTTAACGTGGCAAAAACGCGGATCTGACCTCATTCAGCCGTTCGGTCTGACTGCAGACAGCCACCCGCCCTTTGAAAGAACAGAACAGACATTCAGCCTCTGATTTTTTTCCCCCCCCAAAATATTTTTTTTTTAAAACCTGGGATGGCATGAATTCCATTTGCCTAGTTAGGCGTCGGCAGGGGATGCCCTCATCTGCCGACCCGAAGCTTTAGTAATAACTATACATACGTGATCATTTTGATATCAGCAATTTCGCACACAGTAAGATTTTTATTATATTTACAGATTTATGTAGATTACATCCTTTGCATATGTCAGTAACTTAAAAAAAAATTATTACAGGTAAAATAACCTGTGCATGCATGCTTGGTACTGGTATGTCCTTCTGTACATATGGACTGTTGCTGCATGTTTATATAAAAATACTGAAAATTGCATAATTAAATTGTGACATAAACATGATGGTTGGGAGCAGGGAAGTTGTGATGTGACCCTGGCTCTGAATGTATGGCGTGTAAGTCAGTTAAATATGCAGAAGGCTCATTATGGGATATAATTAAAGCCTTGTGTGGCATAAAATAATGCTTAACCAGGCAGAATGCACAAAAACAAAGGGCTAGAACTCAGAGATTCTGTACAGTCGAAAAAAACTTTGCTTGAGTACTAAGTCTGGCTGGCTAAAAGGATCATAATATACTGTTACGAAAATGTTTTTTTGCTTGTTAAGCACGTTATGTCTGCTTATTGCAGCATTGAACTTTATGAAAATGAAGAGCCAAGACCTCACTATTTTTCATTGTTGATGCATTAGATGAGCACTAACTATAGGTAAATGGATTATAGAAAAAATGTACAGCTCATTAAGCATTATTTTTGCTCAACGAGGCATAATGTGCTAACACAAGGACCAAGGTGGTTTATATTGCTACCCTTTTTCTCACAGGAAGTCCTCATGGAATACTTTAACAGTACAAAATATTATGGTCCAGCTTTTCACTTTTGTAATGTTACATTAAGCCTAGTTAAGTAGTTTTCTTGGTAAGCGTTCTAGCCTAGGCTACTACTACTGGCTTGGGTTCTTTGCAGGAAAATCGCATAACCATGTTTACTATGTTTGTCTTCAACGGTTAGCAATGTGTTTTGTAGCAAAGAAGATGACCCAAAGGGGACGTAGTAGGCTAGAACGTTTACCAAGAAAACTACTTAACTAGGCTTAATGAAACATTACCGAAGTGAAAATCTAGACACTAATATTTTGTACAATGAAAGTATTCCTTGAGGACCTACCATGATTTTTTTTTTTTTTTACAGAACAGCAATATACAATGTACTGAACGCTTGTTTTAAAATCTAAATTCCACTAAATTTACATGACATAGTATTTGAGAAATCATCGACTCAATAAATCATCGGTTAAACGTTAAAAAAAAATTTTTTTAAACGCTGAACAGAAAAAAACCAACGGAACCGAAAAAAACGCTGACTCTGACTCGGATTGACCGGCCTGCTTTCCGTAGTTTTCGGCTAGACGATGGCGTCTAGTCTGGATGTTCACGTCCGAATATGTGGACAAGAAATAATTAAATACGATTTAGAAATTAAAGCTCTCATTCAGGTAAGAAGAGCTTATGTGAAATTAATGTGATATTTGCTATAGATGTGTTAGCTTCATTCGTTCATGCTGTCGAATATACCTCCCCAAACATGTTATGCTGCTCGTGATGCACTTGAAATGCCGGCAACGTTATCTTGCTGTAGCGCTTCTTTCTTTAAGGCTATTTGTAGCCGTGATTGTTTGTGATAATTTTTGGGATGACAGTAACTACCCAGTGACAAGATAGCGATTTAGTAATCTAATAAATGTACAAGCAGAGGGCCGATTGGTTTCAGAAAATTCAGTACGCTTATACCGGTGCGAAATGAAAGATGTTAACGAAGCTGATGTTATTTGGCACGTTGATAATATAACTTTAACAACCCGTGTAATGTCACTTAACATAGGATATAGGGGAATGTCCTGGACCACAAAGCGAGCTCGCGGATTTAAACTCTGAAGTAAAGGAGAAATTCCGTCATCTGAGATTGCGGATTCAGGTGAGCGTCCAGGCGCATCGTTTCTCAGAGACGATGGGATATTCGTCCTGTATTTTAGTAGGCTTGGTTTGGAGTTATTACCATAGGTTACCATGCAACTTTAGCTTGATGCTAGGAATATGGCGGAATAACTCTCTTCTACAGGATCTGGAGCAAATGGCGAGGGAACAGGACAAGGAGTCGGAGAAGCTGTCCATACTGAGGGAGGTAGAAGGTCACCGGAGGCAGATGCTGAGGTAGGCTTGAGTGGCTGAAGCTCTAGGCTCCTAATCACTTCTGAAGGGTTAAATCCGCAGTGCTGCACCGTTTTAAATTGAAACCCGCTTCACACTCGTACCGTAGAGCTGAATGGTGTTCCAGACGGTTTTGCATTTCAAACCCTCCCTAAAATGACCGCTCTGTGGCAGCGGGTGTTTGACTTTATCCAACAACTCACTACAGGCTGGAGCACTGGGGTTAAAAAACACACTAGAATACATATGAACTTGACATTATAATATTGATCTATATGAGACACTGAGTCATTCATCATAATATCACAGCTATACTACATTACTGCAAAAACAATATTGCCAGGCATGTGTAAATTAGACCGTTTATTTCATCTGACCATTAAATTTGTGTTGAAATATTTTAAGATATTATTAATTCTTAAGATTTTCTATGACTGAAGACCCCAGTTTAGGAAACGCTGCGCTTGTACAATGTACAGTTCACAGTTAGTTGTTTGGCGGTAGATTTTAGCCTGAGCTGCTTACACTAGTCATTAAACAGAAGCAAACGTCACAAGAGCGAGAGATCGGCACAGTTGCAATATAAAGAAGTGCCGTTGTCGAGATGCAGATCTGTGAAATAAAGCTCGTGAAGGTTTCGTTGTTTAAAAAACGAAATCCTCAGAACGAAAGGACAAAATATGTGTGGAATGCTGTCGAATGGCATCGGTGGCATCATCTTTCGTAGCTAAAATAACCGTGAGTAACCGTCCTTTAAGGAGACGTGAGTCTTCATTTCCTGGTCTGATTGGGTGCCGTGTGGGCCTGTCAGGTTTGCCAGTTAGCACTTTGATTGACGTTGAGCTACGTGTTGCGGTCGCAGTGCAGATGGACAGCATGCCTGACGTGCGTTTTGATTGACGTTCAGCAGAGCTGTCTCTCTGTCTGTCTCACTCACCCGTGTGAAACGGTCTCGACTGGGGAGGGACTGACCGGAAAGCAGAATTCCAAAACAAGCCTCCCCAAAATCTTTCAGGGAAGGCTTCCTTTTGTGGCCGATGGGATGTTTGTCAGAGACGTGGTTGTGACGCCCCCGTGACCGGTTCCTTTCCTTGTGTGTGTGCAGCAACCAGACAGCCTGGAGGAAGGCCAACCTGGCCTGCAAGCTGTCCATGGATAACCAGGAGAAGGAGGAGCTGATTCATGGAGGAGATTCCCCCCTGAGGCAGAGGTCAGTGGAGTGATGCACGGCAGCCATTTTGTGCCAGAACACTCACCCACCACACATCGGCTGAGGTGGAGAGAACAGTTTCTAGCCAATTAAACTGGGGGATGATCAGGTGGCAGGTTGCTAGATCTAGCTGAGATATCTCTGAAAAGACAGCAAATGTATGATTGTGCTTGATCAGTCCGTGCATGTCTGTGTAGTCCAAAAAAATACAGTAAAAGAATAAATAAATTAAAGTATGTATATATTTTGCACCAAAAAACGGTTGTAATTCATAATGGAAGATATAAGCTTTACTGGAAGACATGGATTGTTTTAGTTTTTTTGCAAGATTGCTAGTAGTGGTTCATCTGAGCGGGGAAAAAATACTTGTTTGAATAAAAGTGTTTATTTGTACAGTGTTTGTGAGAAGCGGGAGTCTGTCCTCACAGACTGTGTCATTGGCCCCGTTTTGTTCGTCTGTGAGGGTTTACGGTTACGGAAACAGCAGCACATTTTTTCCATTTTGGAATACAGTCTCCCCCGTTTGTGAAGATGTGGAGGTTTTAGTGTGGGTTTAGGGATGAGGTTTATTCTCTTATTCTTGTGCACCCCAGACTGAAGCAGAGAACATGAATTAAACATCATCAGAACTCTTTGGTGTTTCAGAATGACTGCAAGTGCTTCTTTGGCTCACTGGCTGCTGGTTTTGGGGATTTTCCAAAGACGCTCGAAATGCTCCAGAATCAGTGTCTGTGGAAATGGCATTTATGTCCCCCCAGGACATTTACTGAAAAATTTGTCTTTCTTGTTTTAGTCGGCTCTTGGGCACAAAATGTCTGTTTAGCTGTCAGTTTCTTGCTAGTTTCCCTCTCTGGGTGCAGTAATAGGTTTTTATCTGCATCAATAAAAAATAAACTGGCACATTCAGCTTACGTTGCTCGCAGTCCCTGAAACGCTGGTGTCAGTTATGCAGCTGGAGCTCTACCAGGAAAGCCAGGGCCTGCAGCGTTGTGCAAAATATTTGTATATTTGGGCGGGTGTGTTTCAGAGCAGATTTTGTTGCCTCTGCATGCCTGTAGTCCTGGATTAACAGATCACATTTCAGTGCTGTTAGCATGTGTACACACACGTGTGTGTGTGTGTGTGTGTGTGTGTGTGTGTGAATCGCGAACACACCCTAGAACCTCACCTGTGTCTGTCCTGCTCTCTACCTGACGTTGTACACCTGGACCAGTGCCACTGCTCAAAGGCACCTTTTACCTGTAGAGAGAGAGAGCCCCTTACCTGAGTCACAGGTGCGCTCATTACCTTCTCCAATCCACATGTCAGCTGGACAAAGGATGGTTTGGAATCTGTTTGGACTTTGAGTGTATTTATTTATTATTATCTGTGTTCTGAAAGACAGTTTCGGCACAACCTGCCAGCTCGGCAGAGGCTGATGTCGGAGCCTTCAGGAGTTAAACCATCTCCAGAACAGCTTACACATGATCATCAGGTTTTGGGATCATTTTTTTCCTGTGTTCAGTACTGTGCTCATTCATGCTTTTGTTTGAGAGTGTCTAATGTCTAAGCAGTGATGGAGAACTGGGTGAAACAAGACCAGGTTAAAACCTAGTATATGGCTGGACCCAACACACGTGTAACTTCATAACTCGGCCGACCAATGGTGCAACTTCATTACTCAGACAGTCAGTCAGTCAGTCACTCACAGACATTCGTGTTTGTAGGGCTGGCATCGCTGTTGCGGTCCAGCCAAAAAACTAAGCTTAGTGGGAGTGGCTCCAGACAGTCATGTGGCCTCTGTTTCTCCAATCAGAAAGATGACCAAAGAGAGCCTGGCCCAGTCCTCCAGTGACATCACAGAGAGCCTGATGAGCATCAGCCGGATGATGTCACAGCAAGTGCAGCAGAGCGAGGAGACGATGAGCTCACTTGGTAAGAGGCGCCCCCTAGGGGTGAGGGGGAGAAATGCCTGTGTGTGGTTAAAGGGAGGGGGGGCGGGTCTGCCTGTTTTGAACATACGGGGTATTGCCATGCTGAACCACACGCTCATCAGCCAAAGACGTTAGTGAATCTCTGTCTGTGGTGATGCATAGACCTGCAAGATGGAGGCTGCATGCTGACATGTCTGAGGCCTGGACGCGTGTGTCCGTTCCGTTCGGTTTGGAGAGCAGCTGCGTGGTTTTAGCGCTGTGTTCAGCTGCAGCAGTGTGCCTGTGCCAGTGTGCCCAGCGGTGTGCCCGCTGTGGTGTGTGCCCGTAGCAGTGTGCCCGCTGGGGTGTGTGCCCGTAGCAGTGTGCCCGCTGTGGTGTGTGCCCAGCGGTGTGCCCGCTGTGGTGTGTGCCCGTAGCAGTGTGCCCGCTGTGGTGTGTGCCCGTAGCAGTGTGCCCGCTGTGGTGTGTGCCCGTAGCAGTGTGCCTGCTACATTGTGTGCCCGTAGCAGTGTGCCCGTTGTAGTGTGCCCGCTGCTTTGTGAGCTGGGACTCTGGTCTCGGTGTGGTTGACCTCCAGCCTGGTCCTATTTGTGCGTGTGGAGGGACACGCGGGTGCAGCACCTTTTCACCGCTCTGCCTCTCCGTAGCCACGTCCGCCAGGACGGTTCTGCAGACCAACGAGGAGTTCAAGGCCATGACCGGGACCATCCAGCTGGGCCGCAAGCTCATCACCAAGTACAACCGGCGCGAGTTCACCGACAAGCTGCTCATCTTCCTCGCTCTGGCGCTCTTCCTCGCCACCGTCCTCTACATTCTGAAGAAGCGGCTCTTCCCCTTCCTGTAGAGGACGCGAAACCCGACTTTCAGGTTCCGCTCCGTCTGAGCTGCTGTTTCATCCTGCTTCTTTTGGAAAGATGATACCTTTTTGGCTATTATTTCCCCTCCCAAGTTTGTTTCTGGCTTTTAAGAGATACATTCCAGGCTTTT
Source organism: Anguilla anguilla (assembly GCF_013347855.1). Lineage (NCBI taxonomy): Eukaryota > Metazoa > Chordata > Actinopteri > Anguilliformes > Anguillidae > Anguilla > Anguilla anguilla. The sequence continues at coordinate 1,634,145 of NC_049203.1, forward strand.
AAGAGATCGGGTCTAGGCTTTTAAGAAATCCAGTCCAGGCTTCAAAGAAATCCAGTCCAGGCTTCAAAGAAATCCAGTCCAGGCTTTGAAGAGATGCATTCCAGGCTTTTACGAAATCCAGTCCAGGCTTTTAAGAGATCCATTAGTGTGTTGCTCTCACATATGTGGTCCAGTACTCTGTCCAGCTCCTGTCTGCACTGTTAGTAAAGGGGAACCCTCTTTTGTGTGGGCTTGCCCTTGTTTGCTGTTTTATTTGGGTCATCTGAGCTTCTCCAGGAAGTAGACATTTTGGCAGAAGGGTTGCAGGCAGCAGTTTGCCCATGCTCTGCTCCACAGGCCAGGAGTGCTTCAGAAATCAGGCGGTCCGTGTCAGCGGGTCCTATTCATACGCTCTCAGAAACACAAGCAGAGGGCTAGCTTCCAACTTTATATTTACTGCATAAATTATATATTTAAAAGTTTATACATTATGGTTACAAAATGTAGTTTTATACATTTTATTCTGTGTGCGCACTGTTTCCTGCTGAATGGCCTGGCTCTGTGTTCGTCGGGCACTGTGACAGGTCATAGTGTGCCAGGCTGTGTCCGTCAGGCACTGTGACAGGTCATAGTGTGCCAGGCTGTGTCCGTCAGGCACTGTGACAGGTCATAGTGTGCCAGGCTGTGTGCGTCAGGCACTGTGACAGGTCATAGGCTGTGTCTGTCAGGCACTGTGACAGGTCATAGTCTGTGTCCGTCAGGCACTGTGACAGGTCATAGGCTGTGTCTGTCAGGCACTGTGACAGGTCATAGGCTGTATCCGTCAGGCACTGTGACAGGTCATAGTGTGCCAGGCTGTGTCTGTCAGGCACTGTGACAGGTCATAGTATGCCAGGCTGTGTCTGTCAGGCACTGTGACACGTCATAGTGTGCCAGGCTGTGTCTGTCAGGCACTGTGACAGGTCATAGTGTGCCAGGCTGTGTGCGTCAGGCACTGTGACAGGTCATAGTGTGCCAGGCTGTGTCTGTCAGGCACTGTGACAGGTCATAGTATGCCAGGCTGTGTGCGTCAGGCACTGTGACAGGTCATAGTATGCCAGGCTGTGTGCGTCAGGCACTGTGACAGGTCATAGTGTGCCAGGCTGTGTCCGTCAGGCACTGTGACAGGTCATAGTGTGCCAGGCTGTGTCTGTCAGGCACTGTGACAGGTCATAGTGTGCCAGGCTGTGTCTGTCAGGCACTGTGACAGGTTATATCGTGCCAGGCTGTGTCTGTCAGGCACTGTGACAGGTCATAGGCTGTGTCTGTCAGGCACTGTGACAGGTCATAGTATGCCAGGCTGTGTCTGTCAGGCACTGTGACAGGTCATAGGCTGTATCCGTCAGGCACTGTGACAGGTCATAGTGTGCCAGGCTGTGTCCGTCAGGCAGTGGGCTGCACTGCTTTGGGATAGTGCCTGTGTTTCTTGTGAACCGTGTCGTTGAAACTTTAGTTGTAACAGTATAATTTTGACGTCATTGATTTGGTACCAAGACCAATTTTATGAGCTATGTTTTCAGGTGTACATATAATGACATACATTGGCTTTAGTTTTTTTTTTTGTTTTTTACATTGGAAACATTGTTTATATATAATGTAATTTCTAGAAAGTAATTTGTATTGATGGTATTTGATGGAAACAATATAGGCCCATTTGCTCTTTTAATAAGTGTTACACAAAGTTCTGTTTCTGTCTTAATTTGGTACTTTTTTACATTTTTTTTAAAGACCATGCTCGTATTTTATTTGGCCTGTGACATCATCAGTTATTAGTCAAATCTCATTGGTGTTGTGATCAACAGGAAGTGACTCCGTTTCTTTAGTGAAGTGTCCATGGTCCCTCTGTTCTGGCTGGTGGGAATTAGACGTTAGCGCCACGCGACAGAGCTGAGCCTGTGGTTTACTCTTCCTTGTTTCCGTTGGATCTTTGGTGTTTAGTTACACTCCACACCTGCAGTCTGGACTCTGGTCAGAGACTACAGGAAGGTTACAGACTGAACTCACCTGTCTGCTGTTGGGTGGACTCGGTCGGCTCTGGTGTTGCTGTCCCAGGGTCATGCAAGTTGGAAGATGGGTGTTCTGGCCTGCTGTGCTGGAGGGGGAGGGTGGGGGCAGGGGGCTGGGAGGGGCAGGGCGGGGTAGGGTGGGGCAGGTGCAGAGCAGGGGGGCAGGGGGGCAGGGGGGGTGGTGGTGACCCAGAGAACGCGAGCATGAATCGTAACGAACTTTGGCATGAATCACATCGCTGCCGATACAGAAGCATGCGCCCCTGTCTTTCTTCAGATAAGACCCGGAAAAGCCGATTATTCTGGGCCCTGCCCCCCCCCGGGGAGGTATTTTTGGAAGGGGCTGTCTGTGTTATCTGGCTTTTTCCTTTCAACGCCCAGCAAGCGCAGGGAAGCTGCTGCAGCGAAGTGACCTTCAGTCCCCCCCCCCCCCCCCCCCCCAATCCCCCGATCCGGATGTTGGTTTTACCTGGATACTGACTGGCTATGTCCTAGTTTGTTAGAAGACTTTCACTTTTCAACCAAATGTCGCTGAGATTCTGCCTGAATGCCTGGACAGCGTTTAACTGACTTTTCACCACAAAAATGCTCACTGGGATTTGACTGATTGCATATCCAGCTTCTGGGTTTGACACCTATCAAGGGTTTTTTTTGTTTTGTGCGAATCTCTGTATACTTACAGCTTGTTCTATTACACCTTCTGTCTCTTGGCTGCTGCGGTTTTGTTGGACATCTGAAATTATGGTAACCAATAGAGGTGTCTGTTCCAGAGTCTGACAGCGACGCCTTCCTTTATCTGTGTCCTTTTCAGTAGGGCTACTCCGCCTCTGGCTAGTCTCAATTTTACACTTTCAGGCCGCCCAGTTTAACGCCTGTGAGGATTTACACGAATAACATTTGCTTTGCCTTCGGGCTCCTTGCGTCCGTAGCCTGACAGAACGTCCGTTAAGTGTGCAGTTCAGGTTTGGTCCTGCGCACTTAAGACGTGGGAACAGCCAATCCCATGCGAGATGGGTTTTAACTGGTGATTAATGGGCTGATGAACGCCATTAACCCGGACCAGACGTAGGCCTCCCCTATAGCGCGCTTAGACGTTAAGTCGCCGCTCTTTCGCGTGATGGGCTGTCAAATCAACTTCGTATAAGCAACTGAAACATCTGAAAGGTCACGGCCTTTTTAAAGTCTGTCATTGGTCAATTAAGGCATTATCGCGAGCTCTGGATTTCCTTTTCCGCTCAGCTCAGCGGAATTTCACCGGGTTGGGAATACCGTGGGGAGCAAGAATTTAGCCATTCCCTGAATAGGTTCACTTGTACGGAGAAACGCAAAACTGCACAAGTGCGCAATTTAGCATACGCTCAGACTTTCTTATGAAGTTTCAGAATTGTGAACATTGCGTGACAAAGTCCTGCCGGGCTTTGTCAAATGTCAAGTGGCCTTGTAGTCGCAATACAAATTTGTTGGGTTTTACAACCTTTCCTGTCTCAGTCGAACAGTTTAAATTGAGTACTGTAACGACCACTTGAGTAGTTTTAACCTGACGCTAAACATACGGGATATCGCACAGAGGTCATCTCGTGAGCGTTTAAGACATTTGCCATGGCTGCAGACTTTTTATGTAGTGTGTTGGAATTAAATTGTTACCCTGTATCAGGTTTTACTTTGAAATTTAAAGGGGGAGTGATCTGGTATTCGGACACTCGCGAGAAAGGAAAACAGACGGACAGTGGAAAATTCCGCCTGATTGACAGTTGACAACTCGGCTTATAAATACGTTATTCTTAAATACAGTTCTCTTGCTGGGCACACAAAAGTTCCGTTTTCTCAAATTATTCGTGGGATCCGATTGCATTTGAGTTATTTGAGTATGGATAATTAAAATATGTTCAAGTATATGCTGGTCTTTAACGTTTGAGTTAAACTTTCTTTAACCTTTTTTAATTGAGTTACAACCAACTGAGGGAAATGTCGAGCATTGTTGGGCTGAATTGCCTATTCTCATCATTATATTACGTTATGTTAACAATTTGTTTAGTTTTAAGAAGCGACTGAATTAACTTGGGGAAATTGGCATTACATTTTACACTGTGGATTTTAAGACAAATGTGTGGTTGTGATGTTTTATTTTCTTACTTAGTCTGGGTGTTGGTTTGTTGAGTGTTTGTAATGCAGCTGAAGGAAACTGCGCTTCTTCGTTTACACGAAAATGATTTTTTTTTTTAAGTTCCTTAGTGTATTGCACATGCCGCGATGAATCGCAGAACGTCGGCTACAGAATAAACGAAGAGAAGGCTTCACTGTTAAATTCGACAAAATGCCCATTGACTTGAATGCTGAAAAACACCCCGAATCAAGTTTTGTTTTGTGTAAGTGTAATCTATTTGCACTGTAGACCGTAGGCATTTTTGTCGGCTGTATTGGCCGATGATAATTATTTGTTCACACTATGGAGGACATATTTCATGGTTACATTTAGTCCTCTTTTATTTAATTTTTTTCTAATAGCCTGCGTAATTAATAGGCCTATTTGTTATTGAGCGTGCGTTTTTATATTCAGAAACGGGAATTATGTAAATGCATTTTAAATTGAACATCTGAAAATTAACATAGACCAATTGTAAAATGTATCTTCTAGTTTAACTGATATCAATATGACCTCTTTACCCTATTGGCTGTATCGCATCATTCGATGAAACAACGACACTGGAGGTGCATGTCCCGTCCACGCAAAATATCCAGTGTTAATTTAACTCTTAACAGTACGCCTACACACGAGTCCGAAAAGGACCATATGTTCTCTTTGAGAGTTCATTTAACACTGTACATTTTACTGCGCGTGCAGGTGCTCGTTGCAGTGTTGCGCTGTTTGGCCGATAGGTCTGTCGGCTATGCTGCACAGGATACAATTAGGCCTAGCCGCCTAACCTAGCTGTAGATTTCAGCAGATGCCTAATAAAAAATAACGGACAAAGGTTCCGATCTGGTCCCGATTTAATTAAATGAGACATTATCTTTCTACCTTATAATCACTGTCGTCTTCTTTAAATAAATGTGTTGCAATATACAAATCACCAGAAACCGTTTTTTCTAAATCGTCATCGTCAAAATGTAAATTTAATCAACAACCTGCAGTTCTTGGGGATGTTGAACTGCCAGCCAATCAATGCTAATTTTGGTTTACATTACATTAGATAAACTTGCTGTTTTACTAAACAGACCAATGTCAATTGATACCATACAGGAAGTCCATATATAGTCTGGGCTTCTTGCATGACATTAGGCCGTTTAGTGAAATAGCAAGTCTATGATTTATTCTGTTTTATTCTTGACCATTATATTCCGTCGAAATTATATCTTCCGAGCCCATTATATCCTGTTGGTCCATCGTCCTCAGTGAGAAAAAAGTTGTTAATACCTATAACTTGCGGGCTGTGTGCAAGTGGTCGATTAATATAGGGACTGTCTGATTCTCATTTTGTTGGAAAACTCCTTAGGTGGTTCATCTAAATATGGAAAGAATAGTTCCATTGAATTTTCTAACGAAATCTGTTTCTTGTTTTCTTATTAACTGAAATTTCACCCCAATATCTACGTAAGCACTCGTTGCTTTTCTGTTGTGGAAGCTGGGTTGTGTTGACATACGGAAATTATCTTTTTGCGCTCAAAACCTATTTCAAAAAAAGTTAGAACAATTTTGGAATGGCGTTGTGGTATAGGGTGACCGCAGCTAACATTAGCACTAGGCTATCCGGTTTTAGAATAATGTATTTCTAAATTATTTTAACGCTTCGTTGAATGTTGTATAGCCTATGCTGCACATCCAAACGAATCACAGTCCTGAGCAGCTTGGTTAGCATGCTACCTGCCGGAAGACCCTCGTTGTTTCCGGGCATCAGTGCTACCCGCCGGTGGTGGACGTTGACAGCGTATGTGCAGATGTAGAATTCACTAAATCTGTTCTTTGCACATAGTCTTACAAACCAAAACGGCCTATTACGTCAATTTTTGGTTGAACTATTACTTGAAGTCCGCCACGTACTCATCATACTGATGCTGCAACTGACAATTTTGGTTTTAAATTTATTACGTAATTTATTGCTGCCCAATTTATTTTCCATCTGTTTTAATTAAAACGCGTGGCTCTTGTTGGCCAAAAACAAACAGGCTATTAAACGTCACGAATAATACCTGCCTTCTCATCAAGGCATTGTGTGAAATCGAGTAGCGCAGCTAATTGTATTTTTAATGGCTCTTGTTTTGACCAAATAATAATTCAATAAATAAATACGTGAAATTAGCCAGCATTTCTTATAAATGCGAATTGTGTTTTTATCAACTGTACTCTCGTCTTCGAGAATTAAACTCATCATATTTTGTGATTTGATTAGTGCTCATTGTAAACAAACTGTCAGAACAGCTGACGTCATGTGAACGATGGAACATTTTTAAATCATCTTTAACCTGAACATTTTCTTTGCTGTTCGTCTTTTTTTTTCGTTGAACAGTAAAGAGGTGGGCCTATATTCTCCGTTGTTTTCGGTATATTCATGCAGCGATTTAGGAAGAAATGCAACCATCTGCATGTTCTTGGCTGTTACCATATCTTTCATTTTGAACTCTAGAACAAGTAAACAGGAGATTTGTTCATTTTGACACGTCAGACTTTATTTACAGTAAATATTATTAGTGTAGACTAATTAATTTTGTTATTTTATGGTGATATTGTGATGTTTGGCAAGCCCGTTACTTTTTTCTTTATTTGTAATAACGTTAGGATAGCATAATACATGTTGATGTGGGCGTAAGATAAATATTGCGATGCACATGGCTTGCAGGTTTAATACCCCAGTAAAATGTTACGAAAAAATCCAAAATCTGAATAATATGAGAACATGTTCTCGCTCCACGATTTATTATTTCAAGCCATGTACACGTGGTCCTTAAAATAAACCACGACTAATAACATTTTTTTTAAGATAATCAACTCAAGGCAACTTCATAAACTACTCCATAAAAATATCACGCACGTCATAGGCAACAAGTCCGAAGAGAGATCATGGACAATAATTTTTTTTTATATGGAAAGAAATGACATGTAGTGTGTCTTTCCGTCACGGGCAAATGCAGTACCACAATTCTGCTTACAGTGCACAAAACACATAGGCATATGTGTGAACAACTTAGAAAAAATAACATAAAAGACAAAAACAGTTGCATGTTTCCTTTAGTTTGATAGATTGTCCCATGTGTCGTGTTCTATTGAATGTAGCATCCAACGCACGCGGTGTAGCCTAAGCTTGGCTTCTTATTTTGAGTAATGGTTATGCTTCAAAATTATGGTAAAACTTCGATTTGTCCTTTGGAAGCTCGCTTTTGTCGCGGTTGTTTTGGCACAGACCAGTTCATAAAGAATTCCGTCGAATTTCGCTCTGAGGCTCTGTGTAACGTTTACACTGCAATTCGGACCACCCCTTTTCACCACGCTCGGATTCCGTGAAGAGAGGACACTCCGTTGCCGGACTGAAATTGGGTCTGGACGTTGCCCAGGTCCCCAACGCCGAAGTTCATGTAGTTGCCACCGGTGGAGGGAGACTGGATGGTCTGCATGGTGGCTGTGGGGTAGCTGCACGCGTAGTTAGAGTTGCATCCGGGACTCGGGTAGTTGCTGAAGGCCGGGTAGGTGTTGTAAGTGTAATGATTGATGCCCACATTATAGGACGTGCTGTATGTGGACGTGTCTCCCAAGCAGGGCTTCCCGTCCCGAACCAGAACCGGGACCGAGATGCGTCTCGGCGGCGGGATTCCTACCATCTCCAGCGTCTGGTCCTGCCGCTGTCGCTTGCACTTGTACCGCCGGTTTTGGAACCAGATCTTCACCTGCGTTGAAGTTAGTTTCAGCACGCTGGCCAGGTGATCTCGCTCGGGCGCGGACAGGTATTTTTGCTGTTTGAAGCGCCTTTCCAGCTCGTACACCTGCGCCTGGGAGAACAGCACGCGCGGCTTCCTCCTCTTCCTCTGTCTCGGGCGCTCCGTGTCTTCGCTCTTCTCTTCCTCTCCTGGCTCGGGTTGCGAGTAGATCTCTGTTTCAGGAATAAATAGTGTTAGTTTATGTTTTTACCTGACATATTGTTTTCTTTCTTTATAAAGGTAAATAATTTTCCTTTTGTCATTTGACAAAAACCAAATGATTGGGAACAAATTGGGCGAAAAATAAATACTTTTTTAAAAATGGGAGGTACGTCCAAATTCGATTGTAACGGATGGTTACACTAGAATCAACGATTAAGAATGATCTTTCGATGTGTAGGATGATAACTATATAATAACAAACGCAATTATTCACGTATGTGTATTAAGTTTAGAGTTGTTAATATTTATATATCAATTCTGTATATCAATTAAAACCAAGAACGTTTCCTTAACCGCCTGCTAACCTGCGTTTATTTTTGTGTAAGCCAGTTTCGTTTCGCTGGAAGTCGGGACGGTCGGCTATAGCTGAAGTAGAAATAATTAGCAAGAACAGAATCACCTGCAAAACGTAACCGTTAAAGCGCGACCAAAGCTCGGCAAAGACCGAGTCCCACGGCCTAAAAAAATCAGACAACCGTGACACAATTTAATTGTAACCGGATGGAATTACACATTCATATTGAAATGCTTTGCGTTTTCACTGAACCATTTCGTAAAAAGAAGGCCTGAATGAATCCTGCAAATTACACCCAGAGCGAGACTTAATTTACCTTTCATCACAATACATGGGTAAAAGCAAGGAATGACATTAACCTGGCGTCGGAAAATGTTCAGAGTTTCATTCTGTCCAAAGCTGCAGCACCATTTAACTGGGCCCTATGCTGCAGTAAAATATCGCATGCAAAGTTCAAATAACTGTTGGTTGCCTATAGGCCTATGTCCTTGAAATGTATTCCTTTGTTTGGCGTTTAGTGACGGTTAATTTGAACGCATCTAGCAACGCACGAACAAAATATACTTCGAAAATATTTAAGAGCACCTCCCAAATAACACATAGCTAAATGAAAAAACACACGATAATCGCGTAACCACCAAACAGGCCTCACCTTTTCTTTGCTTTTCTTCGAACCCGCTGTCCGCTTTGTCTTTGATGTCCATTTCCAAGAAACTCTTTCCATAAAAGGCAGCCGTGAAGTTGAGGGAAGACGTTTTGCTGGCCTTGAGTTCTTGGACATCGTCGCCGAAAAGCGAGGCTCCAGGTGGCATCTCGGCGAACGGCTCCTGCTTGAACTTGGCCAGCATGCACGAGGAGGTGGGCAGCGCGGTGTCGAGTCGCGGCGATATTTCCAGAGAGGCCATGTCAGCCTGGTTCTGCTCCAGATTCAGAATGTCCTTTACGGAAAAGGGAGTAGACGTCAAGGGGTTGGGAAACATAGTCAGTGGGAGTTTGTGGTGTTTAATTCACTGGCCCAGAAAGAAAAAAAAAAACTTTAGCCTGTTGAAAGAATAATAACCCCTCCACGCACACACAGAAAAAATCACCAAACTGAAGCGCGCTCTTGTGGGACAAGGAGGCTCTTGAGAAAAGTGTTCATCTTTACAGTAAACCGTGTCTCTGGCTTGTGAAGGACTATGATAGCGCGGTTACGTACGCGGAGCCGGGGAGGAGGGACTTGTCGCTTTAAAATCTGTACGTGGTAGGTTATTGGCTGCGGCTGTTCTACTGTCATACCAGGTAACCTTAAAAGTCCATGCGTGGAAATTCAGCAAAAGGAGTAGCTACCGTGAGCATATGCAAACACGCGTGAATCTTTTTTTCATGGAATGAATCTGACCCCGATGTCCTAAAAACACTGGCCATTGTATTCGATTATTTACATTAAATCAATTCAGAGTTAAGAGGCACATGTGCAGTCAAACTGTTGGCAGCACTGAGTCACGCACTTCGTTTCACAGGCATTATTTGGGATGGAAAGGAGAATTAGCTCATGCTTTGATCATAATCGCGTGCCTTAATCCCAGCAATAGATAACGTACGCGCACCCCGAATAGGCGGGCAATCGAGGAGGAGTGGACGGCGAAGTGAGCGTTCTGCAGTGAGCCGAGGCAGGGACGGCAGATTAATTGTTTTCAAGCTGTTCTAGTATTGCGATAAGGCATTCTGAAGCAGGGATTGGACGTGTCAAATTCAAATTCGATGACATGTCCAGATACCTCTGCCGGTCTACCTAAGTGCACTGGGCGGTCACGAGGCCTTCTTGGGTCAGTGCTCTCGTCATTGTAACGCGCTGAGGTAAAAGTGAACGCATCGCCAGGCTCGGGGAGAAAACGGGTGACATCCCGAGCGCCGGGCTTGTCTTGGGTTTAGCGATGACACGGCCGTTTGTTTACCTCGGAGGGGAAACGGAGCAGACAGTGGTCGCAGAGGAAGAGGAGGTCTTCTCCTGGAGAGGACAGGTTGGGGCCACGCGGAAACCTGAAACTAGCGGTACCACAACTCAACTGTCCCTCACTGAAAGATTCCGGTGCCGCTGGTTTAATTGTCAAGATGTGATAACAGATCACAACAAACCGACACCCACCCACGCGGGACAGCCGGCGAGTAAGTGAGCCCATATGCAACGTCGGTTAGCCATTTTATTCGTGGAATCCATGTCACGTGATTTTCTTGGTATGAACGTGTGCTGTGCTTATCTTGTTACGAAGGCTGTGTCCCTTGCCACAATGACAGCTGGACTATTGCTAAACATTTAACATGCATTCAATAAGCAAAACAACAATGCATGTCAAATGTGACTCGCTTTTATCTACCATTCCCAACAGTTAACAAACAGCATAACTCTAATCACTGTCTTTGAAGTGATTTTATTCAAGCATAATTCAGTTATGCTTTTGTGCAGTCAATCGCACGTACTCATGTTGAAGGCGTGAAGGTTATCCGATAGGCCTGTCTTTAGGGTTCATACGAGAGAGAGAGAAAAAGACTGATGTTTTCATTTGTATTTTTATTCGTGCGCGTTTGTCTGATGCAAATGGACTCTATTCCAGAATTAAACACTAATATTTACAAGGCAAATGGAACAAATAGCCTGTGTGTTCGCACTTTTTGGATGTTTACCTGTAATTCAAACATGTGATCAAGGCTTGAGCTGGAATGAGTAATTGGCGATTGTGCAATATCTAATTTGAGCCGCGAGCTAGGCTGGCATTAGACGCGTCATTAATGCTCGTGGAGACTGTGGTGGTAGACAGACGACTTTATCGTTCGTTTTATCTCCAACAGTGTATCGCGTTTAGTGCTGTAGTGGCGTAAATGGCTTTTTTTCGCCTCGGCCAAGAGAGGCTGTTTAGTTTTTAAAGAATATTTGCGCGCTGCAGCTCGGGACTGACCGTGCTGATGAATGGGCCCAAGCACTTTTTAGGAAGAGAGAGTCGGCACGCGGCGACCGGCGCTGCAATAATTGGTGAAATAAAGTAAACATGCAGTAGAGCTCGTGGAAACTGCTTTTTGTCAAGATAGTGAATGAGTTTATTTCTTTACTTTTTTTCTCTCCTTGTGCCACAGTAGAGTGGCGTTCATCCTGTCACTCATTGTGTCCAAATTTAGACGAACTATTTGCATTTATGAAGTTAAATTCAAACAACGGTGGTTGACAATGTCTTGAAAATTTAAATAGGCCTATTAATACTACTAATAATAATATTAATATTATTATTATAACAGGAACAATAAGGACAACATTGATATTTGTTATTATTATGATTATGATAATAATAATAAAAAATAAATAATTCAAATCTATTTGTATAGTCATCATTGTTATTTACTTCTGAATTATACTGCACATATAGTTTTATTCATTATGTTAAGTACGTTAATGGAACGACTTGTTCTGGCTTCAGTGGGCTATCAGAAGGCCGGCCGCTGTTCATTCTGATAGTTGCTTGCAGGGCAAAATCAAGTCTGTAAACCTGGTACTGCTGATTGCTGTCTGCGCATCAATCATAATTTAATTTGTGGACCCTCATTTGTTGAAATGAGAAAAGCAGCACTATTACAAACTGATTACGAGCTCTGCTTTTTGGAGAGAAATCCCTTTCAGTTCTCCTGCCGAAAGATGCGCTTCTGGCTATCCTAATGGACATATTTAGCCACAGACCCTCAGTCATTTCAGCAATGAAAAATGGGGGAAAGAGGACCAATAATTTATGACAAATATTGCTCGTGGCTCGCTGCTCCACGCCAGTGCAGGAGTTGTGTGGGGGTCACCTGTCTGGCCCGTCTTTCCGCAGCACATTTCTAACGCAGATAAACAAGGAGATAAGGATTCTTTAAAACTTCCTGTTGGACGACTTGTTGTGGATATTATCGGGCGAGAGGCCGAAATGGGCTGAGGTATGTTATCTGAGCTCGTCTGCAACCGTTCCTGCCGCTCCGGCTTAGCATCCAGACCAGACGCCACGCGGCATTACCAAGCCTGGCGTCGTTTCTCTCTCTCGCGCGCCTGTCAATCAGTCTGTTTCCCGCTACCTTTGCTTTACACCCAGTGGAAGCTAATTACCGCGGCTCGATATAGCAGCAGGACACCTGAGGGTGTGCGGCGTCAATCACCCAATATCGTTCGCTACCGTCTCACTGTCGTTTGGTTCTTTAAACGAAGCCCGCTTTCATTAAATAATTGCATCTGGGCGTAATAAATTGTTCAGGCAACCGACCGTCTGATGTGGACATTCGCATTAATCATTAATTTAAAATGGGCAACGCAGAACGACTACTTCTGATATAAAAAAAATAAAAAAACAATAGATCATAATATTAATGACAATGTTCTTTTTGCGTATAAATGTTTCCACATTGGAAATGAAGTGCTGTATTCTTGCCATAGGCCATACAAACATATCATAATCATTTTACGCCTAAAATATCTCCGGCAAATTAACCATTCTTATTTCCCTTTTGTTAACTGCAAGAAATTCTAATTATTAAAGGGAGCCCAGTTATCCGCAATGGGCAGTCCACTTGCTAGTGTTTTTCGCGAGATATATTTGAAGAGAAATGTTGGAACTAATCAGCGAAGACTTCTGGATTTTCCGGCACCATTATTATTTGTGGCTCATGCGTAGGCTACACGTTTTTAATCTGTTGATGATTTGGTTTAATGTACATTTTTAACTGGTAATGGTACAGAAATTTCAGATGTCAGTTTAAAAACAAAACTCGTCGCGGTTCTCACGGCAAGGTAGCTTATTTAAGCACAGACGAAAAGCTTAAAACAAAAAATATTTATAATGTTTTACTTCAAGTTAATAACATTTATCATACCCGTATGCCGTTCTGTGCCTTTATAACAACATTTTAAATCATTTAATGAATTGAGGAAAAGAAAGCGGTGACATCATTTTAAAATTACATATGAATTGTAGGCTGTTGTAATTATATACTCCAGATTATTATTATTATTTTTAAATACTTATTTAGAATGGACGCGTATCTTACTGAACTAGACCGTTAAACTCGAGTTGACCGCCAGTCCTGTAAAAACGTGTCCAGAATCCAAAAATTGACCGTTTACAAAAAGATTTCACTGGCCTGAAGCTCTTATCTTACACGTAAAATCATACTTACCATCAGAGTAGCAAATTAATATAATGCAAATGACAATTTATGACAAAAACATTTTTTAAAGTTTATTTATTATGAATTTATAATTGCATTATGATTCCTTTTAACTAACAGCAACAACAATAATAATAATAATAATAAAGCTGTTTTTCGTGGCTTGTTATTAGTAGGCTATTATTATTATTATTGTCATCATAATTTTATCGTTATATAATAATAATAATAATAATAATAATAATAATAATAGTAATAATATAAAATTTTCTGATATTTTAGTTTACTAAGACCAGTCGATCAAACGTGTGTGCTGCAAAGACCGGATAGCTATAGCTATAGTCTCCCTACAAGTTTGGAAAAGGACAAACACGTAAAATAAAAATAAGAACCAATGAACAGGCAAGCAAGGAATGCGCCGTGCTAGTAAATACAGTAGTTAGGGACTTTAATTTATTTTCTGGCTGATACCAAATTAAATTAAATTTAAATGTGGCGTGAAAATGTGAATCTTTTAATGTCGTATGCTCTTAACCTTCACCGATATTCGTTGGATATACAAACCGGATTTTTCATTATCATTATTATTTTTTTAAATGAGCCATGTATTTTTGAACTTTTGCTCATTTCTAATTCATGCAGAAGGGAGGGGGGGGGGGTATTCCGGGCCGTCTCTCGGTCTTCATGATTAACTGCTGTCAAACGTTCAAGGACAGACTTTGCTGAAACGCGTATTCCCTACCAGGTGTCCGTTCCACGCGTTCAAATATAAAGTAGTCGACGAAATAATAGAAGACCTTGGATAATATTACAATGGATGCGATTGTTTCCGCAATGGCTGAGTGGCCAAGAACGTCCTGTTTGAAATGCCAGTTGTGTTCTCGCTTTCACCGTCATTCCTCCGGGCGAATCGGCCTCGCTTACAGCTTCTGTCCAAACGGCGCGGCTAAAATATTTTACCGGTGTTCAAAGTAGCTTTGACCTGTATTTGCTCTGAAGTTTTGTTTTTTTTTAACTTAGTTTGTAAGACGATAAAATAATCTCTCCCCACCACGCATCATCATTCTTGATGCTGAAACTGCCCCCAAAATGATCCTCTTTACGCTGCTTTCATTTTCTTCCCCTGCAGTCGTATTGCGCCATCTGCTGGTCAGATAGAAAGAGTACAATGCGCCATTATTGCTGCAGGGTGCCGATTCAGTCCAACCGATCTTTGTTTTTGTTTTTTTTGCGAATTTAGAGTTGGTGTGAAAGTCAAAATGGCAGTTTTTTTAAAAAGCCTATCACGGTTGAAAAATGTTTAAAATGTGCTTTGTGCATGGATAGAAAAACGTAATATATTTAGATGAATTGTTCGGAAGTGAAGAACGCTGTTCTACGTTTAGCCTGAAAGCTGAGAACTGAGCTTACAGTTTTACCACTGCTTTCTTTCGCTAACCGTGTTGAATGGAATATCCAGTCAGCAAGTGCCGTTAAAACGGACAAATTGGAAACATTGCTCAGGAATTATGTACATTTTCGATGGTTTTAGCCCCATGCGTGCTCGTGCTTATACAGTAGTATGCCTACTGATAATATCAAGACTTACTGCAACACTAATTTATGACATAAACTGTACAGTACATGGAGACTTGGTACTTAATATAGCATTATTCTTGATGTGATATGGTAGCTGTGTTTTTGAGAAACAAACTTATCCAGTTTACTGTGAGGTAATCTAACAGAATCAGTGTCTCCCAGGTAACGCATAACCAAGGAGGGGATCAGCACCTCAGGATTTATCTAGGTGCAGGATGAGTTTTGCAATATTTCTCAAGTGATCAAAACGGTTCTAGTAATTAATCTGTGATGAGAGTTGATCCAGAGTTGAGTTAGAAACAGTGACCAAATTATTAGGCTAAATGGGATGTGACTGTCAGGTTATTTTAGGCACTTCAGAATGCGATAGGTGACTTATCCTGTCCATAGTATTTCTGTTTTATCAGGTTTTAGCTGAAGCCAGTTAGTGGCCATCAGTGTTGTACAGTAAGCTGCTCTAAGAGGAGATACTGCCAGTCAGGCATTTGCTCAAAATGACGCACGAATCTGCATAGAAACGGATCCCAAAATTATAATACTTCATGAGGCCACCCAGTGGTAACGTAGGCAACAAACAGTGTTGTCCTGAACATGTTTTCCTTTAGGAGCAGCCTATTGGAGAGCTCTTCTTTAGGAGCAGCGTATTGGAGAGCTCTTCTTTAGGAGCAGCATATTGGAGAGCTCTTCTTTAGGAGCAGCGTGTTGGAGAGCTCTTCTTTAGGAGCAGCGTATTGGAGAGCTCTTCTTTAGGAGCAGCCTATTGGAGAGCTCTTCTTTAGGAGCAGCGTATTGGAGAGCTCTTCTTTAGGAGCAGCGTGTTGGAGAGCTCTTCTTTAGGAGCAGCGTATTGGAGAGCTCTTCTTTAGGAGCAGCATGTTGGAGAGCTCTTCTTTAGGAGCAGCATGTTGGAGAGCTCTTCTTTAGGAGCAGCGTATTGGAGAGCTCTTCTTTAGGAGCAGCGTATTGGAGAGCTCTTCTTTAGGAGCAGCGTATTGGAGAGCTCTTCTTTAGGAGCAGCGTATTGGAGAGCTCTTCTTTAGGAGCAGCGTATTGGAGAGCTCTTCTTTAGGAGCAGCGTATTGGAGAGCTGTTCTTTAGGAGCAGCGTGTTGGAGTGCCCTTGTTGCTGATTGATGTTGAGGGTCCTTGTTGATGGCTTGCCATTGGCTAAGGGGATAAAAGGGGAGTGGTTTGGCACCTGAGCGCTCTGAAGTCTTCCCAGTCAGTCCCATCCATTTCCAAAGGTAGCTAGCTAATGCTCGCTAATGCTAACCCCCCGAAATATGCTACTGGGCAAGTGGTTAGCTGGTTAATGCTATCTAGCTGACATTATAGCGTTTAATCTTTTCATCATCTCACCTTTCATAGCTGCTTTTAGCAAATGCTTCAGTTTTTTTGATGACTGCTTGAACAATGCCAGTGCTTCAAGGGAAGTGAAGAACTGTGTTTCCAAAATGTACGAAAATTAGATTTTCTTTTTTCATTTCTAATGTAATATGTATTTAGTGTGAGTAGCTGTCTCTTAAGTGCAATAAACTACTCCAACCCCTGCAGGTCACATGATATAATCGCATTATCACCCCACCTTTGTGTGTGTGTGTGTATACACACATGTATGTGGATATTGTACACACACACGCACACATGCATGTATGCAGATACACTCTCTCTGTCAAGATAATTGAAATTAAAATGAATTTTTAACTTAAACATTTTAGTTTAAAGACTAAACTAAAAAGTTTAAGTTAAAAAAAATAAGTTTTAAATAGCACTGCATAGAGATCCACAGGGTATGTTTTATGAAAATGGTGACCAAATGCATTCACCTGTATGTATCTATGGAATAAAATCTTGAAAAGATTATCCTGCATCAAGTTTCTCTTTTCTTGTGTGTATGTCTATCTGAGTCCAGCCATTCATTGGGGAGTGTGGGCGTGGTCAAAGAGATTACCAATCACAATCCTTAAAAGACAATTTGTGGGGAGATGTTCCTGGGCACTACAAAACTTTAGGAAACTGCCATCGTAGAGTCAACGGGATATGCCCAAAATTATGATTTTGGGGATTTGCTGGATTCTGATTGTGTCAGACGTGTCCTTATGAGAATGTCCGTTTCTGTGTGTTACTCATGTAAATATGTATGCAGAATATTTCATTTTCTGTTTCAGATCTGATTGTATGTCATTCTCACCTCTGTTCTTTTCATTAATTTACATCAGAAGGGTATAAATCTGATGATCTCACAAGCCCACTGGATGTGGCCCAATAATATTGCAAATATTAAAAAATAAAAGAAATCTGGTTTTACCCATACAGGACATTTACACACAATCCTCTGGGCCACAGATGTTAGGGTGACATTCGGTAGATCTTTGATTGTGTGTGTGAGTGTGGGTGTGCGAGTGCGAGTGCGAGTGAGTGTGCGTGCATGTATGTGTGTGTGTGTGTGTGTGTGGATTGTGATATATTTTAGTTTTTCATTGAAATTAACGGTTCCAACTGTAAGCAGGATTATGCGGTCACAGACAGGAAACACACCGAGCAGAGAGAGCCGGGTGACTTCCTGGTTTATCAAGGAGCTTTTCCACCAATCACAGAAGCACCAGAATAGAGCGGTTTATCCCTGCCTGGGCTGCATATGAACTCAGACATAAACCCATATGAATGCATATAAAATTCCTGAATCATCCGTCATCCAGAGAAGAAACTGAAGGCATATATGGACCGATAAGCCGTGCTATTAGAGGAAACAGACGGGGGTTTGGGGTTTAATGGGGTCCATGTGTGAGCCGAATGTGTCCCGCAGGCCTGCTGAGATATCCAGCTTCTCTCCATCAGAGCTGAGCCCTGGGGGCGGGATTAATATTCAGATGTTTGGTTCTCCGCCTCTGATAAGATCGGAGTCGGGAACAGGAGCGGAAATGAAAATGTTTCTTTTGTTTGTTTTGGGTTTCCGCTGTCTGCATATGGGGCACTTGGGGGGATGATGGGGGTGGAGTCTGCAGTGGGATGGTACCTTGGCTCCTCCTCCCAGTGGGAGGGGGGCGGGGCTTGTGCCCTTGGGGGAGGAGCACCAGGTAAGAGCTTCTCAGGCTGAATCAAAATGTCCGATCTTCCCTGCACTCGCGGACTGGCGGACGTGGCAGTCATATTCACGACGATGAGGTCTGAGGTCCAGTCTCATTGGCGCATTTTAGTGTCATAAGTTTTGCAGACTTAATGTAATGACGCTAAATACTTCAGACAACGTCAGAGCATGTAAGACCGAAGTCTGGAGTGCGGACGTTTGGGTTCGCCTCAGTCTCAGCGCATGCAGCCCCTCCCAGCCCACGGGCCTCAGGTGTGCCGTGTGTCACCAGGTGAGTGGTGGCCAGATTCACAGCGCCCCCTGGGGGTCAGGTGCAGTACATGAAGACTTACTTCACAGTAGGAGAAGAGGCTTAATTAACGCCTGTAGTGTTTTTAGTTGTTTTATAAGAACATTAATGAAGTGTAAAATATAGCAGTCTTTCTGTTCTCCACATTCTGTTTGGAAGATTAAAAGTTTATGTTGTTAGTACTTACTCTAATACTACTTTATTGGGCTCATAAACCACAAAAATGGGCGGAGCCATCGTGTCTCGCCAATGGAGTGGTTTGATGTGGATGAAAGCATCTTTTGATTGGTCGGTGCCGCGATTGACAGCGGCGCATGGCAGCTCGCCCCACTGTGAGAATGTTGAAGCTGCATTGTGACATCACTCAGGCCAGTAGTCTGGGCTCTGGAGAAAGCTGATTGGCCCATGCGTGTGTGAAAGGGTTCCCGTGGGAACTGCTACTGAGCAGAGCGGATTGCCGGCAGGCTCCGCCCTCTCTCCCTCCCTCCCTCCCTCCCTCCCTCCCCTCCCTCCCTCCCTCCCTCCCTCCCTCCCTCCCCTCCCCTCCCCTCCCCTCCCTCCCTCCCTCCCTCCCTCCCTCCCTCCCTCCCTCTCCCGGTTGGTGACCTTGGCAGGGGTCTCAGGCTCCGCCCTCCCTCTCCCTCTCTCTCCCAGTTGGTGACTTGGGCAGGGGTCTCAGGCTCCCCCCGCCCGCCCTCCCTCCCTCCCTCTCCCTCTCTCTCCCAGTTGGTGACTTGGGCAGGGGTCTCAGGCTCCCCCCGCCCGCCCTCCCTCCCTCCCTCCCTCTCTCTCCCAGTTGGTGACCTTGGCAGGGGTCTCAGGCTCCGCCCTCCCTCCCTCCCTCCTCTCCTCTCCCGGTTGGTGACCTTGGCAGGGGTCTCAGGCTCCACCCGCCCGCCCGCCCGCCCGTCCGCCCGTCCTCCCTCCCTCCCTCCCTCCCTCCCTCTCCCAGTTGGTGACCTTGGCAGGGCCCTCTCAGGGTCGGGCCCAGCTCAAGGTCACGCTGTCGCCGCTCGGCGGGGTCTGACGGCCTCTGGCCCGTTCGCCGCGTCGGGACGAGTTTTGTCTGCTGGAGTCCGCGGCTCGGGTTTGGGTTCCCGAGTCTCTTTCATCTCTGACAAATTGGGGGGCATAAATGGGGGGGTTGGCCTGAGGGCATCTGTTCAAAACGCTTTTTTTTAAACCACCCTCCGAAACCAAAGACCTGTGTTTAAAGACCCTGTCTGCAATAACAAGAACTGCCGTTCAGAAATGCCATCTGGAGAAGTGTTAGTCCTACATACAGGCGTCATTTTAACCAGCCCCCCCCCAGCCCCCAGTGTCTGAGCCTCTGGGGAAGGCTTTTCGTTTTTAAAGTGCACATAAATGCACAAAATGAGCTTGATTTTTAAAGCTCCCCTAGGCCTGAATTCAATCAACATCTTTTTAAACATT
Organism: Anguilla anguilla; assembly: GCF_013347855.1. NCBI lineage: Eukaryota > Metazoa > Chordata > Actinopteri > Anguilliformes > Anguillidae > Anguilla > Anguilla anguilla. The sequence continues at coordinate 1,654,144 of NC_049203.1, forward strand.
GATTTAAAATGCTAATCTGTTTTTATTCTTCTTCACAAACACATTTCAGCGAGCTCAGTGATCGCTAAAAGTAGCTCACCAATCGGAATTGGAGAAAAAAAGTGTAGTGCTTGCATTTACTTGTTAGTCAAAGTTACCGACAAATGTTTATTTAATCCAGCCCTGCGTGCTTTAAGCTTTTAAAATCTATCTCTGTTAAAGGTTAACTTGTTAGAATAAGACGTATTATCTCTCATTGCAGTATGAACATAAATCTGTCAGGATCACTGTTACTGCAGTAATTATTTAGTATAATATATGGCCAGTAGGGGGCAGTAATCTACCAGTTTACTCAGGGGAAACTGCGCCCGTGTGGTACAGAAAGTACTGACCCCCTCCTGATTATCTAAACGCAGAAATAAGGCTCACAAAGACTGCTGTTTTATAAAGGGAGACGTTTGTACGGGTCTGAGGGGGGGGGGGAAGCAGAGGGAGAGAGATTCAATCTCAAACATGCTGTCCGGTTTAAGCCTTGAAGTTCTCATTTCTGTGTTTCTCTGTAGGTCATTTTTTTCACAGTAGCGTCCAATCTGTGGTTCTTGAGCTTACGCACCATGAAAAATCACGTCGTTTAAAAACAGTTTGGTTACTGCATTTACAATTACGTCTTGGCGCTGGATTTTGCGCAGTTTGTCAGAGTATGACCAGACGTGCTCCAGTGACTTTTTTTGTTTTTTTTTTGTTTTACGATTTCAGGCCTGTTCGCCGGAATCGTAAAAGCAGCGGGAGTCCAGGGTTTCAACCCGCGCGACCTGCTTAGGGCAAGCTCGCGCTCAGCAGACGATGGGCGGAGTTGCGGAGACGTTTCTCCGAACTAGTAGTTCCCTCTCTTTACACATCCGGTTACCTCACGTGGGTCGTCACATGACGTCAGCTGGGCGGCATGACGGAAAGAGCTTCGGTCCAGGCGCGTGAATCCGAGTCGCCGTGGAAAATAAGTCCAGTTAAGTATTAACGTGAAAGCTTGTGAAACCCGCACACACGCACACACACACACACACACACACACCCATACACACACCCATACACACACCCATACACACACACACACACCCATACACACACCCATACACACACCCATACACACACACACACACACACAAGAAAAAACTAAGAGGGGGTTTGAAAGTTTGCCGTAAACCACTTCAGCCGTCATCGTTAAATAGCACCGGGGGCTGGGGCCATGCTGTGCCTGTGGTTAGATCACCCACATTTTAATTGCAATTAAAGAGCTTTCAGAATAGGTGGATTGTTCTGTCCTGTAGCTGTCCCCCAGCCCATAACAGGGCTCAGTGCTGCTGTGGGGCGGGGGGCGGGGGGTGGGGGTGGGGGTGGGGGCGGGGGGGGGGGGGGGGGGGGGGCACAGTGTGGCCTGGGCCTGTAAAGGCTATTAATATTTCTCTTGCCGTGTCTTTGGCGTTTCTGGGCCAGGGCAACGGGAGCGGGTTTTCGCCCGGTGGTCCAGCTTCGGGCTCGAGAACGTTTTTCCCACCATGAGGCCGTTCCCGCCGCCAAGGCGAACCCAGGTGCCAGGGCCTGACAGCTTTACGTGCCAGTCAGGACGCTGTCTCGGGCTTTACGTGCCAGTCGTGACGCTGTCGAGCTTTACGTGCCAGTCGTGACGCTGTCTCGGGCTTTACGTGCCAGTCAGGACGCTGTCGAGCTTTACGTGCCAGTCAGGACGCTGTCGAGCTTTACGTGCCAGTCGTGACGCTGTCGAGCTTTACGTGCCAGTCAGGACGCTGTCGAGCTTTACGTGCCAGTCAGGACGCTGTCGAGCGCGTGAGCGGCTCCTGCCAGAGGCCCAGGCGTCTTTTGTTTCCAGTCGATGTTTTTTTTTTTTTTTTTTTTAGTTAACGCAAACGACGGCCGGCGTCGGTCCGCTCTCGGGCGGCGCGCGGGGGGAGCCACCCAGCGCGCTTGTTTTTGGACGCAGGCTGAAGCCATAAACGCACATTTTAAGGCGGTTGTTTATGTTATAATAAACCCCACGGTGATTCCTGGCAGGACATCGCGACAGCGTACGGCCTCAGGACATAATGTGATGACGCGGTCGCGGTTTTCACCATGTTCCAGAGCCGACACTGGCACTATAGCTACGTACAGTGTGTGTGTGTTTGTGTGTGTGTGTGTGTGTGCGTGTGTGTGAGTGTGTGTGTGTGTGTGTGTGTGTTTGTGTGAGTGCGTGTGTGTGTGTGTGTGTGTGTGTCCGTGCGTGTGTGTGAGTGTGTGTGTGTGTGCGTGCGTGCGTAAGTGTGTGTGTGCGCACAGAACTACCTTCGGTCTGCATGTGTGTGTGTGTGTGTGCGCGGAACTACCTTTGCTCTGCATGTGTGTATGTGTCTGTGTGTGAAACTACCATTGGTTTGTATGTGTGTGTGTGTGCGTGTGAAACTACCGTTGGTCTGCATGTGTGTGTGTGCATGTACACGCACGCACGAAACTACCTTTCACTCAATATTGTGATATTTATTGTGCCACACCATATTGGCTTCATGCATGTTATGAGCTTACTTGTACTGAGGTTTATCATTTGCCGGTCCTCCCAGTGTTGGATGTGTTCTGTGTGTGAGGTTTTACAGTGATACACTGTTTTCTGGTCCTCCCAGTGTTGGCTGTGTTCTGGTGATGCACACACTGCTCAGTGTTTTCCTGGACATTTTTATTTCGTTACACAACGCAGATCAGGTCAGTGGTCAGTTATAATTCAGCCGCTAACACTGCCTGTACGGGAAATGTTTTAACCTCTCTTCACTCTAAATAAACACAAATCATGTAAGATGATAACAAATAGTTTAATAAATATTGCATAACACCACTGCCAAAATCAAATCATAAGTTTTATAAAATTATATACTCATAATAAACTGCATAACAAAGCTTACTAAGGGTAATAAATGTATTTTGGTGTGGGTGTGTGTGTATATATATATATATATATATATATATATATATAATATAAATATATACACACACTTGCACACGTAGACAATTCGTGGAGACTCGATTGCCTCACGGGAAATGTCACATATCTTATAACAGAATCAAAAATAAATAGAAATTAATATTTCATATTTACACATTAAAGAATAATTGTATGGACAGACAAGTCGACAAACACAAAAACTTAAACGTAGCTGTCACATATGAAACATACCCACAAAAATTCAATTTTTAATAATATCAAGATACATTTCTCTCGTTTTTTGCTTTTGTCCCTAAACAATTTTATAGTATACATAAATTCTATCAATTGATCTGAGGTGATTCACAAAATTGCCTTGCCACTTCCTGTGTCTACGAAGGAGTAAGCTGTAGTGATTGGCAGGTGGAAGCAGCCAATCAGGAAGAGTCCAGTCCACGTGCAGCAGTGTGAAAACTGAGGAGAAATTGTTTGTATATGAAGGGATTTTTCCCTCAACAGAAAGACACTGAGGAAGAAAACGACATGAGGACTCCATGGGTGCCCCCAGCTCCAGTGAGTGAGTGACCAGCTTATTGTATGAATGCTTAAGATATTTCCATACACATATTTCAGACATATTCCATAAACCTCCTTTCATAGTTTGAGGAGCCCTTTTTTTTACTTTATGTGTGTGTGTGTGTGTGTGTAGCTGCATGCTGTTTGTGTGGTTGGTGTCTGGGGCTATCATCAGCATAACTGGAAAGAACCCATATCCCATATTGGGGGTTGAGGAACACCACGCCCCCCTCACCCCAGATGGCCTTCCTAAGTAAGACGGTAGCCACCAGAAGAGGACAGAGGAGAACATGAGTGTCCCCCTTTTTCTTTCTCTCTCTCTCTCTCTTTCTCTCTCTCACACACACAGACAAACACATAGGACCACATATGGCCCAGCCTCTCTCTCTCTCTCTCTCTCTCTCTCTCTCTCTCTCTCTCTCTCTCTCTCTCTTTTTCTCTCTCTGAAATTCATGCTTGGCCGAGAACCAGAGGAATTCTGGGAATGTCCTCGGTAAATATAACACTCTCAATAATAGTACTCCACGAAGCCGCTGGTGTGGACTTAGCCTACTTAACCAGGCCTCTGGGTCCTGGGACAGTCCGCTGGTGGCTCAGACAGGCTGCGACGTGCTCGCGTGTGTCGCTGCGGAAAGGGGAGGAGCTTCTGTGCGGCGCTGGCTAATCGCTTGCAGACGGCGGCCGTTCGTTCGCGCGATGGCGGGATGGCGGCTGTTCGTTCGCGCGATGGAGGGACGGCGGGCGTTCGTTCGTGTGATGGCGGGACGGCGGCTGTTCGTTCGCGTGATGGCGGCCGTTCGTTCGCGGGATGGCGGGACGGCGGGCGTTCGGCGGGTTCTGATGCTCGCTGCGTGACGCGGCTCCTCGCCCGTCGAAGCGTTCGCGGTCGAATTCCGCTCCGCTTTCCGCCTGCGTTTCATCACCCTGGTCTGACGGACGTTCGTAAGTTTAAGGCCCGAAACATACCCCGCGTAAGTATGCGAACGCAGACGCTTCGAGCTACGCAAAGTCGGTTTCACGCATCGTTACTTTTTAAAATGTGACGCAAGCGTGAGCTACAGATTCGAGCATCACAGCCAGGGGGCGCTATAGCTGCCAACAACAGGTTCAAGCCATCTTCCGTTTGTGCTTTCTTCTTTTCAGTCTTTTCAAAACTCTCCTGGACTCTGTGTCTGCAGTGCGTCGGCCTGCCGTTGAGTATGCGCAGCTGAGCTGTGTGTCTGCAGGGCGTCGGCCTGCCGTTGAGTATGCGCAGCTGAGCTGTGTGTCTGCAGTGCGTCGGCCTGCCGTTGAGTATGCGCAGCTGAGCTGTGTGTCTGCAGGGTGTCGGCCTGCCGTTGAGTATGCGCAGCTGAGCTGTGTGTCTGCATGAGTATGCGCAGCTGAGCTGTGTGTCTGCAGTGCGTCGGCCTGCCGTTGAGTATGCGCAGCTGAGCTGTGTGTCTGCAGTGCGTCGGCCTGCCGTTGAGTATGCGCAGCTGAGCTGTGTGTTTGCAGTGTATCTGCCTGCCGTTGTCATTTGCGTTTGCGCGCTTGCGTAGGGCCGGTTTCCGGCCTATAACTTACACATAACTGAGCGACACGGAGGACGCAGGAACATCTAGGCCCCCTACTGGTTGGATACGGTACATTGCTTTGTACGTGAAGTTCTGCAGTTGAAGGAGAAAGCTAGTGATATGACACAAGATACCGCCATCCCGTCAGGAACTAAGCCGACCATATCAAATGTACAAATCTGATATTAACGCCATAACTATCAAGCATTACAATATCATATGTGCCAGAACTTCAATCCTGTACAGTTTGTATTTAATTATCAAGTATCCAGAATTATAATACAAACACCTCCTCCATCATCAAACAAATAAAAACAATGTATGTTACATATCTACAGTTCAAGATGTACTATTTCAACAGAAATTCATGGGGAAGCTTATTCTTAAGTATTTACTTGTACGTGATGTGTTTAATTTATATATATATATATATATATATATATATATATATATATACTGTATATGCATATATGTACATATATATGGATATATGTACTAATAGTACATGTATATGTATGTGTAAAACATTGCAACAAGAAGAAAATAAATATATATTTTAAAATTGTAATCTTGTAATCAATTATTGGGCAGATCTGAAAAATGTTATTTCAGCATAAAAATCTAACAGTTGTAATAATAACAATAATAATTATAATAATAATAACAGCAATAATAACAACAACAACAAACAATCTGGCCTTTGAGTAAGAAAATGTGCTACACCACACATACCCTGCAAAGTTATTGTTTTTAGAGTGTTGGAATGACTGAGGAGAGGAATCTGTGGGTGGGGGCGGGACAGGTGGGGGGGGGGAGGGGGGGCCAGGAGAGGTTGTCCTTCCGCCCCGCTCTGTCTGTCTGTTTGGGCTGTGTGTCAGTCAGCGGTGGTTGAGAGGCAGTCTGCTGGATGGGGAGAGAGAGGTTGGTGCTGTCGGGGCGGGGGGGCGAGGGGGGGGGGGGTAGTGGGGGGGGCAGTGGCCTCCGCTCTTTCACCTCCTGATGTCGCTGGTCTCGGGGTCCTCCTGCTCAGTGGCGCCCCCGTCTGGCCCGGGGCGGCGGTGTCCAGTGCCGCGCCCCCGGTGGTGGTGGGGGCCCTTGCCTGGCTTGTCTTTGTCCGCTTGCCGCAGGATCTTGGGGTGCTCGGCGTCTGGGTGCGGGGGGGCGCCGTGGCGACGGTCCGGGGCGGGGGTGAGGGTGGAGCAGAAGCTGAGGGTCTCACAGAGGGCGCCCCAGTTCTGCTCGCACTGCAGCCGCACGCTCCTGCTGATGGCCTCCTTCACCTCCTCCCCACAGCCCAGCAGGATGTTCACCAGCTCCACGTACGGCCTGCAGAACCACAGACACGCCGGGTCAGAACCACAGACACGCTCGCTCAGAACTACAGACACACCCCGTCAGAACCACAGACACGCCGGGTCAGAACCACAGACATGCCCGCTCAGAACTACAGACACACCCCGTCAGAACCACAGACACGCCGGGTCAGAACCACAGACACGCCAGGTCAGAACCACAGACACACGCCCACTCAGAACCACAGACACGCCCCGTCAGAACCACAGACACACCCACTCAGAACCACAGACACGCCCCGTCAGAACCACAGACACACTCGCTCAGAACTACAGACACACCCCGTCAGAACCACAGACACACACCCAGTCAGAACCACAGACACACCCACTCAGAACCACAGACACACGCCCACGCAGAACCACAGACGCCCCGTCAGAACCACAGACACACGCCCGCTCAGAACTACAGACACACCCCGTCAGAACCACAGACACACCCACTCAGAACCACAGACACACTCGCTCAGAACCACAGACACGCCCCGTCAGAACCACAGCCATGCCCAGTCAGAACCACAGAAACACCCGGCCAAAACCACAGACATATGGCAATCAGAACCACAGACATGATTGGTCGGAACCACAGACACAAGCAGAACCACACACACATGATTGGTCAGAACTAAAGACACATGATTGGTTAGACAGCCAGGCCCAGTCAGAACCACAGACACATGGCTGTTTAGAACCACAGACATGCCCAGTCAGAAACACAGACATGCTTGTTCAGAACGACAGACACACAGCCGTTTAGAACCACAGACATGATTGGTCAGAACCAAAGGCAAGACCGGACAGAACTACAGACACACACCCAGTAAAAGCCACAGATGCACACCTGGTCAAAACCACAGACACGTGCCCGTTCAGAACCACAGACACACGCGGGATCAGACAGACACACAGACGTTAACCCCCCACAGTTCCTAGCTCACTGCTCACTCAGTCTGAGCTGCCAGTGGCTTTGAAGACTCAGAGCAGCAGAGAGGTGACATCACTGATGGGGAAGAGCGACACGCGTAGCCAGGAACACGCCCCCCCTCCCCCCCCAGCTTAAATAGCACAGCACAACGTCTCATTCAACCGCAGCGGGAGACATGAGTTCTGCCAAATACTGCCAGTGTCAATAATAATAATAATCATAATAGTCTGAACTTTACAGACGTGTGTAGGCCTTTCTGTTGGGTGCCGTTATGCGTTACACATTCTGAGCTGAGACCGAGGACAGAACTCGCCGCAAACCCGTCGGTTACATAAAGCTAATTAACCTGGAGGGCGGGTGCAGAACATGTACCGGCAGTGCCCCTTCCTCCTCCTCCTCCTCCTCCTCTCCCTCTCCTCCTCCTCTCCCTCTCTTCTCCCGTGGCCGTGCCAGATTCGGAATGTCTCCGGGCGCTTTTTTCGGCTAGCGTTGTTCCTCCTCACCGCCCCCTGCGTTTGTTCGCCAGGGTCCCGTGGCGTCGGCTGTGCCTAGCGCCCCCCTTCGTTAGCGCTTCGCGCTCTCTGGGGCGAGACCTGAAATGCCGAACGGCTTCGGGCGTTCCCCCGGCCCACGCGCGGCGTCCAATGGCGTGCGAGCGCCGGGCGAATGAGGGCTTAATTAACGTCACGCCGAAGGTACATCTAATCCGGCCTGTTCTGCGGAATAAAGGGCTCTGGGTTCAGACCTGCTGGAGCACGCAGCAGCGCTCTGCCGTTTGGTCGGTTGACATCAGCTCTGCGCTGGACTGGTTTTTTTTTGTGTGTATGGGGGCAGGGAGGGCGGGGGGGGGGGGGTAAAGAGTTAGATGTGGAGCAGTATTTTGAGGGCCCTGGTTGGAATAAGAAGGTCCCATAGGGGAGGGGTGGGGTGGGGGGGTATAGAGTTAGATGTACAACGAGGAGCATTGTTTTGAGGGCTCTGGTTGGGATGAGAAGGTCCCATAGGGGAGGGGTGGGGTGGGGGGGTTAATAGTTAGATGTAGAGTGAGCAGCAGTGTTTTGAGGGCCCTGGTTGGGATGAGAAGGTCCCATAGGGGAGGGGTGGGGTGGGGGGTGGGGGGGTGAATAGTTAGATGTAGAGTGAGCAGCAGTGTTTTGAGGGCCCTGGTTGGGATGAGAAGGTCCCATAGGGGAGGGGTGGGGGGGTTAATAGTTAGATGTAGAGTGAGCAGCAGTGTTTTGAGGGCCCTGGCTGGGATGAGAAGGTCCCATAGGGGAGGGGTGGGGGGGTTAATAGTTAGATGTAGAGTGAGCAGCAGTGTTTTGAGGGCCCTGGCTGGGATGAGAAGGTCCTGCAGTGCTGTGGGTTCCGGGGCGGGTACTCACCCCTTGGGGAAGAGGTTCTGGAAGTGGATCATCTCCACCATGACGTTGACGTTGTCCTTGGCGGCGGCGCAGAGGTTGTGCTTGAGGTAGCACTCGCGCTGCAGCTGGGACACCATGTCCTTGACGGCCAGGCACTTGCGGCTGACGCAGCTGAACTTGTGGCGCAGGCCGTGGGCCATGCACTTGAGCGCGTCTTTGATGAAGGACTTCCCCTGCGCGGACCACACAGACACAGGGGCACACGCCCGCCTTCAGCCTCGGCGGGGCGCGGGCCGGGCGCCAGCACCCAGCTGCCAGCCGTTCACACCAACAGGACTTTCTTATTTTTAAAAAAACTTTGATTATTATTATTTCTACGTCACCGCCCGTCACGCGCCCAGCCCACAGGCGGCCGGGAACACGTGGCAGTGAAGCGGAGTCGTTTTTTTGGCTAGCGAAATCTGGCGCCGAGCGGCGGACCTTAAACCCACTGGTGCCCTCCCTGGCTCAGGCGGAGGCACACAGTGCCGCTCTGTGCTCCGCGCTGAGTTCGGCTGAAGCCCGTCCCAGACGCTGCTCAGACTCCACGTGACACCCTGCCCCTGCCCCTACCCCTCTCCCTGCCCCTACCTCTACCCCTACCCCTCTCCCTGCTCCTACCCCTGCCCCTTCCCCTCCCCCTCTCCCTGCCCCTCTCCCTGCCCCTACCCCTGCCCCTACCCCTCTCCCTGCTCCTACCCCTACCCCTCCCCCTCTCCCTGCCCCTCTCCCTGCCCCTACCCCTCTCCCTGCTCCTACCCCTGCCCATGCCCCTCCCCCTGCCCCTACCCCTCTCCCTGCTCCTACCCCTGCCCCTACCCCTCTCCCTGCTCCTACCCCTGCCCCTACCCCTCCCCCTGCTCCTACCCCTGCCCATGCCCCTCCCCCTGCCCCTACCCCTACCCCTACCTGTGAGGTGGGTGGGGCAGAGCGAGGGGGGGCTGTGTAGTGTACCTGTGAGTGGGGTGGGGGGGGAGCGCATGGTGTACCTGTGAGGGGGGTGGGGGTGGGGGTGGAGCATGGCGTACCTGCGAGGGGGGGGTGGGGGTGGGGGTGGTGCGAGTACCTGCGAGTCGAACTTGCCGGCGTTGTGCAGGAAGGTCATGCAGATCTCCTGCAGGCCCTGGATCTCGCAGGAGTTGTTCTCGAAGCACTCGAACACGCCGCAGCCCACGTCGCCTGCGCTCACCAGGCAGTGCTGGATCTCGGCTGGAACCACAGAGGGAGGGGGGCGGGGGCCCCCGCTCGTTTCCGTTACACACACTGAAACATGCCCCCCCCCCCCCCCGTCACCCGACACCGACCCTGCCCCGCCAGCCCGCTCTCTCTCTCCATGCGGAACAACAACATCAAAGACTTTTCAAAGATCCATCACTTGAACCCGCACATTCTTTTTACTCCATAACAAACAGTACCGCAGTCGTACGGTTTTGAAGGCCGGGAGTGTAGTTCTAAGTTTACCACGTTGCCCCAAGCCAGTGGTCAGAGTTTGGAAGGCGACCTGCTCTCTGCAAAAATCCGCCGGGATGTTTTCTGGGGTGGATACGGGCCGTCGATGCACCCGCGGAACACCTCCGTCTCAGGTGTCCCGCGGTCAGGCCCGAGGCCTCCAGCAGAATCCGGCTCACTGGCTCGCTGGCCGTACAGCTGCGATGATTTAATGACCGTCTCCCCGGGGCCGCAGCTGACCTACATTATGATGGGGGGGGGGGGGGGGGGGGGCGGGTGACTATGGGCCACGAATCGCCGTCCGCTGTCGCAATCGCCCGGAGACGGGCCAGATGTACGGGCCGCTCTGCCAGAAACCGCTGCTGGGCGTCTGGTGACAAAGTGGTTACCGTGCAGGAATTTGGGACCAGCGAGAGAAACGCTGGTCCCCCCACCCCCCCACCCCTTCCCTCCTGCAGTTACAGCCTAATCCGTCTGATCCTTATGTAATTGCAGTTTAAACTAAACGAGTAAAGCTACTCTCATCAAGCCAGTGTTGTGAATTCTGAAAGTACGTTTCCGTTCGCCGTTGCTGTTGTCGTACGCTGTCGGCTGAACGTGACGCAGAACGTGCGCTGGTGGAGAGACGGCTTTGAGTGACGGTGCTGCTCGGGTCTGCGTCTGAGCGAGGCTCATCGTGCTAGCGCGCGCTCTCTCTCTCTCTCTCTCGAATCTGACTGGCAAGGGAGAGAAAAAAGGTTCGCGATACGGAGGCGCGAAGAAGAACTGGGACGATGGACGTATGTGGGGCACCGGGCGATTATCTACACCTCGCACCCGTGGAGATACACGAGAGCGACACTTTTTTTTTTTCTTTTCCCGAAGCCAAAAACGAGAGCTGGGGGTGGGGGGGGGGGGGGCACGGGCACGACGGGCGGGCGTGATGAGAGGGGCAGTTGAGTGTCACTCTGCGACAGAATTCCGCTGCAATGCCCCGCAGGAGAGCACAGTGGTGCATTGCAGGTGGGAGGGAAATGTACAGAATATGTTCTCACTATTACATAATCAACAGGTTTTTTTGGGGGGTTTTTTTTCCCTTGCAAAGGTATGATGTCGATTAGTGTAACATAAACGCATTCGAATACTATCTGGCATCCCCAGTCAGCAGTGTGAAATGCCTCCAGTTTCAAATTAAGGATATAATCTGTAGCACAGTGTTTTTATTTTTTTTCTCCCATCCCTCTAAAATTGGGATGGAACATTTTAAATCGCTCTGTATGGTTTCACTTTAAAAGCCGTGGTCTGTGCACGCAGAGATGGTCAGAGGTCACTATGTCATACGCCTTACAAAGTGAAGTTACACAGAATAGATTAATAGCCAACACATGAACTTGATATATGACTGTGTTCTACGAAAGGGGGCCAGAGGCGTCGGGTTTGGGGGGTGGGGGGTGGCGGTGGAGGTTTGAGGCGAGGAGGCTCGCGCACCTTTGGGGTGCCCCCTTTCAGTACTGGAGTCTATTTTTAACTCTGGATTTAAGCGCGTGGTGGGTGCAGCAGCATTCGCAAGGCGAAAGACCATCTGCTCTGCGTTTACACAAGTGATTCATGCACACGATAGATAACGATAACCCATTAGTTACAGATTTACGGTCCGACCGGAGCACATGTTCCAGAATGCTAGGGCCCAAATACTTTCCATTTTTTGTAGGTGGTTACAACAGCGTTGCCAGGGGTTAGAATACTGTTTGCAGACTACTCCAGCCAGAAAAAAAGACTCGAAAGTGCCTGTTTGGTGATATTATCCCGTTAGTGGAATATTGTTACGACTTGGAATTTACAGTATTTCTCGAGAGAGAGAAAATGAAAGTAGTTCGGCCTAGATGTGGGGGGAAAAGGATATCATATCAAGAACGGAATTCTGCCTGAAGGCTTACGCGGTACTTCCTAAAGAGAACATTTAACTAACAAGCAGTACAGCCGGTCAAATGCAACGCGACCACCAGCATTTTACCTCATAACGTCCAAACGTCTCCAATTCGCGCGATCGCAGCGAAGTCTAGCGCTGCAGTGTTTGGTGGCCGAGCATACAGCATGAATGGGGCCGGCTGAACCGTCTCTCCGGCGACGGAGTGTGCGGATTAACTCATTACATTCAGTAAACTTTGTGGGTGACTTATCAGATGGTAGCAGACGAACCGGTTTTCTTTTTTTGTAATATTCCATTACACAGAATGACCTTATATTATGGGCAAAAAATAAATGATCAGACCAAACAAATCACGCGCATCGTTCACTTTCCTGTATAAACCGGCGTTCCGAATTGCTGGTTCGAGATCAGTGGTTCAGTTCTTTTCCATTCTGAGACCTAACATCTGTCAATTCCAACGCCTCGTAACATATTCCACTGTAGAACATCTGTATCGATTTGAGAAATCCCGGTCGACAACAGAAAGCGCTTCTGTGACAACACGGTGTCGAACTTCGTTTCGCGCGCTCTCGGGGAAAGCGAGCCGCCTGGCTGCAGTGCTTGTGTTGGCATTTGTGTGGGAATGTGCTTGGATCGCACGAGCCGGCCGCAACGTGCATTGAATTTCACAGCGTTGTGACGGGCTGAGAGATTCTTCTGTGTAAAACTGCATAACGAACGGTCTCTTTATTTTCTGGTGATAATTCGGAGTGAACGTTGTTTTTTCTGGTGATAATTCGGAGTGAACGTTGTTTTCGCGTGCACGTTGTGTGCCAAGGTTTGGTTGTGTTTAATAAGCATTCTTTTTTTTTTTTTTATTTGATTTATTTGATTTATTCATTTTTTTTCAGTGACTTAAGGGTTCGGCGTGAGACCAAAATGGGACCTCGCCGTAGTCCACAGATGACGGCTCGAATCCTGTCACCTCGTCAGTATTCCACAGGGATATTGCATCATTCTGCATTACTCTACTTGTGTCCACAACTACGTGTTAACCTCACGGAGAATAATTTAAAGTTTGCTAATTGTTGCACCCGAATCCAAGAAATGTAAAACACACTGTCACAGTTACTGTATCGGTTTAGTATTAATCCCAGTCGATTTCATTTTTCACGTGTATTTATTTAAAATGCATTCTAATGAGGTTTTTCACCATTGACACTTGCGTGTCTGCATGGTATGATTTATAGGCTACGGTCACATACAGGCTAACTTTCACCCTCAATATCCTGAAAGGAATTCACTAGACGGAATAAACACACGCAAACAGCTTTAAGAGGTGCGACCGTATACATTACCTAGGCTACCTTGCGCCGTTCTATTAATAGTTTACTAAGATATTGGATTTCTGTCCGCGTGTATTTACCAGGCATCGGCTTTCTTTTTAATCGGAAAAGGTAATGTCGTCTGCCAGACACGCTGCGTCCACATTCCTCCATGTGTGTGAAAAGAAGTAGCGATTTATACAGTGGAGTGGACAGGCAATAAGTGTGTTCCACAGCGAACCCCCCAAAGCCCATTCTGTGCTAGAGAGCACGTGCATACAGTAGGCTGTGTAGCTAGCCGGTCGCCGATTTCATCAGCAAGCGGTGGATGTTCTGTGGAGTGACCGGCAATGCCGGCTCGGAGTACATCGTCCGCCGGCTGCCGGTCCGTTCACTTACCTGTGTTTTGTAAGGAAAGACGTCCTTTCTGGCTTGCCGGTTTTTCTTGTGGGTTTTCGTGAAAATCGATCATATCCGTCCCCACTACTTGCTCAAAAACTGAAAGCACCAAGAGCGCTATTGCAAATCTCACCAACATTGCTGGTTGCAATGACATTGGATCTAATCTACAATGTCAACGGACGACTGTTTATTTTTCTATTTTAGCACGCCGGTTGTCTCTTGGATTAATGTAGCAACAGTGTTGTAATCGCTGCTGTGGGTAGCGCTCATGAGTGAGCGTTGAAACGGGGTGGATGCTGCCTATATTTCCTGAAGCTCTGGTGTCATTTTTGATGAAGGAGTTAAGCAGGTGTTGTCATTCGTGGTTCCCGACCAATCACAAACACAGGCATCACGTCCAAGGTTGAGAGGCGTGTCCGTAGTGAAAGTTCTCTCTGCTTGCTACAAACTTAAGTTGTAAAGCGTACATGTGTAGGCGGCGATTTACCTGACAAATGTTTGGGTTTGAAGCCTTTAACTATATAACCAGTGTACAAGAGTCCTAAAAATCGAAAGAATGCTAATTATATATGTAATGCATAGACTCGGTGTTACTGCACGTGTGCTCTAAAATGTGAGCCCATCTTTATAATCCCATTATATTATCATTCCGTTTGACTCAACCAGCCAGCTGCGAGGGAGGGCGTGAGAGAGACTCGCTACAGTGCAGTGGCATAGCCTAGTTTTAGACGGCTGCCAGGCTTTATTGAGGGAAGAGAAAAGTTTTCTGAATCCAAGAGAAACACTGGACTGAAACAACGGGAGTAAAACTGGAAGCAGGAAGTAAAACGGGTAGCGGGAGAGTTACGCTGTCGATGCTTTCTGGGCAGTACGTCTCACGGTCGCATCAGAACTCCACAGTTCCCTCGCGCTCTCCTCTGCGCGAGCGCACCGGAGACGCAGCTCCCTAGCTTTGTGACGCCGAACAGAGGTGCAGTTTCACCGGGAAATGTTGCGCCTGCCCAGTGGGGGAAAAAATGCATTTGCGGGAGTCTGCTGTCTTAAGAGACCACCTGGCAGATCACCTGCCAAGCTAAACATCTAAACTGGCAACCTTACATTCGGGCCATGTGTCAGAAGCGCCCATTAATAGATCATCTGTTAGAGCTGTAATTTCAAAAATGATACTGGAATGCTTTCCAAAGTTAAAATACAAGCTCTATGTGCATAAATAAGGAAAATATGCTAAAATAATTCAAATAAATAGGGATGAGACTGCCAACCTCTCTCCCACTGACAAATACAAATTCCACGCATGTTTGTTTATTTATTTATTTATTTATTGTCTTGTTAATGACAGTGACATTTTGTTTAGTCCTTATGTTGTCAATAATACAATAAATTGTGAAAGATCTGAAGATCTGCGCCCTGGAGCAGCTCCTGCCCTGCACGCCTCAGATGAACAGTGTCTCTATCGGTGTTGATTGACTCATTAAATAAAAATGTAATTACTGTGCAGCCGAAGGTGGGGACGCGGTGCTCGGACGGACACGCGACCAGGAGCGGTCGCGTGCGGAGAAATGCTCCCTCTGCTTTGTGAAATGTCCCTCTATCCCGGTAATGGCCGAAACTAGTCACCTAATGTTCGTCGGCCTTTGGTTCATTTAGTTTTATTTTATTCTTTTAAATTTTTTTTTTTTTTTTTTACAAGATGCAAAAAGCCCGTCGAGCACTGCCCGCGCGCCTTCCCTGGGTGGCGGTCCATAAAGGCAATTAAAGAAGGGCTCTGAGTAATAAAGATACGTCTCATCTCAGCTCGTTATCCGCGTGGTGTAAGTGTACGTCAAGTTCACTTAAAGGGGGGGGGGGGGGGGGGGGGGGGGGGGGGGGGGGGGGGGGGGGGGGGGGGGGGGGGGGGGGGGGGGAGGGGTGTAATAGTGGTAACGGTTGGCATGGATTGCATCATTCAGCCCGCACCACCGCCACCTCCTAAATCTTTGCAGCTGTTCCGCACATAGGGGTGTACATCCACGTGACAGCCATTATAGGCTACCACACACTCACTGGGACGGTAGTTTGCGCTCGGTTGTGGTGTCGCTCCCAAATTCAGCAGCGCAAATTCATCCTGTATATATGATTCTGATACTGTTCAAAGCCACTATCGCCTGAGATTTGTGTAAGGGTTCTGTAAAAGAGTGCCATATGTCAGATTTAAATAACGCCCTAGTGCTCATTAATCTCTCAGCTGAATGTAGTAAATACATTATAAGGGGCTTCAGCTGATAAAGCAACACTCATGGTTTGATGTCACTCAAACCACGAAGCTGTCATCCTGAAACTGAGCGTGCTGACTGAATTACTTCACAGATGCAGAGGTTGGGTAGAACTGGAAATTCATGTGTAAAGTGGGGTAAAAGATAAATGACATTTCAGTTGAGGTGTGTGTGTATATGTGTGTGTGCGTGCTTTTATATTTTTGCATGTTGTACTTTCAGTGAAGGATGGTAAAGTTCACGTGAAAAAACTTTCCACGACCCTTATGTGTATAAACAGATTCTGAATATTTAATTCTCTTGGTAATTTGTGGAAAATTAGAAACAGGTGACATACGTGACCACGTAAGCCATCGCCTCTTAGAATACACCGATGTTTTGCGAATCCAGTTCAGATGTCGTTTTCTTTCAGGGAAACGTTGACTGTTTGCTGATTTAATTTGGACTCCGTTGTGTGTGGGTAATGACTCGTGCGACACTGACCACATCTGTGAAACAATGAATCGCAGCGCGCGCGCGCGCTTTCCTAGCGTGGAGCGCCGGATAAGTGCTTCGACGTACGTGTTTCGCGTGAGACTGCGGGCAGTAACAGTATGGGAAACTTGTAGCGTACTAGAGTATAGGACAAACTTTTTCCATTACATTCTTTTCTGCTTACTCTCGTCCGTACGCCAAAAATAAAGGCGATGCAGCAGGAAATGTTTAGTGCTATATCTGATAAGCCTATATGCTAATGTTTTATAACGTAACTGAGTTGCTATGAATTTCATTATTGCTTCAACGGTCTTTTTTTGTACCGTGGTTTTCAATAAAATGTGCTTTCATTTTATTCCAGGAGCGTTTCTGAAAATGAATTGCGATCGTCCGCATTCCTGAAATAACTTCTCTACACCTGCGGGATAATCTTGCCGAAATACCGCTAAGCGCGGTCATTTGTCAAGCGAACTGCAGAAGCGTGTGTGTGTGTGTGTGTGTGTGTAAGGGGGGGGGGGGGGGGGGTTGGTGGGCGACTTAACCTAAAAAATGTTGCATAGGTCCGTCTTTTCACTTTTCGCCGAGGGATAGTGAAACCTTTATCTGTTTCGCAGTTTGGAATGCCCTTTAATTGAATCGATGTCTGTAAAAAGCCAGCCCACGCGCCGAACACACCCTCGGTCGAGTCCAATCAGCTTGGACCAGTAGACCACAGGCGTGTAAATGGCGCGTTTCACCGCAGACTGCTGGAGCTCCGAGCGAATCGTGGACGATGTAAGCTTATATTTAGTACTTTTGAAATCTCAGAACATGTATTTGCAGCCTATGCGGCAGCACGGACTGTACAATTACTGGACACAGTTATATATGTATTTTATAAAAACGCAGTCCAACGGGGCATAAGAACGAGCATGTTGTCATTATTGACGGGGTGTCTTCAGCCTCTTGAATGGGCTACAAACCTACTATAGCCCGTATATCAAGAACCGAATAATACGTAACAATAATAGGACGATCTGTGCGAGAAATTCGTTGCGCGCGCATTCTGCACGAGATAAATCGTTAACCCACGCGCTGAGGAAATCGGTCACACCATCAGTTCATTTCTCTGACGAGAGTGCATTTAATTCGACATAAAATGCAAATAGCAGAATCAAAATCCACGATATGACGCTATTTCCTTTTAATATACCTTGTGGATGTTGGTCTAGAGATCTGAATGTCATGCGGTGGTACTGTCAACTATGATAATAAACCCATTGTGTTACCGTTAAGTGATTTCATATGACAAACCACCCCGTTATTCTCATGCTATATTCTTCGTGCAAATCTCGGATGAAATTAAGTGCAGGAAGTTAATCTGTTTTTGGTCTGTATCAATTTAAAAACAGAACCATGTTTGTCAGTTTAACTCAAAAGATGTCACATGAAAAACAAACAATAGTTTATTTTTTTCCTATATCGGTCTTTATTTTGAAATACCCCGTTATGAAGACCAAAAACATAATTTCATTTTATTTTCATTATTTAAGCCGACCTGGAAGCGCGCACGCTGCTAAGAAAGAACCGTAAAAGGCTCTAGTTGCCTGTGGATGTAGCATGAAAGTACCCTACATCACAGATTCCACGTTCGTCGTTATACAAAAGCTATAGGCATGTTCTATGTATAGCTGTTTTTTACGATCTCTTCCATTTACGCTCTTATTTTTGGCATAAACCTTTTACACACGGCCCGGCCAAGAATCTTTCAATTTATCATTTTCCAGAAATGTGACAAGAATGTTTTGATTATAGTGCTTCTTTTAACCTATATTTGGTTTGACATTGTGGTGCCACATACGTCTGACCTTTTTACATAAGACACAGAAGACAGAGGGCCCCGCGTGCCCCTTTAAGCCGCGAGCCTGCTTTCCCCGCTAAAACAGACACCTGGGAACGGCGAAGTTTACAGTCCGGCCGCAGAACCCTGTGTTCTCTCCGTACTCAAACACAGACCACGTCATAAATCAGCACTGTCCCAAAAAAAGAGAGAAAAAAGGCGCAGGAGTTGGGTAATGAAAATGCTCTTCCCTCCGGATGAAATACGGCGCTGGCTCGCGGTTTATTTAAAGGCGCGGGTGTGAGTGGAGAGTGGGCAGCTGTCATGCAGCTAGCAGCGCGTGAGTGAGATTTCACGTTACGTTGCGTGTCTGCATCCAGCACGGATTTACGTTCGCGGCTTACGTTCTTTACATACATGTTTGTACTACTGGATTTTTTCCCCCCTGAAGCAATCCAGGTTGGCTGTTTGGCTCAAGGATACAGTGACAGTGCCCCAGTGGGAGTCAAACCTGCAGCCTCAGTGTTGCCAGCCCAGTTCCCTAACCACTGCACCCCCCTGCTGCCCAGGTTTCCTTCCTCGGCTCATGTACAGTGCTGAGTGAGTTTCCTCTCAAAGTTGTCCCCAGACCTTCCATATCTGCCTGCCAGGGGCCGTTAGCTATTGGATGTGAAATTATCTCTATTGATTATACATTCTTCAAACACTTTTGAAAGTAAAAAAACAAACTGAGGCCAGAGGCATTTAAAAAAAACAACAGTCACCCCATGACAAAACTTCAAATTTAAATGGTGCGCACTCTTATCAGAAAGAAATTAATAAAAAGAAAAGAAAAACACTTTTCATCTTTACACTACAAGGGTGAGAAAACAAAAACTGCCCATCACTGTTATTGGCTACTTTGCATAAGGTGATCTTGCTCTGTGGTTCCTGCAATAAAAGCATTCTGGGAAGATTGCTCCTCCTCAGACCTCCAGGTTGACGGGAATCTTTTGCTGTGAATGAGTCATGAGTCAGATCATGCTGGGAAGTGATTTAGGACCCCCAGCGGCTGTACGGAGACTTCCCATCATGCATCACTGTTACTGAAGATGCAAGTGATGTCATTTCCAGCTCTGAAAAATGATTGTGGGGTGGGTTTCCTGTAAGTGCATTGGCTTTGACGTGCCGCTTGAATTAGCTCCTGTCCGCACGTTCACTCTGTCCCCCCAATAAACGCTGATATTTATAGCTGCTGTTTTATTTTCGGTAATAATTGTTCCATAAGTGATGGCCATTGGTGGTGGGGGGGGGGGGGGCTAGAGTGTTTATAATGTGTGTGTTTTACGATGTTACCCTACCATACAGTCAAAAATTAAAAGTCAAGATTGGATTACACTGCTAAAAAACTTCCATGCTCTATCTGTCCATCCATTCATCCATCCATCATCCATCTACTCTTTCCACCATCCTTCTATCCGTATCCATCCAGCAGTGCAGCCGTGTGAAAGTGGGTCATGTTGGGGGGGGGGGGGGGGTGATGGGGGTAGGGAGTGGAGACAGGGGCAGCACACCTACCTGAACAGCTTTAGTCACCCCCCCCCCCCCCCCCCCCCCCCCCCGACTTCTCTCTTTGTGTGAAACACTCTTTGCCCCTCAGTGTTTTTTAAAAAAGTCCTCCCTTACCCTACTCGCTTTTTTATTGGTCAGTTTTCAGTCCAGAGAATGTGCTCATTTAAGACCTCAGGGTTCTGTGAGGCGCCCCAGACAACGTGCTGTTACAGAGTTTCTGCACCGTGGAATTTATAGGAGTTTTGTGGCTGGCTGTGTGGAGCGGGACGGGGTGCAGTGTGGAGCAGGACGGGGTGCAGTGTGGAGCGGGACGGGGTGCAGCGTGGAGCAGGACGGGGTGCAGTGTGGAGCGGGACGGGGTGCAGCGTGGAGCGGGACGGGGTGCTGTCTCATTATTGGCAACACGGGCCCGTCCCACCACTCAACAAAGGGTTCTCTGATAACGGGACGGGAGCAGGGCTGCCGTCCGAAAACCGCCCTCCGGCCCCCTTACCTTGGGTGCACTGTCCCTCGGGACGGTGGTGATGTCATTCTGCATGTGGGGCCGCTTTTAAATGGACCGAATCTGGACGGAGCAGGGAGACAAAGGAGAGTCCCCACCCCCCTCCTCCCTCGGTGGCCCCTGTAATGAGCGATGCGGGGTACAGATTTCGCCCTGGGTGGCGCCGGAGCGTCGTCGCCGTGGAGCGAGAGACGGAAAGAGAACTGGGCTGCAGTCGCCGGGACTGGGGCGCGCCGGACGGGAGCGAGCCGGACGGGAGCGAGCCGGACGGGAGCGAGCCGGACGGGAGCGAGCCGGACTGCAGCGAGCCGGACTGCAGCGAGCCGGACTGGGGCGAGCCGGACTGGAGCGAGCCGGACTGGAGCGAGCCGGACTGGAGCGAGCCGGACGGGAGCGAGCCGGACTGCAGCGAGCCGGACTGCAGCGAGCCGGACTGGGGCGAGCCGGACTGGGGCGAGCCGGACTGGAGCGAGCCGGACTGGAGCGAGCCGGACGGGAGCGAGCCGGACTGGAGCGAGCCGGACTGGAGCGAGCCGGACTGGGGCGAGCCGGACTGGAGCGAACCGGACTGGAGCGCGCCGGACGGGAGCGAGCCGGACTGGAGCGAGCCGGACGGGGGCGAGCCGGACTGGAGCGAGCCGGACTGGAGCGAGCCGGACTGGAGCGAGCCGGACTGGAGCGCGCCGGACGGGAGCGAGCCGGACTGGAGCGAGCCGGACGGGAGCGAGCCGGACTGGAGCGAGCCGGACTGGAGCGAGCCGGACTGCAGCGAGCCGGACGGGAGCGAGCCGGACTGGGGCGAGCCGGACTGGGGCGAGCCGGTTCGTTGCGTAGGGTGGGCTACGGATCGCTGTTTGCGCTGCCGTCCGGCTGATCCAGTAGCGCGGGACCCGGAGGCACTAAATCTATCCTCCGGAGCGGCCCGCGGCGATGGGGGCGGGGCGATGACACGCTCGCCCCACTCATTAGAGATGAATGGCGGTATTGTGGGGAGCGCCCGAGCGCTCGGCCGATCCGCGGCCCGGCGCTGCCAGCGCTTGTTTACCTTTTTTGGTTAATTGAGGCCGGGTCTCCCGTGACCCACATCCAGCCTCTAAGCGCGGCCGAAGGTTCCGCCGTTAATTGACATGGTTCGGAGAAGCGCGCGCGGGGTGGGGGGGGGGGGGGGGTCGGGGCCTCCCAGGTCGCTGCATCTTCCCACGTGAACGGAGTCACATGACCCTCGCGCGCCGGTCGGGGAGTGACATCACGGCGTAGCCTCCGCCCAGGCTCCTTCTCCGTAGTTTAGAGGACGCCCATACACTTGCATGGCAGGTGCTTCATCCAAAGAGACGTACAAGAAGTGCATATGAGAGGTCACTGGAGTAACTAAACACAGGTCCGATAAGGTACGATACTCACTTTGTACAGTTATTCATAGTTATGAACGCGTTAATTCCAGCTCACACAGTAAACGTTACTCTGACCTAGCCTAAATAAAACTTTATTTAAAACTTTAAACATGACGAGCTGCAGCATCAGTGAGACTCCAGAGAGACTGAAACACAAAGCGCGTTTTCACATACGATCCGTTTACGCAGCCAAATATTTCACCTGAAGCGTTTCAGGTTAAGTGCCTTGCTCTAGGGGACCAGAACCAGCGCCTCACCTGTGAATCAAACCCGGTCCCTATGTGCTACGGGCCCAGCTCCTAAACCACTGCCCCGGTCCCTATGTGCTACGGGCCCAGCTCCTAAACCACTGCCCCGGTCCCTATGTGCTACGGGCCCAGCTCCTAAACCACTGCCCCGGTCCCTATGTGCCACGGGCCCAGTTCCTAAACCACTGCCCCGGTCCCTATGTGCTACAGGCCCAGCTCCTAAACCACTGCGCTGCCCCGCCCCCCAGAGGTGCTGTCACAGAATCTCAGGATCTCTCTTTCCTGCGGGTAGTCTGGTGGTTTATGGGAACGCTTTTGACTCAAAAGTGCGCTATTGGGACCATGGACGGCGGATCAGAGGTCTGATAATATATAATATTACGCTTTTATGGCAACACATTTAGCATGTGCAGCTTTTTTCATTACTTGTAAAAATATAATATTTAAAGCGTACATGAATTTAATTTAGTCTTCTACGAAGTGTGGCACACTGGCAACGTAAAATGTGCGTTTAACTGCGAACAAAATGATATGTTGTCCACTGGCAAATGTATACTTAGGGGTGGAGCAGGCTTGAGCAGCTCTTATTCACCATGGTGTGTGTGACAAGGAGTGTGTGTGTGTGCTGCATGCTTTGCGTGTGTGTGTGTTTGTGTGTGTGTGTGTTTGAGAGAGAGAGATGGGGAGAGGCATTATTACTGATGCAGTGTCTCGATAGTGTATTTCAGTATTTTAACAAGCTGTTAATTTTACTTAATTAGATGCTTTTCGTGTTTAGAGTGGTTATTTTGCCTTTTTAGCTACATTGTGTCAGAAATATAGCCATGGATGCCCAAAGAATAGAAGTCCCATATAATGAAGAATTCAAAGACAAAGCGAATGATGCTGAGCCGAACCTGTGTTGTGTTAATACGTTTTAAGGAAGAAATGACGAAAGAACTTCTCTCAGTCCGTTGATTCACCTCTTTACTTCTGTTTACATAATTCCGGTTTAGGACAATAATTACCATGTGAAATATGGTGAAAATGCTGAGCGGCTAACGACCTCAGAAAACCGCTAGCCCCAGTGTCCGGTGAGCCAGAAAGTCTATGTCAAGCCCTGATGGCATCCGTAGATATTTATTGTGACATAAAATATGGCTTGAGAGGGTAAATGATCCCTCTGAACACGAAAAGCACCTCATTAAGAAAAATAAACGAGTTCATTAAAATTCTGGGATTCGAACTGAGGTTGGAATGAAAATCAGCGTGCACAGGCGGTCCCCCAGCACCGAGCTTGGGAACTGCTATGTGGTCTACGTGTCTCTATAGTCTATGTAGCTGAAGGGGTTCCTCCATAGTCTACGTGACTGACACAGTATCTCCATTGTGTGTGCGACTGACATAGTTTTTCCATAGTGCATGTGACGGAAAGCACGTCTCTGTAGTCTATGTGACTGAGGGAGTGTCTCCATTGTGTGTGTGTGTGAGACTGAAAGAGCGTCTGAGTGTCTCCATGGTGTGTGTGTGTGTGAGACTGAAAGAGCGTCTGAGTGTCTCCATGGTGATTTTGACTGAAAAGAGATTCCCGAAGTGTGTGTGTGACTGAAGGGTTGTCTCCACGGCGATCGTGACTCACGGCTGGGCAGAGCGAATGCCGTCCTCTCTGACCCTGCCTAAAGCATTGCAAGGGGTGGGGGGGGGGAGGGGAGATTAGAATATCCCCTATGTTCCTTTGCATGGCTTCCTAAATGGCTGTAGGGGGTTGGGAGGTGGCCCGGGGTGGGGTGGGGGGGGGGATCGGATATCAGTCCTTTTGTTCAGCAGTTATGGGATAGCCCACTTCCTCCTACCCTGACTCACCCCACCCCGACACCCCGCCCCCTCTTCTGTGGACAGAAGTGATTGATTGACCCTGTTGCTGGGGGATAATGGACTTCCCAGAGTGTATTTGACCCCTGACCTCCCCTCCCTCCCGTCTGGTACATCTGCCGAGTCACCTGATACAGTCAGGGAGAGACGCCATTAAGTTCATTTACCGGTGAGCCAGCGCTTCTGAACTTCTGATCGATTATCAGCTTTTTTTTTGGTGGTTTATGAGAGCCCGGGTATCCCGGTTTCTCTAAGATACCTGCGGTTCACACGTAAGTTCACCCAGCGTGTGACCAGGGGGTTAAAGGGTTTCAGTGAAGGAGCTAATGTGAGGTGTCGTTCTTCGCGTGTCTGAGGTAGAACTCTGTGAACGTCTGAGGTAAAACTCACACGGAGTGTTTCTGTTGTTTATACGTGACCTCCTGAGACCCGACTGAAAATAAAAGTTTTAACTATTTTCTTTTTTTTTAAAAAACATAATACAAGTGTCTTATATGACAAAAACAAGTTGCTGTGTAAATATTTTTAAAAAATAATATTTCTTTTGTTTTTATTGAATGTCCCTTGTAGTGTAGGTTTCAGCATAGTAGAATGTAGATATGGTTCTCGAGACTAAGGCCAGACGAGGTTCTTGTATCCCCTACAAGGAACATAAATGAATTATTGGGCCTTAGGATGGGTAGGGTTAGGAGGGTATAGCAAACGTTCTGCAAGCACTGGCAGTTTGCTGGGGTTCAGGTTTTGGGGGTTACATTTCAGTAACACTTGCATAGTTTCCAGGAAAGTTCCACTCCTTGGTCCCTAAGGCGGGGGGGTGGGGGGGTGGGGGTGGGGAGGGGGGGTAGTAAAAGGTGTTAATGGTGATGCATAAATCGCACATGAATGTGTTTGGATGACTAATGTGACTGCCAGCTCTCACAGGGCATTGCCAGATTGGGTTCTTTGGTTCTTGCACTATTGCATCTGTTGGAGCTGAACGTATAAAGGTGATCAGGTGATCGGGGCTTTTTGCTGACGGTGAAGGAAATGACACGGCACATGACAGGTGTTCATAACGCAAGCTTTTCTTTTTCTTTTTTGGAATTGTGAATTTTTATTTAATTTAATGGGGTCGATGATTATTAGCATGGAATCACACCGATTCAGTAGGCTCTATCATCCACAGAGCAATTGACAAATATTTTATGAACCCAGAATTATGAGAAAATATTGGTCCCCAGTCTATCAGTTCTAGTGTAAAATCAATCAATTGGGTTGGTCAGATTCATATATTTAATAACATCAATATCAAGGTCAGCTGTAAAAGATTTCAATCCTTTTTAGATAAATAGACAATTGTTTAATAATGTACAGAAGAAACGTACATGAAAATATATATATTTGGTAAATATAATATCATAAATGAAACACCAGAAGACCAGCCCTTATTTTCCAGACCAGCAGCCTTCATTTCAACATGATGTATTTTTTTCCACGGACTGGAGGAGAAGCAGGGATGTTATTACAGAAGGCCAGATCTCCAGAAGCATCAAGCCAGAGAAGAATGTAAAGAATGCTGCTTTGTAATTATGACATCCTCTGTCTAGTACCTCTGTCCCACTCCCCTGACCCCCCCCCCCCCCCCCAGTGCTTTGTTAGGTCCCTGGACATTGCATTACATCTACATTACATTTATTTGGCAGATGCTTTTATCCAGAGTGCATATAAAGGTCATTGGAACTGCAAAACACAGATTCGATAAGGTACAATACTCATTTCGTACAGTTATTCATAGCCAAGAACACGGAGGTACATGTAACATGAGTGGCATGAAAGAGGGGAATTTAAGTGAAAAGATCCACAGAGTGGTGGCGGTTAGTCCAGGCATAGTCTGAAGAGATCTTCAGACCACGGCGGAAAATGGGTAGTGAGCGAGAGGTTAGAAGAGGGACAGGGAGTTCGTTCCACCTCTACGGAGCTAGGGTGGAGAAGCTCCACCTCTACGGAGCTAGGGTGGAGAAGCTCCACCTCTACGGAGCTAGGGTGGAGAAGATCCACCTCTACGGAGCTAGGGTGGAGAAGATCCACCTCTACGGAGCTAGGGTGGAGGAGCTCCGTGATAGGGATGAGCGAGAGCCCTTTCCTCGGTTGGGAGGGGGCGAAAGGCGCCCTGCTGCTGCAGAGTGGAGTGGCAGAGCGGACATTTTGAATCATCTGTAGTGGCTGTATGGCACAAGCTGGCAGGCTTGCAAGGAGAGAGTTGCAGTAATCAAGACGGGAGGTAACCATAACCTGGACGAGCAGCTGGGTGGAGTGCGTAGTCAGTCTGGACGAGTCTGTTTGTCCATCCCCTTGAAGGTGTTGTGAGCCTCCTTTGCAACCCTACTTACGTGGTCTGACGATGCTGTGGGGGCATCAGTTCTGTGCCCTCACTGTTATTCCGAAGAGGCATTTCTCCCTTGGAAGAGTAGGTATTTTTTGGACCTTTATTATTATTTTTTTTCGAATTCTAGGAACTCCATCTAGCGTTCTAGAATTCAGTTGTTTTCCATTACCAGTTCTGATTGTTACATCAGCAGTAGAATGTTTGCTTTAGAACATTCTAATCACGTATTTGTGATCTCAAAGGGTTAAAGCAAATGGAGACAAAACTCAAGCTTTTGGAACTGGATTCTGTGGAGCAGGTCAGTGCAGACACAACCACAGATGGACACTGTCATCGGAACTCTGGGATGTCCTCAGACATGGGCTACCCAGAAAAGCTGGAGGCTACCTTAGGTCGATAATGCCCCTCTAACACTGCCTCTGAAATCCTGGGCGTCAACTGAGATGAGCAGTGCCCCTAAAATGCTGGGCAGGCCTGCTAACAAACTGTCGACGGGGGGTGGGGGGTGCAGATAGTGCTTGCAGATAAGGGGGAGGATTCCTGAGCAAAGAGGACACGAGCAGACATCTCTCTCCAGGAGCACTGAGCCTCTCTGACCCCCCAGGCGCCATCGCTACTCCCTGCTGAATGTGCGCCATCCATGGCGGTATTCCAGGCATCCGGCCGGATGCTCTGAAGGGCAGTGCCACCAGTCCAGGGGGTGGTCAAAGCTCTGAGGACTGTAAATACAGAGGGTTGGTTCACCCTGTGTCCTGTCAGCAGCTGTGCTCTGCACAAGCTTTGCTCATGCACACATGAGGAGGCTAGAACACGAGACGGACGAATGATCTAATTATTGAAACATTTTCATCGATTTTATGTAGATAGTGTGGTATTCATAGCAGTACACCCGCTTCCTGTATAAATAGAATTAGTTGCAGTGAAAGTCCTAATTCGTTGTTGGGTTTTTTGTTGGACAAAGAGAGCAAGTCGGATCATAGGGAAGTGATAACTGTAGTCCTTGGTGTCACCATCTGTCACCCTCTTCAGCTCTATACAGC
This sequence comes from Anguilla anguilla, assembly GCF_013347855.1. NCBI lineage: Eukaryota > Metazoa > Chordata > Actinopteri > Anguilliformes > Anguillidae > Anguilla > Anguilla anguilla. Next base: position 1,681,457 of record NC_049203.1, read on the forward strand.
TCCTCTGTAGCTTGTGCAGTAGTGTGCAGTCTTGGACAGTCTTAACCAATCCTGTGCAGTCTTGGGAAGTCATAGCCAATTGTGTGCAGTCTTGGACAGTCTTAACCAATCCTGTGCAGTCTCGGGCAGTCTTAGTCAGTTGTGTGTGGTCTTGGGTGGTCTTAGCCAGTAGAGTGCAGTCTTGGGCAGTCTTAGTCAGTTGTGTGTGGTCTTGGGTGGTCTTAGCCAGTAGTGTGCAGTCTTGGGCAGTCTTAGTCAGTTGTGTGTGGTCTTGGGTGGTCTTAGCCAGTAGTGTGCAGTCTTGGGCAGTCTTAGTCAGTTGTGTGTGGTCTTGGGTGGTCTTCGCCTGTCGTGCAAGCCCTTGAGTACGGACTGTAAGGTGGGGCTGAAAGAACCGTAGTGTCCTGCATTTGCAGGAGCTACAGGACCATAGAGCTACAGGACCATTCACTCACATGCCTGTCGATCACACCCCCTCAGTCACATCCCTGTCAATCACCTCTTCTTCGGTCACATCCATGTCAATCACACCCCCCACAATCATACCTCCCTCAGAAACCTCTTGCCCTCTCTGTCCTCCCATAACACCCAAATCCTGTTTCCCCCCATACTTCCATTTTTGGTTCAGTTTGTTCAAATATGTAGATATTTACTGTGTTCACAAACAGAGCTCAGCGCTGTTTACATGTTGTACATATATTAAATTCCAAAAATATTTCTTGCATTGTCTTTGTGCGACGTGGTCAATATCCAGAAGGAAACCTTTGAGAAGAATCACAGACAAATGCTGTTTAGTCTGAAATGTCATTAAATAATTTAAGTGATGTGGCTATTGATAATATAGGGCCAACAGCAATGCTGGCTTGGACCATGGTGTTGATATCACAAGTATGGATGATTCTCTCTCCTACAGAGTAGAGGAGTAGAGAAAGCAGACAGAGATCAGTGAGTGTCTGTAAAGGATGTTGGTTTTGAAAGCGGGTTTTAAATCGTCTTCGGTATGTCAGTGATGTGAATGACCAATGAGGTCAGGAAGTGACAAGCTCCATCAGACTTTCTTGGCTCAGATGACAAGCTCCAAGGTTACATGTCTTTTCTTGCTAGGTCCTTGTTAACGAACAGGCTGCAATTTCACATGCTGCCATGAAACATGGCAGCAAAATTATTATTAATAATAATAATAATAATAATAATAATAATGCATTTCTGACTTTGCGCTCTGTAGGATTTCCTGTCCTTCCTCGTTGCTGCTGAAGGTTCTCTGAAGGCCTGCCATCAACAGCCCCGATTTTGGGCCTGAAGATCTCAGCCAGCAGGGTTTGGAAACGACCCCTTTCATCTCCTTGGGGCCCCATGGGTAGAGTTTCCTCGGGGTCAGAGGTTACACACTGTCACCCAACCTCAAAGAGAGCCTCCCGTTCATCCTCTCGAGCCCTGGTGTTTCAGGGAATTCCGCCACTCGTGCCTCACCCCGGCTATAAATGGTCCTGAGGATGTATGAGGACGCGATCCTCCTCTGTGCCCACATAAAATATTAATCGTCTCTGTAATACGATGTCTGCCTGAGGTTTGCCGGATTTTCCAGCTGACCACTTAGATGACGCGGGTAGAGCTTTTGTCTATTTGACACCAACCCCCCCACCTACACACACACACACCCTTATAGTAATGTGAGGACTGCTCAATATAGATAGATATATTTGGACGTTCACAGATATATTCATGCATAATGCAGCTAGAGGATATACATACCCCCTGAACAATGCCTGGCCAGTGAATGGCTTGTTTTTCTAGTTAGCTTTAGTTTCAGTGACTTAAAATAGCCACATGAGTACTGAAGTTGGAGTTTTTAAACCAAGTTATTACAGAGTAGGCTCTAAGCCCATGACCCGTTCCACCTAAACAACCTTCCGGAAGTTCTGCGGAGTCAGGGTTCCCCCAAATATTACTCAGGGCACAGCTGGCTCGGGAGGTCGTATAACCAAACCCCTCCCCCCCCCCAACCCCTCCCCCCACCCCACCCTCCACCTTTAGAGGATTTAATGCCACCCCCTTCCCCTCTCCGCGTATTACAGGGGGTTAGTGTGCTAACCATACAAATATCTGGAGAGGAAATCTACACTAACAAATCCCGAAAAACATGCGGATAATAAGCTTACCGTAAGCTTCCGCATCTCAGAGGCTTTCTCGTGGCGTCGATGCATCTGTCTGCAGACCAAGAGCAAAGTCCGGATGAATTACGCCTCGAAACGCAAAGCCCTAAAGGCCGGACCCTCCTAACTGAGAGGCCTGCGGTGCGGTTGTGTGGAGTGCTGTGCAGGTGTGCGCATGGGTCACCTGTTTGGGTCTCTGTGAAAGTACTGAACAGGCCAGCTGTGGTCAAATCTTTCTTTTTGGACCGGTGTGCTGTACTGAATTATAGGTATGCCTTCCTGCACGTGGGGGGTTTAGTAGTGGTATGTATGTGAATGGGACCCTTTAAAGCTGTGTCAGATCGAACCCCCCCAACCCCAGCTTGTGCTGACGGACCAAAGCAGATGTAGATGCTGACGTGCTGATGGCGGATGAGTTACCCCAGAGCAGAGCGACTCTGAGCGATGCTTTATTAACCCATAAAGCATCGCTCCAAACAGAGGAGTGCTTGAGCCGCGAGCGTGGCCGCAGGCTCGTAAAAACCACGGATAAAGCGACGGGGTGAGAGCGCTCGTTAGCCTGCAGGCCGTAAGGAGTTCTGCTCTGCTCCAACAAGAGGTCATTTTCCATAAATGGAGCTTTGTTCCGAACGGAGTGACTTTCCGTAAAGAGTGAGGTTCTATAAGGAGCCGTAGGCCGCGAGAAACAGCCGCCTCTGTTTCATGTCAAACTGACAGGCAACATGTTCTATTCAGGTCCCTGCTCTCCTTCCTTTAGGCCTGTAAGATGGCGGGGGGGGGGGGGGGGGGGGGAAGAGGGTAGACCTGCAGTTTTGGAGGTACACGTGACACCCTGAAATACGCACTGACAAAATATATCATGTTAAAATGTGATCTTAGCCATGTCCCTGAGGCACTGAAACAGCATTAGAATACCCAGTTTATGTTTTGTAGCACTGAAAGAGCATTAGAATGCCACCATGTTCAGGTTCTGGAACACTCAAAGAGCATTAGAATGCCACCATGTTCAGGTTCTGGAACACTGAAAGAGCATTAGAATGCCACCATGTTCAGGTTCTGGAACACTCAAAGAGCATTAGAATGCCACCATGTTCAGGTTCTGGAACACTCAAAGAGCATTAGAATGCCACCATGTTCAGGTTCTGGAACACTGAAAGAGCATTAGAATTCCACCATGTTCAGGTCTCATCATCATCATTTCAGCCTGGTCACAAGGTGATTTGAACCAATCACAGCAGGGTATTTCTGTTGTCACTCTTCTTCTCGTCTTTCACTGATTTACTAATGGTAACTAATCTCACGGTGTATAGATCTACACACGCTAAACGGTAAGGTGAGCTATCATCAAATGGAAAACCAATAAAGATGTGATAAGTAAGAAGGTGTGTGTGTGTGTGTGTGTGTGTCTATGTGTGTGTGTATGTGTGTATGTGTGTATATATGTGTGTGTGCTTGTGTGTATGGGTGTGTATATGTGTGTGTGTGTGTGTGTGTGTCTATGTGTGTGTATATGTGTGTATGGGTGTGTGTATGTGTGTGGTGGGGAGTTGGTCTGTCCCAAGGGCACTATAGCAGAGTCCTACACTGTTAGACTCCGTGGGGGGGGGGGTCTGGGGCTGGGTACCCAGTTAACTCTGCCGGAACAATCAACGCAATTGGCACCTTGGCAGTCCACGTGGTGGGGGGTTGGGGGGTTGGGGGGGGGGGGGGCGGTTGTGTGTGGGCCGGGACTGGGGAATGTAAGTAGCCCTTTCTGCCCCCCCAGCAGTGGGCGCAGGACCTGCTGAAATGGGAGAAGAGGAGCGTGGCAGTGCCACAGGGGAAGGATAAAAATACTGAGGGCCTGAGGTTTCTGAAGTGGCCAGATTTTACCAGCACATGATTAATTCCTCATATTTGGACACTTTTGTCTTACCGCAGAAACCTATTTGCAGGCGAGACAGCTGGTACCAATTTGAGCCACCGCTGTATCAGTGTATGTGTGAGTGTGTGTGTGTGTGTGTGTGTCTGTGTGTGTCTGTGATGTGTGTGTGTGGATGTGTGTGTGTGTGTCTGTGTGTGTCTGTGTGTATCTGTGATGTGTGTGTGTGGATGTGTGTGTGTGTGTCTGTGATGCGTGTGTCTGCGTGTGTGTGTGTGTGCCTGTGTCTGCGTGTGTGTGTGTGCATGTGTCTGCGTGTGTGTGTGTGTGCATGTGTTGCGTGTGTGTGTGTGTGTATGTGTATGTGTGTGTGTGTCTGTGATGTGTGTGTCTGTGATGCGTGTGTGTGCATGTGTCTGCGTGTGTGTATGCATGTGTGTGTGTGTATGTGATGTGACTGCGTGTGTGTGTTATAATTGTCTTCTTAGCTTGGTCTTTGCGGTCACGCTTGCCGCCATTAAAAAATGGCTTTTTTTGCCTAATCTGTCCACCGCTGGAGCGGTATGCTCTGATCACTCCCACGTTTACACATTACGCTTCCTCTCTCCCTCTCTCTCCCTCTCTCTCTCTCCCACTCTCTCCCTCTCTCTCCCGCTCTCTCCCGCTCTCTCCCTCTCTCCCGCTCTCTCTCTCTCCCTCTCTCTCCCACTCTCTCCCTCTCTCTCTCTCCCTCTCTCCCTCTCTCACTCTCTCCCTCTCTCTCGCTCTCTCCCTCTCTCCCGCTCTCTCCCTCTCTCTCTCTCTCCCTCTCTCTCGCTCTCTCTCCCTCTCTCCCGCTCTCTCTCTCCCTCTCTCTCCCTCTCTCTCCCTCTCTCTCCCACTCTCTCCCTCTCTCTCTCTCCCTCTCTCCCTCTCTCACTCTCTCCCTCTCTCTCGCTCTCTCTCCCTCTCTCCCGCTCTCTCCCTCTCTCTCTCTCTCCCTCTCTCTCGCTCTCTCTCCCTCTCTCCCTCTCTCTCCCGCTCTCTCCCTCTCTCTTCCTCTGTCTCGCTCTCTCTCCCTCTCTCTCCCGCTCTCTCCCTCTCTCTCCCTCTCTCTCGCTCTCTCTCACTCCCTCTCCTGCTCTCTCCCTCTCTCTCTCTCTCTCTCGCTCTCTCTCCCTCTCTCTCGCTCTCTCCCTCTCTCTCCCTGTCTCTCCCGCTCTCTCCCTCTCTCTCGCTCTCTCTCCCACTCTCTCTCTCCCTCTCTCTCCCTCTCTCCCTCTCTCTCCTGCTCTCTCTCCCTCTCGTGTTTTTTTAACACTTTAAAAATGGAGCATCACAACACAAACCACAAATCCTTTTTGCTGACAAAAAAAAAAAAAAAACCAGAATGCTGCCTTTCTTTCTTGGCTGCCTGTGGGAACTGAGTCAGGTTTCTGTTCTGTGATATTCCTGGAAGATCAGGCCCGGGCTTACTGTGAGTCTTTTTGGCAAAAGACACAAATGACACACAAATAAAAAATAGGCTCAGACCGTTCAATAAATCTTCATTTTATTGTCAAAGGTGCTGATTCTGAAAACTCCCTTTAACACATATTTTGGTTTCACGGAATCCCACACTCGAACGGGGCGAGACGATTTGAGCAGACGGGTGTGAGTGTAATCTCATTTCCAAGTTGATGTGGCACCTCTTGCTTCCATTATTGATATAATACACGTATAAGAAGATCTACACTGCATGATTAATATTTTGAAATTCCCCTTGCATCGGTCCAAATTTGTTATTTGTTAGCAGATATCAAATGTGGTGACAATGACGTGTGAAATACACACACGTGTATCGGGAGGTGAGCGGGTTCACAGTCCTGGTGTCTAGCGTTGCCTCCTCCCGTTTTCATTGGTTAAAGGGGTGGCTGTCTGAAGAGTGACTGTGTTAGCCTGCGGTGGTGGAGACAGAGAACGGTCAAATCCGCTCAAAGCCCCACCCTGATGCGCCCTTTCCTCTCCCAAGTTTGATTTCAGCAGCTCGAGTTCGTCGTTCAGGTGAAGATACGGTTTTGTGCGGTTCGTCTGATTGGCTGCCGGTGTTCACGCTTCGTAATTATGCCCCTGAGAAATGACCGAGCATGTGACCGACCATGTGACCGACCATGTGACTGACCATGTGACCGTCTCGGTTCTTGACCTGAACTTCTGCTGTTGTCCTCCAGGTGTCCCTGTGGGCACTCTGAATTCAGCAGTGAGCACAGACGTGCAACTAATTATTCAATTAAGAGACTAATTAAGAGATTCTCATCAATGCGCTGGTGGTCTGTGCTGTGCTGGTGTTAGGCACTGAGGGAGAAGAGGAGAGAGAGAGAGAGAGAGAGAGGAGAGGGGAGAGAGGGAAGGAGAGAAAAGAGAGGGGAGAGAGGGAAAGAGGGAGAGAGAGGAGGGTAAGTGAGAGCAATTACTGTGGTGTACCTCTGGGTAGATCTGACAGTCGCATCTCTCTGCCAGGAAAAAAGAATGAGCTTCTTTAGAGTGCAGTAACTCAGGGCTGAGGGGCCGTTTCTGTGTGTGTGTGTGTGTGCGTGTGTGTGTCTGTGTGTGTCTGTCTAACTCAGGGCTGAGGGGCAGTTTCTGTGTGTGTACGTGCATGTGTGCCTGCGTGCGTGTGTGTGTGTGTGTGCGCATATGTATGTGTGTGTGTGCGTGCAGTTTCAGAGGGGCAGTTTCTGTTAAAATAAACTCTCCAGCGGCCTAAAAAAAAAGCAGCTTGCAGCCCCCTGATTGGCCCGTACCTGCAGCAGGATGTGATGTAACTCATGGATTTCAGTGTTCAGCTGCAGCTGCCCGTCATGTTTGTCTTGTTGTTGGTGTGCGTCATTCATGTGATTATACTGCCTCGTTTCGGACTGTCCCTGTAAATATTGTACGATAACCGTTAAAACTTAACATCCATTAACCTGATTTACCTCATTCAATCCGATATAATATGCAACACGTGCATATTTAGTGGGAACGTTAAATTAGCAGTAAAGTGTAATATAATGAAGTATTTTACTTTCAACCAGGTTCCTGCCAACCATGTTCCCCTGTTCTGACGTTTCTCAAACGATTACACGAAATTACAGATCGTCCAGTCGAAAAAAACCAAGTTCTTGAAATCGCCGGGTCGGTGCCAGACGCTTTTCTGTAACTGCTCAGAGGCGTCTTTAATTACGTGCACCTGGAAGGATATTTCCGTCCCGCGTCGTTCCGGTTCCCAGAAGAGAAATCCACATAAAAGCCGGGCGCGTAATTAAAGTGCAGAAAGTGAACCTTCAGGTTTCGTTCTGACCCCAGGTGAAGATTGCCCAACCGGGACCTCTGCTCTGCTCAGGGGCCCCTGCTCTGTCGTCTTTAACGGGGAACATCCAGTGACTCTGCTCACACCGATAACACTGAGACCTAAACGCTTTCCTTTAACGCCCCAGATTTTTGTGTGAGAGCGCAGTTCATAAAAGCGCCTGAGCACCTTACAGCAGGCGCACGGCAAGCAGAGAAAAGCATTTAAGACGCCATACAGTTTAACATCACAGTCAAACAGGGCGACAAAAAAAAAGGAACTGTGACATGACTCTATGCCCATTACCCCATAGTTATCTTCAGTTGAGTGATAGCCATAGGAGTGAAATGTTTTTTTCTTGGTTCCCTGTCAACTAGGACATAGTAACACACCCCCCCCCCCCCTTTTAATAGATCTATAACGCTTTCCTGTAGCCAGCTAAGTCTTTTTATTCTTCCTTTTGCTGTTTTTTTTACTCTCCCTTGCAGGAAATATCTACCTCGGGAATATTCGTAGGTGTCCTTGCGTGCCCCCCATGTTTGAGATCTCCCCACCGGTTTTCAACGATATTCGAGTCTGGAGACTGTGGCCGTCATTCCAAAACCTCATCATTAGTTCGCTGATGATTTGGAGGTGTGTATGGGACCATTTTCCCACTGTAAGCTGTGTCTCAGCTGTCCATTTGAAGCCAAGTTTGAGATTCTTGAGGTGAGGGGGGATACTAGGATTTTTTTATAAAAATGTCTTGGTACTTACTGGTGTTCATGATTTCATTGACCGTATTAAGAGCCCCAGGACCAGAGATGCAAATATGTTGATATGCTGTCTTTTGTCTAATGGTGTACCTGACCAAAAAGCTCAGATTGTTCTCATCTGGCCACAGCAGTTGGAATTGGATTGTACTACAGGGTGTAATATGGCATTCTTTTTTTTTCTCTAAAAATCGGTTTTGGCTTTCTGTGTCTTGTTCCTTCTCCTTTTCTTCCCCCTGAAAACAACGGTGTCACCCTTAAGGAATGCCACACTGTCCCGTTCCCTCAGACACCCACGCCGTGTTGTTGGGAAACACTTCGAGCGTCTTGAGTGTTTATGACAGCTCGCTCACAGAACCGGATATATGAGATGATAAACTCAGCTCGTACGGATCCACACACGAGTCATATAAAAAAAAACACTGCCAGTCTGTGATATTGAAACTGTCCACAAGCTTATCATCAATCCCCTTATTTGATACCTGGGTCCTCTTGTTATGGTAAATGGACTGCATTTATATAGCGCTTTTGTCCAAAGCGCTTTACAATTGATGCCTCTCATTCACCAGAGCAGTTAGGGGTTAGGTGTCTTGCTCAGGGACACTTCGACGAGCCCAGGGCGGGGATCGAACCGGCAACCCTCCGACTGCCAGACAACCGCTCTTACCTCCGGAGCTATGTCGCCCCCATTATTACACCGGTGTAATCTCAGCTGGTGTCTATATTTCGGTAGGAGGTAGAAGACCTGATTGGCCCACGGGAGGTCTGCGCACAGCCTCGTTTGCATGCTCTGTGTGTTGCCACAGTGTAGATTGAGAGTGCGTGTCGAGATGGTCGGTGGGCTGTTTGTGGTGTAGAAGGTCCTTCTTGAGGCGGAGAGTCTTCTGGCCCAAGAGTGTGTCATTCAAAATGGCTGCACCCGTATTGCCAGGATGCTGGATGGGATACTTTCGATTTGATGTGATTTGGTTTGATCTGGCTAATCATAGTGTGATATAATGGGGTGGTTAGATCCCTGAGGAGTATGGTCTTGGTGTACTTAGTTCCATGACGAGCACAGTCTTGGTGTACTTATTTCCACGGGGAGTACAGTCTTGGTGGAAGTGGACCACGCTAGGATATCAGGCCGGTGGGGTGTGCTGGCGATCTCAGTGGGGAACTGAAGTTGCCTGCCGAGGTTGACCCTCATATTCCACTCCTTGACCAGTGGAGAAGTTGACTTATTGGAGCTCTTGAGCTGGTGCGTTCAGCTCCAGGTCCGGCTTTGCCTGTCGAACTGGACGTGGTGCTCTGTGGCTGGCGGGACTTCCTCTGTTTGCCAAGTCCATCCATGGCTCTGCCGGCTTCTCCACAACCTGCTCATGGCGCCATCTACAGGCCCCTGGAGGCAGCGCGGTCTTCCACGCTGATGGGACGAGGCGGCGACTTGCGTTGGGAGCATTGTGGTGCAGGCAGCACTCCTCTTTGGCCAAACCCACTGGTGAAGGTTTTCGGGGCCAACGGAAGGGTTGATCTGATGAGGACCAGGAGTCGGACTTGTGGGATTTTCCTAGTCTAGTCTGAAGCTTTCACCCGCAGATCCAGCTCCAGGGCTTGATTGGACACTTTTCTGACTGATAATCTTTGCCTATTGGCTTGATTAAGATAGGCTACTATTTCACATTTAAAGAACTCTCATCAGTAATTGGATTGTGCATGGTGTACTGGAGGAACTTGCTGACCAGGGCCGCACATATATAAACCTCTAAAATTACTCTAAAACTAATTTTAGAGGTTTATGTATGTGTACTATTACAATGTTCCTGTTAGTTCAGATTTTTTTTAATTTGCTAAAATGTAGTGACCTTGCAGTTTAGAATAAGGAGAAAAAGGAGGAAAAAATGCTGTAACTATTAATAAGTTTTCTTTAGTAAAAGATTCCTTTAACACACACATGACTAATAATAATTCAGCCTTATGTCGGGGGGCAGGGTGGCGGGGCAGAGACGGGGGAAACACAAGCCCTCTGTTCTGAGCGCTCCCTTTCAGGGAGAAGGCAAGGTTAAAAACGAGAAGAACTTGGGGGGGCGGGGGCGGGTGGGGGTGGGGGTGGGGGTTGGGGGTTTAAATCGGATTCTTCCGCCGCTTATTTGACTTTACTCAAGCGAAAGAGAGGGTGGAGGATGGGGGGTTCGGGGGGAGGGGGGGGGAACAGTAGCCGTATCATCTGCGACTCGGGCGATGGAACCCCTCCCCGGCTTATGCAAATGGCTTCCCCTCATTAAAATATCTCCCCTGGAATGAACCTCGTCCGGCGCTGAGGGAGGAATCTGAGACTCAGGAGGGGGTGAGAGGTCAGCCCACCGCATTAAGTTACAATAATGGGAGGGGGTGTGGGGGTGGGTGGGGCTGGGGTTAGGGTGGTGGCGGTAAAAAGGAGGTGGGGGGGGGGGGGGGGGGGGGTCACTCAAGGTAGCGTCTGTTGCTGTGGCTTAAGTGAAAGAGACCAACGTCGCATTTTAACTTTGGGGAGGAATTTGGCTCATTTGTGACGGCTTACTGGCTGGGCCGGATTATGTAGCCTTGTTACCGAGCCGCTGTAGAGGATGTTCGAATATATTTTTTTTCGGGGGGGGTGGGGGGGGGGATCACATGTTTCTCATTCTCAGGCTTTAGACGTTCCTTTTCAGTACACCCCCCACCCCCACCCACCCACTCTCCCCGTTGCCGTGCAGCCAGATTAGTCCCAGGATTCTCACCGGCGTCCTGTAGGGGGCGCCCTACTGCAGTCACTCCACGGCGGATCACTGGCCAAAGTGTAGCTCTACGTCCGCCGCGCACTTCAGCGTGGAAGGTGTCAAAATAACCGCAGATCTTCTGGTCTTAACAAAATAACATTTGCTTAAATCTGCCTCTTGTGGTTCATGACGGAGAAAGTGCATTGCGGTTTGTTTGTATCAGAGGACATCAGAGTACTATTTGTATGCCATTGAGTTATGAGGCAATTGAATAAATAATTTTATTTTTCATCATCAAAATGAATGAGCAAATATTGATCTGTTGACTCCATAACTGCAGGTTAAGCAGTATGTTCCCCTCCTTTTCGATCTGATGGGTACTTTACTTGCCAGATTTGTGGACAACCAATCACCATTCACTTCTTCACAGTAATTACAAGGATGTAACCTTTGGATATAACTGTGTTGTCCTAATTAACCCCTTTTCTGTGTAAATGCTTGGTATTTGGCCTGCTTTGCCTTTGAAGTGGTTGGAGTTGCATAGTCTCCCAAATTGGTGAATTCCCAAGACCCAAAGTGGTCCTGGGCTCGTATTTCCCAGCACTGCTGATTTTGAAGCCTTCTAAAACCAAAACTATTGACAAATTGCGTAATAATAATGATGCACCGGTGCAGAGATGTTCCTCTGGAGGTCAGCGTGTCGCCGGATCGAATTGGCCACTTAATTCCGTAAAATAACATCTAATGCACAAGGCAGTTTGCAGGGTCCATTGAGCTGATTAAAATTAAACAAAATCTTTACGATGTTAAATAGTTTCCACTTCCCCCGGTCTCCCTAACGTGACACTGGACAGGGGTTGAAAGGAGCCGGCCGGTGATGTAATGGAAAAGTCCGTCTAGACCGGGGAGAAAAATGGGAGAATACTTAATTGTTCTCATCTGCTGCACCCAGGTTTCTTTAACCCCTTTGAGGCGCGATTAGAATGTTCTCAGCTGAACATTCCGACGTTGATGTAACTGGTGATCGAAGGTTCTTCTTCTAGAGTTCTAGAACGCTGACTTGGAATTTTGAGAAAAAAAAATGTGATTAAAGAGAAACAACTCTTCCAAGGGTTATGAGGGGTCATTTAACTCTTGTGTTCTGTATATTTGCTGGCACCTGTGAATCTGTTAGCGTGGGTAAAACAGAACCAGGACGTTATTGGGATTTTAAAGCAATACAGACGTAAAATATAGGCAAAAATACTATATGTATTATTTTTATTCCAAACAATATGTGCAGTATACATGGTTAATAGTTGGCATTTAACTCTGGTAGATCACATTTAACAATGAAAATGTGATTTATTTGTGATAAAGATTTGATTTATACAAAACAGTCCGCTATAATGAAGGCAAAGGGAGCACAAATCATCTGTGAAAACTTAAAATGAAAATGAAAAGGTTTTCAGGCGGTAGATAACGGATATTTATTGTTTTGAACTGACAAGCTCAATCATTTTTCAGCTTTCTCTTATTATATTCAAAGAAACCGTACAGGCAAAAAGACATAAAGCAAATGCAGATGATGAGCGGCAAATAGAAACACTAAGCCAGAACCAAATTTACGTTGGTGTAAGTCACTGGTTATGAAATACATCTCCCAGAAGTGTCATTCCTCTTTTGCCGAAGGTATAAAGCGGCTCGAACAAACCGAACGTGAAGGTGAAGCGGCCATCTTGGGGAGAGTGTGAAGCGTAAGCACACGCTCGCTGCAGCAGACTGAGAGGAGGTCATCCCTATATATTACCTGAAGGAATTCACATACCAGACACACGCAGCTTAGAGAATGTTCCCTGAAGTGGGGGAGTTATTTATGAAAAGGGCTGTAATTCCTACATGGATCCCCCCCCCCCCCCAAATGTGGATTTAAATATCGTCAAATTAGAGCTGACAGGCTGCACTTCAACCTCACATTCATTTAAAATCCCATGTGCTGGACTACCCAGCCAAAACAAAAAATTGTGCCACTGTCCAAATACTTACAGGCCGCGCTGTTTATATACACACACACACACACACACACACACACAAACAGACACACACACACACGCACACACACATACACACACACAAACAGACAGACACACACACACAGACACACACACACACACACACACATACCTTTTTTCCCCAGTTTGAAATGCTCAGTCATATTTTACAACCTCAGCTATCAATTTGGGAACCTACACTAAACCACTGTAAATGACCCAGCATGATACCTAACTGCTGTAAATGACCCAGCACTGGACTAATTTGCTCCACGTGACCCACAACTGGATTACATCATTATAAATTACCCAGCGCTGCACTAAACTATTATGAATGATCCACCCCGCTGCTCTAAATGACCCAACACTGCACTAAACTATTATAAAGGACCCACTCCGCTGCTCTAAATGACCCAACACTGGACCCAACTGTTCTGCTCGGGTGCAGCAGTGACTCAGATCACCCTGCCCTCCAGCGAGAGCAGAGAGGGCCCAGGGCTGGGTCATTTTGAGCAGAGAGGGCGCAGGGCTGGGTCATTTTGAGCAGAGAGGGCGCAGGGCTGGGTCATTTTGAGCAGAGAGGGCGCAGGGCTGGGTCATTTTGAGCAGAGAGGGCGCAGGGCTGGGTCATTTTGAGCAGAGAGGGTGCAGGGCTGGGTCATTTTGAGCAGAGAGGGCGCAGGGCTGGGGGAGAGAGCGCGAGTGTCTGCCCCAGGTGAGCTCAGGGGAGTAAATCTATGGGCGGATTTTTCAGCGCGGAGAGCGCGGGGGCATTAGCGAGACAGACGGGCTCTATACCGGGAGGACTGGCAGCGCTAAACGCTCCCTCCGCGCCAGGGGAACAATGGGCGCACAGTGCGAGCCCTAATTTGGGTCCTAAATCACCGGCCTCCCGTGTGACAGGCCTGCCCCGCCGTTTGCCAGCGCTCTCTGAGACGGGGGCGCGCTGCCAGCCGCAGGGCCGTCAGCCGCGGCACGCCAAGCACAACACTGGCGCGGTGCCAGCGCGGGTACGGGCGCTGGGCTGGCGCGGGGGCGCTGCCGGGGGGGGGGGCAGGGCGGGGCTGGCGTGGGGGCGCTGCCAGGGGGGGGGGGGGGGGCGAGGGGGTGGGGGGGGCGGGGCGGGGCTGGCGTGGGGGCGCTGCCAGGGGGGGGCGGGGCTGGGCTCGGCTCTGTGGATGCTAAAAAAGGTCACTTCAGAAACGCCCCCCCACCCCCTCCACCCCACGCCCCCCCACCCCAGGTAGCCCGGCTGAACGAGGTGAGGAGCAGCACGTACGGCACTGAGGGGAACCGCAGGTCGGCTTCGGTTCTTACGCCCGGGAACTCGTCATCTTCGCTCTTCGCTCCGCGGCGGGTCTGTGACGGGCCGCGAGAGTCGCCGTCTCCGGGATGGAACCGGATCATCGTAACCGGGGGAGCAGCGGGACCTTGACTTCGAAGGAGGACTTGTTTCGGACTTCTTGGACTTGGAACCTTTAAAAAAAAAAGGACCTATTTCAGGTGCGTCTCTCTCTGATTGGACGGCGGTTGAAAGGTAACGCGAAGCCCGTGAGATCAGCGGTGTCCCGTGGTTTCTGATACGCTGATCGCTGACTCATCGCATCCGAGGAGCCTTCGTTTGTTTACGACCCCCTTATGATCCCCCCCCCCAAATACTCACACGTACTCTCAAACGCACGCACACGCACGCACGTACACACACACACACACACCCCATGATCCCATAAAATTATTTCTTGCCTTTCCAGGAGAGCCTCGTTAAACGAGGCATCTGTTTCACGCCGGTCCCGCGCTCGTCCTCCTTCCCCGAATTTTGCCGCCGTTCACCCGAGAGCCGGCCGGGCCCTAGTTGGGCCTCTCCCCTCCCGCCCCGGTCAGGGGTTTTTTGGGGAGGTCGGGGGTAAGGACGCCCGTGTGCTCGGTGGAGCTGGCCTGTCGCCTCCTCTCCGCGCCACGCTCCGAGCCGAGAGATGCCCAGGCCTCGCGTTTCAGGCATTTCAGCCTCGCGGCCAAGAAGCTGTCGATTCGGCTCGTATTTCAATGGCCGCCCGTCAGCGGGGCCGCGGGCTGGAATGCTCCCTGAGCAGCAGCGGCCCTGGAGGGATAACACATATCAGCTCAGACACTCAACGTGTGTAATAATAACTCGAGGAATACAGGCGCGTCCCGATTGGATAAACCCAGGAATTTGGCCGCTCGTTGATTGGATGACCGAAGGAATATTGCCAGGAGCTCATTGAATAACCGGAGGAATATGGCTACGTGCTGATTGGATTACATGTGGAATTTGGCTCGGTGCTGATTGGATTACCTGAGGAATATGGCTGCATGCCGATTGGATAACCCAAGGAATATGTTGCGTTTTATTCATTGATGTAAGACAGTGTAGATCATAACCATGGGGACAGTCTTTTTTTTCATTTTACATCATTTCTTGGACGTGTGGCCAGGTGGCCAGGTACGTACCTGTTGAGACTGGCCAGCCTGGCGAAGATGGCGCCTCCAGGGTTCCGGCTGACTGTGACATCACACAGCGATGGAACCCTGTGGGTGGCGCTCCATCGGACCCCCGCAGTCTCGAGTATTCGCATGTAATAAATAACAAATAACACGTTGCGTAAAAACGTTTTGTGACGGAGCTTTTACAAGGCACGTGCAAGATTTGGAGCACATCGTTGGACTCGATTCAGGAGTTACCATGTTTGGGTTCAGCCAGCGTAATGGCGAACTACACTGTAGCCGTTAGCCTGCTGGCTACCAAGCTGTATTCGCGGGGGGAGGGGGGGGGGAACAGAACGTGTTACAGAAGAAAACTTACGGACCCGGGTCTGGTGTGAATGGGGAGGACCCGGTACTGACCCGCTGTGAATGGGTCAAACGCGGGCAGAGCCCATGTTCAGTATCCCACGCACCCCCAGGTTTCGCGTGTGAAAGGGGTTTAGCGGGTACGCGGGCCTTAGCGGTTCTGGTTAAATAACGGACCCCCCCCCCCCCATATTCCCGTAACGGAGGAGACCCCAGGGGTGCAGTATTAATCGGAGGGGCGCAGTACAGCCGTCAGTCCCCCACTGCCGGAGAGAAGCGGGGGCTCAGACGTTTAAAATAAACCCCCCCCCCTGTGTGTCGGCCAGCAGCACGAGGTGAACCCAGGCTACGCCTGGATCAGCAGGTATTCCTCGTGAAACGCCGCTTTGGACGTTCTCCAAGTTCCTGAAGCTCTTAAAGCCCAGCTCACGTGCCTAACGTGGACCAGCTTAGAGGCACACCTCATTCCGTTTACTCTTCTTCTTTTTTTTTTTCTTTTTTTTTTTTTGCAGGGGACAAGAGGATCCCATGACAGCCCATCGGTCTTTGATTCCGTCTCAATGTGGTTTCACTTAACGGAAAAATCAGCGCCGCCCCGTACACAGCTGAAGCACAATCTGTTCTGCAGCGCGAGCTTATTGGTTTACTCTGCTGTAATCGCACTCTCCGTATAAGCAGATACTGTTTACAGGAACTCATTACGTTTATTGCTCAGCATCTGACTTAACGGACGCCCTTATCCAGCGCGACGCGCAGAAACGGAGAACATCGACGCTCGCCTCGGGGACGCGGACGTGCCGCCAGCATCGCCAGCCCGGCACAGAAGGCCCATTTATAATCACCGAGCGGAAAGGCAGCCAAACAAATAAACATTTGATGTCGTAAACGAAAGTAAACGCTGCAGTGCGCCTAACTTATCTTTGCACAACTTCACCTTTAGCATTACGCTCGGGGAAAGGATATCCCAAAAATGGAAGCTGATCGCCCGAGAGGGTCGGAGGAGCCAGGGTGGGGGGGGGGGGGGCGGTGGGGGGGGCGTCTCTGCTTCGTGTACAGTATATAGTGTCAGAGTTTGAGTGTGTGGTGTGTTGTGTCAGACTCTGAAAGATTGTGTGCACAGGGGGAGGGATTAGTACGTGCGTTAGTGAGCATGCTCAAATAATCAAACCACATTATTAGGCGATAGGCTGCACCTGTTCCCTTTCCCTCACCTGTCTCAGGCACACCTGCGCACGCTCACCTGGAGGTGTGCGGGTTCTGGCCCCAGTGTCCATAGCAACAGGGCGGTAGGCCCGGAGGCCGTGCCCTCAGCCAGTTCCTGGAAGGGAACGAGAGCGTCTGGGTGTGCGGGCGCTCACCTGTCCAGCTCGAACCCAGGTGCTGCTTCCAGTGAAATTGCGGAAAGAGGCGGAATTCAACATGGCCGCCGCGCGGGAGGAAGCGGCCCCGGCAGTGTGACGGCTCGTGAATCATCCCCGTGTAGCGCGGGAGTGCGAACGGCGCCCGCGATTCGGCCTCCACGCCTTTAACCCTCGCCGTGAGGACAGCGGCTTCCGCCGTTTCACCGCGGCGACCGTTCGCGGCGTGAAGCGGTCCTGTTGCCGCGAACGGTTCCCGCGAGGGATATCTTTATGGAGGAGGCTGAGTTTAGCGGGGGGAGGGGAGGCCGCGGGCCCGCTCGCGCGCTGGAATGCTACCTGCTGGGGGAGCTGAGTTACGCAGGACAGTCATCTGGGGCAGTTTCCAGAGGGGCTAGCATGTAGCTTAATGCTAACGGGCGGGACTCGGGCGGAGAGGCGGCTCACCAGCGAATGAGAGAGGAGGTTCCGGTGTGTTCCATTAGGGGGGGGGTCCCACGTGTCTCTCTCTCTCCCGGCACACGCTGGCACCAGCTGAATGTTAACTTCGGTTATGGGTACATGGAGAGATGCTTTATTAGCTCGGAAAGAAATGATGTATATTACAAAACAGATTTAAAACGGTTACTGGTGTGTGTGTGTGTGTGTGTGTGTGTGTGTGTGCATGTGTCTGGGTGTGTGTGTGTCTGTGAGAGAGAGAGAGAGAGAGAGAGGGAGACATACAGCCCTGACCCTGAGAGAAAGCAGTTAATGTTCCTGGAGCCTTATCATCTGCAGATGTGCGACGTTAGAATTTCAATGCGAGGGTTTGCATCCCATCGGCGCACACTTTATATAATTTAAATACTGCGTGTGCTGCCAGAAATGCATCCAGCGTCTCAGCCGAAAGGAATGAAGCAGATTCTATGCATGCTGTTCATCGCGCAGGTCTCCCCCCGCCAGGCCGAGCCTCAGACGCAGGTCTCCTCGCGCAGGTCTCCTCGCGCAGGTCTCCCCCCGCCAGGCCGAGCCTCAGACGCAGGTCTCCTCGCGCAGGTCTCCCCCCGCCAGGCCGGGCCTCAGACGCAGGTCTCCTCCCGCAGGTCTCCTCCCGCCAGGCCGGGCCTCAGACGCAGGTCTCCTCACGCAGGTCTCCTCCCGCCAGGCCGGGCCTCAGACGCAGGTCTCCTCGCGCAGGTCTCCTCGCGCAGGTCTCCTCCCGCCAGGCCGGGCCTCAGACGCAGGTCTCCTCGCGCAGGTCTCCTCCCGCCAGGCCGGGCCTCAGACGCAGGTCTCCTCGCGCAGGTCTCCTCCCGCCAGGCCGAGCCTCAGACGCAGGTCTCCTCCCGCCAGGCCGAGCCTCAGACGCAGGTCTCCTCCCGCCAGGCCGAGCCTCAGACGCAGGTCTCCTCGCGCAGGTCTCCTCCTGCCAGGCCGAGCCTCAGACGCGGTCCTCCTTTAGCGTCCGCATTCTGACGCACGTCTCAGCGACTCTGTCCAGGGATCCCGTCACTTGAAACAGCACCACGAAAACTGGCTTGGCAATTTCTTCACAAATACCACATCAGGACTTCAGAAACCATAATTACGGGTTACATTTTTCAGCCTTGTTTATTTCAGAGTCTGGGGTAACAATTAAGGGCATCTGCTCTGCAATTACAGCGTTAAAAATAATAAAACAATTTTACCTAAAATACCTGCATTTTGTGAGATGATTTTGGGCGGCAAATTAAAATTACAATGCTTGGACATCGCCCAAGTTTCGCAGAACTCTCTCAGTGCCGAGACTTCATTTAAAAAGAAAGTGGAATTTTGACAAGACCGGAAACAATGTGGTCATTTTTTTAAATCCCCTATTTTTATCTCCTATTTTTTATTTTCTCCTGGTTTAGAATATCCCGTCATGAGCCTGTCTCATTGTTGGAGAATCCTGCATCCCTCTAGCTCAGCTGCGCAGTCCCCCAGCCGAGCTGCGCAGTCACTCTGCAACCCCCGAGCCGAGCTGCGCAGTCACTCTGCAGCCCCCCAGCCGAGCTGCGCAGGCGATTCCTTGGTGTGTGAGAAGGAGATGGTTGGGGGGGGGGGGGGTAACGAGTCAGGGGAGGAGTGAACCTGTGAGACTCTACACACTGTTGACCTGTGTGGAGGGAATGAGGAACTCAGAAGGACAGCAGCAGTAGGGCTGCAGCTCTGTACCGGTCACACCACGGTCTGCTGCAGGGGACCCTGGGGATTTGGGGGTTTGGTTGCTCGCCCCCTCGCCCCCCTCCCTCGTTCGCTCGCTTGACTCCGTCCCTCGAACTTGGCGCAGAAAGCCTGATTTCCATTACTGTCCAGCGGGGCTGGGGGAGGACAGCTGAAATGAAAGACACATGGCCCCCCAGCACCCCGTTCCAGATGTCAAACCTACACGGAAAAATGCGCTGATGCCCCGGAACTAACCGGCGATATTGAAGCCATGCGCTGGGCCCCGAACGAGATGAGCTGCATGGATTTCATCTGCGTGGAGCTGCACAGCTTCAATGGGCAAGACATTTGGTTTAAAAAAAAGAAAAACCTCAGCACCCCTGTCCCGTCAGCTGTGGCCTCTCGTGTCGTGACAATGACACACTGAGTGTTGTGTTGCTATAGTAACACTGTGTGTATTGTGTTGCTGCTGTAACACTGTAGGTGTTGTGTTGCTGTTGTAACACTGTAGGTGTTGTGTTGCTCTAAATAACAGTGAGGATGTTGTGTTGCTGCTGTAACACTGTAGGTGTTGTGTTGCTGTTGTAACACTGTAGGTGTTGTGTTGCTCTAAATAACAGTGAGGGTGTTGTGTTGCTGCTGTAACACTGTAGGTGTTGTGTTGCTGTAGTGTCACTGCGGGTATTGTGTTGCTTCTGTAACACTGTAGGTGTTGTGTTGCTATAGTAACACTGTGGGTGTTGTGTTTCTATAGTAACACTGTGGGTGCTGTGTTGCTATAGTAACACTGTGAGTATTGTGTTGCTGTCTTAACACTGTGAGTGTTCTGTTGATGTTGGTTACATTGTGAATGTTGTGTTGCTATAGAAACACTTGGGTGTTGTGTTGCTGGAGTAACACTGTGAATGTTGTGTTGCTATAGAAACACGTGGGTGTTGTGTTACTGGAGTAACACTGTTGGTGTTGTGTTGCTGGAGTAACACTGAGGATGCTGTGTTGCTGTAGTAACACTGAGGGTGCTGTGTTGCTGTAGTAACACTGAGGGTGCTGTGTTGCTGTAGTAACACTGTGGGTGTTGTGTTGCTATAGTAACACTGTGGGTGCTGTGTCGCTGTAGTAACACTGTGGGTGTTGTGTTGCTGTAGTAACACTGTGGGTGCTGTGTTGCTATAGAAACACTGTGGGTGTTGTGTTGCTATAGAAACACTGTGGGTGTTGTGTTGCTATAGTAACACTGTGGGTGTTGTGTTTAAGTGAGTGTGTCTTGCCCTCTGTGCTGTGGGATCAGCTTTTCTGTGTCACATGACATCTGGTCCAGAGTATGGCTCAAATTCCTGGAGGACCATATCGGACAGGATGACCGTGCGAGACTGCTGCCTTTGACACACAAACTTGATCCCAGAATTCCACCATTGGCAGCCATTTCCCCTTTGACCTTTCCTCTGCGATGCCTTGCACAAGCAGAATCCTGTATTTACGTCTGCAGTTGGAAGGTTTTTCGGAATATTTGCTTAAAGAATTTTAATCTCCTGGATTCTTCTGGCCTGTGTGCCAGATTGAGGCTGTTTGGAATCCTCTTTTCTGAGGAGTGCGCGATGTGCTCTGAGAGTACTTGGAACAGACCCCCCTCCCTCCCCCCCCCCCCCCCGGTCACACCGCAAAGCGAGCTGGAGCCAGAGTCCGCCATGCCAGGCCACCACACGCGCCAGCCCCGCGCACACTCACCCCACACACACTCACCCCACTCCCACACTCGATAACTCTGCTCACACTAACCTCACTCCCACACACACACACTAACCCCGCTCACACTAACCCCACACACACTCACCCCGCTCACACTAACCCCACACACACTCACCCCACACACACTCACCCCACTCCCACACTCAATAACTCCGCTCACACTAACCCCACTCCCACACACACTAACCCCGCTCACACACTCAATAACCCCGCTCACACTAACCCCACACACACTCACCCCGCTCACACTAATCCCACACACACTAACCCCGCTCACACTCACCCCACACACACTCACCCCACTCCCACACTCAATAACTCCGCTCACACTAACCCCACTCCCACACACACTAACCCCGCTCACACACTCAATAACCCCGCTCACACTAACCCCACACACACTAACCCCGCTCACACTAATCCCACACACACTAACCCCGCTCACACTCACCCCACACACACTCACCCCACTCCCACACTCAATAACTCCGCTCACACTAACCCCACTCCCACACACACTAACCCCGCTCACACACTCAATAACCCCGCTCACACTAACCCCACACACACTAACCCCACACACACTCACCCCGCTCACACTAATCCCACACACACTAACCCCGCTCACACTCACCCCACACACACTAACCCCACACACACTAATCCCACACACACTAACCCCGCTCACACTCACCCCACACACACTAACCCCACACACACTCACCCCGCTCACACTAACCCCGCTCACACTAACCCCACACACACTCACCCCGCTCACACTAATCCCACACACACTAACCCCGCTCACACTCACCCCACACACACTAACCCCACTCCCACACTCAATAACCCCGCTCACACTAACCCCACTCCCACACACACTAACCCCGCTCACACACTCAATAACCCCACTCACACTAACCCCACACACACTCACGCCGCTCACAGTAACCCCACACACACTCACCCCACATACACTAACCCCACTGTGTGGTGGCATTGCCGGGTCCCGGAGGCAGCTGTGCAGACAGCGCCCGGCTCTGCGGACGTGACTGCCATCCCTCGGGCAGCACTGCTGCCCACCTGGAGTGGCACTGTGTCCTTTAATGCCCACAGAGATACACACCCCTCTCCCTACACACGCACGCACACACACACACACGCACACACACACGCACACATGCACATCGCTCAGAGCACAACAGCATATTTCTCGTGTTTGCCATTTCAGTTTTACATGTGGACGATATTGGTAGCCGGATCTGGGTCAGCATTCATATCCATATCCAGACTGATTTATGACTAAAAGTGCAAAAGAACTATGAAAACAGTCATAAATCAAGCAGACGATAAACTGGGGAAACACCGAAGTGCTGCACCATTATTACACTTTATGCCCTGAGAATAGAGTCAGTATCTGTCCTGAGAATAGAGTCAGTATCTGTCCTGAGAATAGAGTCAGTATCTGTCCTGAGAATAATGAGTCAGTATCTGTCCTGAGAATAGAGTCAGTATCTGTCCTGAGAATAATGAGTCAGTATCTGTCCTGAGAATAGAGTCAGTATCTGTCCTGAGAATACAGACAGTCAGTATTTGTCCTGAGAATACAAACAGTCAGTATCTGTCCTGAGAACGCAGCCAGTCAGTAATGAACACCACAAGGACTTAAGTTTCAGAACAGCACCGGAAGTTGCTGTGTGTGAACAGATACTGTGTGTGTGTGTGTGTATGTGCGTGGGTGGATGTGTGTGTGTGTGTGTGGGTGAACAGATACTGTGTATGTGGGTGAACAAATACTATACGTGTGTGTGTGTGTGTCTGGGTGTGTGTAGGTGAACAGATACTGTGTGTGTGTGTGTGTATATGTGTGTGTGTGTGTGCATGTGTTTGTGCACATATGTATGTATGCCTGTGTGAAAGTGTGTTTGTTTTGATGTGGGTGCTTTAGGGCCACGCTGGGGCAGTTATAGGTGGAGCAGCCCTGCGTTTGGAGGAATGCTGTTACAACACCCAACCGTCTTTACCTCAGGTAACCTCAGGTGAGCTCTGCGTGAGTCTATCCACAGGAATAACCCTTTACTGAACACACACTTCCACTGGAATAACATATTTACTGAACACACACATCTACGAGAATAACCTCTACCCTGAAAACACATATCCACAGCATTTACCTATTTACTGAACACACACATCCACAACATTTACCTGTTTACTGAACACACACATCCACTATAATAACCTTTTTACTAAACATACACATCCACAGCATTAACCTATTTACTGAACACACACATCCACAACATTTACCTGTTTACTGAACACACACATCCACAACATTTACCTGTTTACTGAACACACACATCCACTATAATAACCTTTTTACTAAACATACACATCCACAGCATTAACCTATTTACTGAACACACTCATCCACACGAATAACCTCTGCCCTGAACACACACATCCATAACCATAGGAATATCAATGGGAATCCATGGGAATATGAGAATTAATATGTCACGGGAAATGTAACTACAGAACACACCTCTGCTGCTGTAGCTATAATTTATATTGGCACCCCAGGGTTTCACAATAGTATAAATATTGAAATGTACAATTTCTTTGTCAAAAATAAAATCTATCCCAGGCATTCACCCCAGTCATGTTATTAAACTGCTGTCCAAAGACACACTGTGGTATGAGATATCTCCGGGGTCACTGAACCTTTGGTTTCTATCCTGATTATTTGAAAAAAGAACAACTATTTATCCACTTAAATCCTGATTGCAGCTGCAATTAAGTTATTGCAGCCGCGGTGCAGTTTTCAGTCTAATTACTGAACAAGAGAACATTGTGTCGATGGTATAATTGGTAAAATACTGCAGTTAGGACAAAATAAACATTTTGTGGTCTGTAATTTGATGAATTCAAAATGAAAAATATGCTTTTAAAAATAAAAGAAACTAAATGAAAAATGACATTTAAATTGTAATTGGGTCAGTGGAACAAAAAAAAACCAAAACAAAAAAACAACTGGACATTTGAGAGGCTCTTTTGTTATTGGATACCAGCATAAAATCCATTAATAACATTTTCTCTGTCATTAGGGATGAATGAGTGTGTGTATTACTGTCCGTTTACCTACCTTCTTTCCACAGTCTGAGATATATTATTCCAACTCTAAATCATTATTACCTCAAACCTTATTTGGAGTATTTTTGTAGCTTATTCTAAATCCATAATGTATAAATAAGCACTAATAATAGGTCTGTGGGTGTGTCTGTGTGCGCATGTATGTGTGTGCCTGTGTGTGTGTGTCTGTGTGTGTGTGTGTCTGTGTGCGCACATACATGTGCGTGTGTGTTTGTGCGTGTGTCTGTGTGTGTCTGTGTGTGTGTGTCTGTATCTGCATGTGTGTTTGTGTGCGTGTGCATGTGTGTCTGTGTCTATGTCTGCGTGTGTGCGTGTGTGTGTGTGTGTGTTTCTCTATGTAGTGAATGCTAAAACGGAGCTGGTTTGCAGGCAGAGGACTGGAGTGTGAAGACATTTTAAACGCTGGGGCTCTCTTCTAAATCCATAATGTATAAATAAGCACTAATAATAACAACACACACTGAGCTATCCCACCAATAAACTAAACACACGCTGAGCTATCCCACCAGTACAGCACCAGTACAGCCAAACACACGCTGAGCTATCCCACCAGTACAGCACCAGTACAGCCAAACACACGCTGAGCTATCCCACCAACACAGCCAAACACACGCTGAGCTATCCCACCAACACAGCCAAACACACGCTGAGCTATCCCACCAGTACAGCACCAGTACAGCCAAACACACGCTGAGCTATCCCACCAACACAGCCAAACACACGCTGAGCTATCCCACCAATACAGCCAAACACACGCTGAGCTATCCCACCAATACAGCCAAACACACGCTGAGCTATCCCACCAACACAGCCAAACACACGCTGAGCTATCCCACCAGTACAGCCAAACACACGCTGAGCTATCCCACCAGTACAGCCAAACACACGCTGAGCTATCCCCCCAGTACAGCCAAACACACGCTGAGCTATCCCCCCAGTACAGCCAAACACACGCTGAGCTATCCCACCAGTACAGCACCAGTACAGCCAAACACACGCTGAGCTATCCCACCAACACAGCCAAACACACGCTGAGCTATCCCACCAGTACAGCCAAACACACGCTGAGCTATCCCACCAGTACAGCACCAGTACAGCCAAACACACGCTGAGCTATCCCACCAACACAGCCAAACACACGCTGAGCTATCCCACCAGTACAGCCAAACACACGCTGAGCTATCCCACCAACACAGCCAAACACACGCTGAGCTATCCCATCAATACAGCCAAACACACGCTGAGCTATCCCACCAACACAGCCAAACACACGCTGAGCTATCCCACCAGTACAGCCAAACACACGCTGAGCTATCCCACCAGTACAGCCAAACACACGCTGAGCTATCCCACCAGTACAGCCAAACACACTCTGAGCTATCCCACCAGTACAGCCAAACACACGCTGAGCTATCCCACCAGTACAGCCAAACACACGCTGAGCTATCCCACCAGTACAGCCAAACACATGCTGAGCTATCCCACCAGTACAGCCAAACACACGCTGAGCTATCCCACCAGTACAGCCAAACACACGCTGAGCTATCCCACCAGTACAGCCAAACACACGCTGAGCTATCCCACCAGTACAGCCAAACACACGCTGAGCTATCCCACCAGTACAGCCAAACACACGCTGAGCTATCCCACCAGTACCTCCAAACACATGCTGAGCTATCCCACCAGTACAGCCAAACACACGCTGAGCTATCCCACCAGTACAGCACCAGTACAGCCAAACACACGCTGAGCTATCCCACCAACACAGCCAAACACACGCTGAGCTATCCCACCAGTACAGCCAAACACACGCTGAGCTATCCCACCAACACAGCCAAACACACGCTGAGCTATCCCACCAGTACAGCCAAACACACGCTGAGCTATCCCACCAGTACAGCCAAACACACGCTGAGCCTTCCCGCCAATAAACTAAACTAACACTGAGCGATCCCAGCAGTACCGCTCGGCCTACGCCTAGCCCATTCCGCCAATACCGCTGAACCCACGTTCGAGCGGTCCTCCCAGTACCGCCACACCACATGGAAGACTCCGCGCACCAGCCCAGGCATGCGAGGCCCAGCCCGACATGTTCATTAAAACACCCGACAAGCCTCTTTTTATGTCCCGCGGAAAAACAACGGCGCACAGAAACAGTCTTCCACTCTCAGTCCTCCGGCGGCCTCCTGTTAGAGCGCTCTGTACTCTCAGACCCTCCAAACACGCTTCCTCCCCTCTGTCTGACGCCTTCGCTCTTCAGAATAGCAAAACAAAACATTACCGAGAAGAAGAAGAAGAAGAAGTAGAAGGGGAAAAAAAACCCAGCTCTTAAACTGTTTGTGTTCTAAAACCGGAACGTCCGTACAAACCATAATGGCTGGCTCTCAGCGCCGGGATCGGCCTCAGAAACGCGCTGTCTCTCTCTCTCTCATGCGCAGTGACGTAATGCAGAACATCTCCGCTGAAGCGCTCGCTTGTTAAGGTCTCTGGGATCTATTTTTACCAAATTTATCTCCTCCAAAAAGGAGCACGAGTGGTGTCCAGGTCCTTCAAATAGCCCGAGTGTTCCAACGGGAAGAGGGGTGACTTCCCTGATTTCTGCAGACATTCCTGGTGCCTGTCTTCTTCTTCTTCTTCTTCTTCTTTATTTATTTATTTATTTATTGCTAACATTACCTGTTTGCATTATTTTTATATATATATTTCAAATTTACCTGACTGTGCATTGCAAAAGTAATGGGACAGCTTGCTGCTCAGCTGTTTCTTGGCCAGCTCTATGTCTTTAGTCCCTAGTTCACACACTAGAAAGCCAGAGTTGATGGAATCAGCATTTGGAGTTTGTTGCTCTTGTCTCTAAACATGAGGACCAAAGAAGTTTCAATGCCAGTGAAGATAGCTATCGTGAGCCTGACAAATTTGAATAAATAAGTCAGAGACAATGGTAATCTGGTAAGCTGTGGAAGAAAAACTCCTCTTCAATTGTCAACCAGATCAAGATGCCTCAAAGCTCATTAGACAGTGCTTCACCTTGTTCATTTTTTGTCCAATTGCTTATAGTTCCCCAAAATAGGGGGGGGGGGGGGGCTATGTATAAGAATGCTGTAATTCCTGCACAGATCACTCTATATGGCTGCAGGTACCAAACAAAAAATTAATGCAGACTCTGCGCACTTCATCCTTATTGTACTGCTTAAATTCAAATCCAATCTGCTGGAGTACAGAACCAAAACAGCATAAATGCCTGTACTGCACTTCACTGCATTTAAAGAGGCTGCACGTCTGCACGTTTTGTCGTTTGCGAGCTTTACCTTAATAGTAAGTACACAAATCAATAAGTGGGCGTGTGAATGAGTCCGGTCTCTCTCCGCTGCTCTGTGGCAGATTGTCTTACTCGCTCGTGTTCTCTGGGACGTGCGGTGCAGGTGGAGGTGCGTCATTCGACCCAGCGGCTGGGTAAGCGGAGCCCGTGTGCGCTACGGGCTGCGTGCACGCCTGCGTGTCTGCGCTCACGCTCATCGGGAGACGCCCGAAACTCGAGGCGCCGCACGGACGCTCCCTCCGCCACCGCGCCTTCGAGTCGGAGGTGTTTCGGGGTTCGATTCGACTCGATCTCGATCTCGGGGTTCCCCGCCCCCCTCTCACACACACGATCTCCGGTAGGAGAGGGTTTGGGAGGTGGTGCGCGAGGGGTTTCGTGTGGGTTTACTGATGTGTTCGTGTTGGGTTCCGTTTCAAAGAGCTGCTGTTTCCTCCCTGCATTGTCAAAAACAAATGTGGAAGTCCTCTGCCCTGATTACAGGCCACACTGTACTACAGGAGTGCCAGTGGCTATTTTACCATCTACAGGAGAGCTATTGCTGATTGGAGGAGAGGCCTTCTCATACAAATAGAATCTGGTAGCCTGTTGGTGTTTGGGACATCAGTGTCCCAGGCAAACAAACAAACAAACAAACATACAAACAAATAAATAAATAGTGACGGGGCATGTAGCCCAAACGCACGGCTCAGTCGTGGGAGTGTGGCGGGAGACAGGCTACTGCGCATCACTACGTACTTGACGAAGCTTCGTCTGATCCAGAGGTCAGAGGTCACGCTCTGAGAAGGACTGACTGAGAAGGAGCCCACGAGCAATCCAAAGGAGGAAGAATGTCTCCTCATCTTCTCTCCCTCCTCCTTTCCCCATCCCTCGTTCATCCACGCTCTGCCGCCTCATAGTGACCCCAGTAAATATCAGCGAGGGTTTTTATTTATTTTTTTATTTTCTTTGCTTTCAGAAGTCGTTAACGTGTAAATTTCCCAGAACACTACCGGCTCTTTCCGATGCGCTTGCAGAACGGACGGGCCGCACGTCCGCGTCCGAATGTGCTGTGTCACGGCTTTGCCGAGCTGCCGCTCCTAATATGCGCCTCGGCTGGGGGCTCGGGGGGCGCTGGCCGGCGGCGTAAACCGCGCGATTTCCCATTAAGAAGGAGAGGGATTCTCAGAACTATAAAATCACTCAGGTTTCAGTCAGGAATGCCAGCCCTTGAAATCCCCATCTGCCTTTCGAGGGCCAGATATGTGGGCCACCGTGAGTCACCGCGCGCCAAGAATCACACAGGAATTTACAACCAAACACTCAATCAGCATCCAGTTCGGAACGACGGTGTCTGCAGCATACTGTAACCTAAATATGGATTTTGGATTTTTGGATCAGTGTTTATTATATATTTGTTTGTTTGTTTGTTTTTTTTGAAGACCTTACTTCCTGTTATTTTACTGTACTTAAAATCATGCTGGGTCATGAGTGTGGTCTGCAACATGAATGAGAGTCCGACATGAGAAATGATTTTTTTCCTGAAGGGCCAGAGGAACACGTTGCTACGGCGTTTCAAAATTGTACCATTTCGCCCCCTGGTGGTAACATTGACCATGATTTTTTTTCATTCAAAACAGAAAGGATATAACCTCACACCCTCATACTCACCTCCTGGGGATTGTTCAGAACCTGTACACTTAGTTTTTCCTAAACAGTAAGGCCTAAGGACATCCCTTCACACTTATTTACAAGTGAGATGTGAGTGAAGTACTCTGATTGGACAGGCTGGTGTTTAAACTGTGAGTGATGCACTCTGATAGGACAGGCCGGTGTTTAAACTGTGAGTGACGTACTCTGATTGGACAGGCTGGTGTTTAAACTGTTAGTGACATACTCTGATAGGACAGGCTGGTGTTTAAACTGTGAGTGATGCACTGTGATAGGTTGAGCTATAATTATGGGCTACAGTTATGGGAGAGAATTGCAGTTATAGGACAGGGCTGCAGTTATGGGACAGGGCTGCGGTTTTGGGACAGAGCTGCAGGTATGGGACAGGGTGAGCTGCAGTTATGGGACAGGGCTGCAGTTTTGGGACAGGGTGAGCTGCAGTTATGGGACAGGGTTGCAGGTATGGGACAGGGTGAGCTGCAGGTATGAGACAGGGTTGCAGGTATGGGACAGGGCTGCAGGTATGGGACAGGGCGAGCTGCAGGTATGAGACAGGGTTGCAGGTATGGGACAGGGTGAGCTGCAGGTATGAGACAGGGTTGCAGGTATGGGACAGGGCTGCAGTTTTGGGACAGGGTGAGCTGCAGTTATGGGACAGGGTTGCAGGTATGGGACAGGGTGAGCTGCAGGTATAAGACAGGGTTGCAGGTATGGGACAGGGCTGCAGTTTTGGGACAGGGTGAGCTGCAGTTATGGGACAGGGTTGCAGGTATGGGACAGGGTGAGCTGCAGGTATGAGACAGGGTTGCAGGTATGGGACAGGGCTGCAGTTTTGGGACAGGGTGAGCTGCAGTTATGGGACAGGGTTGCAGGTATGGGACAGGGCGAGCTGCAGGTATGAGACAGAGTTGCAGGTATGGGACAGGGTTGCAGGTATGGGACAGGGCGAGCTGCAGGTATGAGACAGGGTTGCAGGTATGGGACAGGGCTGCGGATTTGGGACAGGGTTGTAGTTATGGGACAGGGCGAGCTGCAGTTATGGGACAGAGCTGCGGTTTTGGGACAGGGTTGTAGTTATGGAACAGGGTGAGCTGTGGTCCCTGGTTGCCATGGGGATATTTCGCTGGTAGCGCTGGGACCCGCGCCTCACGTACGCGTTCAGCGAGCGTCCCAGAAATCTCGCAGGAACTCGAAAAACCGCATCTCTGGCCTCGCACCCTGCCCCGTCCCGTCCCGTTCCCGGGGGCCTGCACGTCTGCCCCAGCCGCAGGCGCCGGTTTGGAGCAGTTGCACCCGTCCTGGCCAATCGCAGCGTTGTGAGGGCACACCCGTCCCAGCCAATCGCAGCACGGCAGCCAAGCCTCTGTGAGGTCATGGGTACAATGAAACGTCGCGACTATAGTCTTGTGTATTTAGTAATTTCCCACTGAAACACATTATTTATCATAAATATCTTCAAACACAATTATATTAATTTATTTCACCAGGGTTGTTAGATAGCCAAGATTTCCTATCCATCAGTATCAAAAAATTGTATTTTTAGAATTTCTGACATTTTCCCTTTTTTGGACATAAGACTATAGTCTTATGTATTTTGTTATTTCCCACTGAAACACATCATTCATCTTAAATATCTTCAAACATTTTTATTAATTTATTTCACCAGGGTTGTTAGCCATGATTTCCTATCCCCCAGGATTAGAAAAAAAGGCATTTTTAGAATTTTTGATATTTTTTCTTTTTCTGGACATAAGACTATAGTCTTATGTATTTTGTAATTTCCCACTGAAACACATTATTTATCATAAATATCTTCAAACACAGTTATATTAATTTATTTCACCAGGGTTGTTAGATATCCATGATTTCCTATCCCCCAGGATTAGAAAAAAGGCATTTTTAGAATTTTTGATATTTTTTCTTTCTCTGGACATAAGACTATAGTCTTATGTATTTTGTAATTTCCCACTGAAACACATTATTTATCATAAATATCTTCAAACACAGTTATATTAATTTATTTCACCAGGGTTGTTAGATATCCATGATTTCCTATCCATCAGTATAAAAAAATGGCATTTAAATTTTTTAAAAACTTTTTTCCCTTTTTTGGACATAAGACTATAGTCTTATGTATTTTGTTGTTTCCCACTGAAACACATTATTCATCATAAATGTCTTCAAACACATTTTTATTAATTTATTTCACCAGGGTTGTTAGATAGCCAAGATTTCCTATCCATCAGTATCAAAAAATTGTATTTTTAGAATTTTTGACTTTTTTCCCTTTTTTGGACATAAGACTATATATAGTCTTATGTATTTTGTTATTTCCCACTGAAACACATCATTCATCTTAAATATCTTCAAACATTTTTATTAATTTATTTCACCAGGGTTGTTAGCCATGATTTCCTATCCCCCAGGATTAGAAAAAAAGGCATTTTTAGAATTTTTGATATTTTTTCTTTTTCTGGACATAAGACTATAGTCTTATGTATTTTGTAATTTCCCACTGAAACACACTATTAATCATAAATGTCTTCAAACACAGTTTTATTCATTTATTTCACCAGGGTTGTTTGATAGCCAAAATTTTTTATCCATCAGTATCAAAAAATTGTATTTTTAGAATTTTTGACCTTTTTTCTTTTTTGTGACATAAGACTATAGTCTTATGTATTTTGTAATTTCCCACTGAAACACATTATTTATCATAAATCTCTTCAAACACAGTTATATTAATTTATTTCACCAGGGTTGTTAGATAGCCAAGATTTCCTATCCATCAGTATTAAAAAAAGGCATTTAAATTTTTTAAAAACTTTTTTCACTTTTTTGGACATAAGACTATAGTCTTATGTATTTAGTAATTTCCCACTGAAACACATTATTTATCATAGATGTCTTCAAACACAGTTATATTAATTTATTTCACCAGGGTTGTTAGATAGCCAAGATTTCCTATCCATCAGTATCAAAAAATTGTATTTTTAGAATTTCTGACATTTTCCCTTTTTTGGACATAAGACTATAGTCTTATGTATTTTGTTATTTCCCACTGAAACACATTATTTATCATAAATATCTTCAAACACAGTTATATTAATTTATTTCACCAGGGTTGTTAGATATCCATGATTTCCTATCCCCCAGGATTAGAAAAAAGGCATTTTTAGAATTTTTGATATTTTTTCTTTCTCTGGACATAAGACTATAGTCTTATGTATTTTGTAATTTCCCACTGAAACACATTATTTATCATAAATATCTTCAAACACAGTTATATTAATTTATTTCACCAGGGTTGTTAGATATCCATGATTTCCTATCCATCAGTATAAAAAAAGGCATTTAAATTTTTTTTTTACTTTTTTCCCTTTTTTGGACATAAGACTATAGTCTTATGTATTTTCTTGTTTCCCACTGAAACACATTATTCATCATAAATGTCTTCAAACACATTTTTATTAATTTATTTCACCAGGGTTGTTAGATAGCCAAGATTTCCTATCCAAGTGGAGGAGCAGACTCCCCATTCCTCCATGACCACTCCCATTATCCACCGTGGTCTGAAGACACATCTCTCCACTGTTCCTGGACTACTCCTCTTGCAGGGTTACTCCCCATCTTGTATCTTGATCTGATAACAACTTCTTGTTACACTTGTGTCTTCATTCAGCCCATTTGTGTTGTATTATCATTCTGATTTTGTAACTCTTTATCATATCTCTTGTAAGCAAGCCTCACATGCAGCTTGACTTGCCATAACTTTACTGACCTAGCCTATGCTTACTGCGTGAACTGGACTTGATGTTCATGGCTACGGATAACACATAGTGAGAATTGTATCTTATCACACTTTTGTTCTGTAGTTGTTCCAATGACCTTTGGTATGCACTTACTGTATGTTGCCTTGGATAATAGCATCTGCCAAATAAATGTAATGTAATGTAATTGTGTGTGATGCTCAAGTTGCTCTGGGTTAGAGAGTCTTGCTAAATGCCTTAAATGTACTGTAAATTATTATTAAAAACATGGCTAATTCATATCACCAGCCACACTGCAAACCCAACCATGGAATGAGCTTCTGTTGCTATTGAATGTTGGGATGGATCGTTTTCCACGTCGGCTCCTCCACTGAGAGCAGTCCGGGAACAACTGGGACGGAAGACGTGCTCGAGAACAATTCTGGGATTATTAAGCCCCGCCCACAGAGCAGGGAGGCGGGGCTTTGAGAGCGAACAGAGAGGACACCTTCAGCTCAGGCTTCTGTGCTACGGCAGGAACACAAACAATGACTTCGGTCTGCCCCCAAATAAGATACAGGGGGGTTTCACTTTTTTTAATGCAGGGACTCCAACCAGGATCAAAGGCATCCAGAATAACCCCATAAGAAATAAAAAAGAGGTCCATATTTTTAAATATTTTCCCAAATCGTTGCATAACAAATCTGGCTAGGGACCCCCACAGTATCTTCAAGGACCCACCCCGTTGAAATCCCAGGGGTTACACTGTGTTTTTGAA
Organism: Anguilla anguilla; assembly: GCF_013347855.1. NCBI lineage: Eukaryota > Metazoa > Chordata > Actinopteri > Anguilliformes > Anguillidae > Anguilla > Anguilla anguilla. Next base: position 1,714,986 of record NC_049203.1, read on the forward strand.
ACATTCTAACATATTAACATATTATTATCCATATTAGAGTAACTTACCCACCTTACATAGGTCATATGTAATGTTAATTCAGAGATATTCTGACAACAGAAAGAAAAAAAAAAGTCTATAATGTAGCTTGTTCAGGGCTCTCGTCCCCCCCATTCACAGTGAGAGCCATACAGTAAGAAAACTTTATTCAAAATGCACACATAGAACAGACAAGTTCCACATTTCCCCACTGTACAGCATTTCAAAAGTAGCTTTCAAAATGAAACAAAAAATAAACGTTTCATTCAAAAAGTCCATTGCACAACAAAAAAATAAAAATGGAAACCATCTACTAATTTAGAACATAAAGTCCAATGCTTAACTTTTTGGTTTCTGTTAAGAGGGAAACTGGGAAAAATACAGACATCAGTGCAAATGCAGATAAGAATCGGTAAAATTCCGCTCGGGAACGTCGGGAACGCTGAAGAGCAGTGGCACCTGTCAGCGCAGCCAGCAGAATTCCCTACCGGAACAGTCCATGACACGTTCCCTGTACAGACTGCCCTCCAGTAGCGCTGCTAACAGCGTTGCTAACATCCCAGCGAATCTACAGGTGTCCTCTTCAGGCCTGAAACCCCGGGCTGGAGGCGCAGAACCATCCCCTTAAATCCCAGCGATCCCGGCCGTGTAAGGTCACTGCTCCCAGTGGTGTACGCGTCCGTTTTTCCCGACGCAGGAAGAGTCCGACGGCGACTGCCAGACGGAACATGCCACAGAGCAGTGGAACCTTCAACGACGAAGAAAACAAAATGTCAACGCAAACAACCACTGCGCCTTGTGGCGTTATAAGCAAACACTCTCACCAGTATGTGTTCATATCCAGTAACAGAACCTAGTTTACACCAGTATGTGTTCATATCCAGTAACAGAACCTAGTTTACACCAGTATGTGGTCATATCCAGTAAGAGAACCTAGTTTACACCAGTATGTGTTCATATCCAGTAAGAGAACCTAGTTTACACCAGTATGTGTTCATATCCAGTAAGAGAACCTAGTTTACACCAGTATGTGTTCATATCCAGTAAGAGAACCTAGTTTACACCAGTATGTGGTCATATCCAGTAAGACAGCTTAGTAAATCAGTGGCTTTATTAGCATGGGCAGGTGCTGTAGTGCCCGAGTCTAAGATCTATGCGAACCTCCATTTTGTCTGAGTGGCCAGCTCCTTCTGCTAATCAATGAGGACCATTTAGGAGAGTCGACTTAGCATAACCTAATCCGATCGCCGCTTTAAAAACGTACACAGTGCAAATACACACATACATCCGTACACAGTCCTGCAGGGTCGTCGTCGTCGTTCCCCCCTCCCCCCCCTCCCCGAAAGCTGCGCCCCTCATGGCGTTTTCGGCGTGGCGGAGGGCATCTCCTGCTGCTCGGCCTCCGGCGCCGCGATTGGCACTCCCTCCTCCCTGGTCTCGGCGGCCAAAAAATCATGAATGGCGTTCTCTATGTGGGGTCTGAAAATGTGGTTGAGTTTGGGGTCCACCACCTGAGTGATGATTCTGTCCACACCGGACTCCAGCATGCCTGACCTGCTCGGAACACAGACGGGCACTGTGTTACTGCACCCCGCCCCCCTGTCCATCCCCCCCCCCCCACCCCCACATCCACCCGCCCCCCCCCGCCCGTCGCCGTGGCAATTAGAGGGCTCGGAGCAGGGAGCACAAGCCGGCCTCTCATGCCGTCAGCCTCGATTAGCGAGAGCGGCCGCCACGTGCTCCGCTCCGACCCGGCGTTGCCGTAGCGAGACTGACGCCCGCGCTGCCCGGCAACGGCACACCACAGGGAAACACAAACTCATTTACAGCTTCACGGTTACCGTTAGCTCAGCTTATTAACCATACCACTCAGAAACAAGAACTCACTGCATCTTTACACCACCTTCACTGCAGCTCTACACCACCGCTCACTGCATATTTACACCACCGCTCTCTGCATCTTTACACCACTGCTCACTGCATCTGTACACCACCTTCACTGCATCTTTACACCACCTTCACTGCAGCTCTACACCACCGCTCACTGCATATTTACACCACCGCTCTCTGCATCTTTACACCACTGCTCACTGCATCTGTACACCACCTTCACTGCAGCTCTACACCACCGCTCACTGCATCTTTACACCACCTTCACTGCATCTTTACACCACCTTCACTGCAGCTCTACACCACCGCTCACTGCATCTGTGCACCACCTTCACTGCATCTTTACACCACCGCTCACTGCATCTTTACACCACCTTCACTGCATATTTACACCACCGCTCTCTGCATCTTTACACCACCTTCACTGCATCTGCACACCACCTTCACTGCATATTTACACCACCGCTCTCTGCATCTTTACACCACTGCTCACTGCATCTGTACACCACCTTCACTGCAGCTCTACACCACCGCTCACTGCATCTTTACACCACCTTCACTGCAGCTCTACACCACCGCTCACTGCATCTGTGCACCACCTTCACTGCATCTTTACACCACCGCTCACTGCATCTTTACACCACCTTCACTGCATATTTACACCACCGCTCTCTGCATCTTTACACCACCTTCACTGCATCTGCACACCACCTTCACTGCATCTTTACACCACCATTCACTGCATTTTTACACCACCGTTCACTGTATTTTTACACCACCTTCACTGCATCTTTAACACCACCTTCACTGCATCTCTACACCACCTTCACTGTATTTTTACACCACCTTCACTGCATCGGTACAACACCTTCACTGTATTTTTTTTACAATACCTTCACTGCATTTTTACACCACCTTCACTGCGTCTGTACAACACCTTCACTGCATCTTTACACCACCGCTCACTGCATCTTTACACCACCACTCACTGCATCTTTACACCACCGCTCACTGCATCTTTACACCACCGCTCACTGCATTTTTACACCACCTTCACTCGCCACGCCTGTTTTTTTTTTTTACAGTCATGTTACCAACTCTTTATGATCATTAGCGGCTCTGCAATCAAAACACACTGGCATTGCTCGAGCGTGGGTGGTTTCCAATGCAACCATGCAGCACCGGCTAAACGCTAGCAGACGTCATACTTACTGCACCACACTCTGTCTCAGGCCATTGCGAACCTGGTTTTTGTTGATGGACGGGTTCCACTCCTGGGTGCTCAGGTGCGAGGACACAAAGTTGTCCACCTTCTGTCGTAAATTCTGATAGGCTGGCTGGAGACACATTCGAAAAACAAAGGCAGGTAAATCTGGAGGTAGAACCACAAGGGATCTCATATCAGCTAACAGCCTTATGATGATGCCTTAATAAAATATAATTCAAACAATATTAACAAAACAAGACGATATCCATAAATTGTCTCTGTGAGGATTTGCAGTAGCTCAACTGATTATTTCACACCATAAACCAGCAGTGTGGCACAGCGGTTAGGGGAACTGGTGTGTAGGCCAGAGGTTGCAGGCTCAGTTCTTTAGTGGGACACTGCTGTAGCACCGGTGAGCAAAGTATTAACCCCAAATTGCTTCTGTACATACCCGACTACATAAATTAACACTGTTACACTGACATGTAACAGTGTAAAGGACACTGAAAAAGAATATCAGCAAAATGCGAAAACTGACACCAATTAGCATTATGTTATATTAATTTTAGTGACACACGTGAAAAATGTAAAAAGTCTTTAGTTGAATCTATGGTTAAAAAATACACAACAAACGACTTAAACAACAAACTTAGTTTGCCAAAAAAAAAAAAAAAAAAACCTGATTTGTAACTAGCAAGCTAGCTAGCCTTCAGGAGATGTGATTAACTTAAATCAGTGAATGTTGCAAACTAGCTAGACTGCATAGCCAATCATTGAATCAAATCCAGCAAGAGCAGTCATAACAAAGCACAATGAATGAGTACGCCCTGTCCGACTTCTCCAATGACAGACTTAGCGTCGCAATGTACTCACAGAACGAGATTTGAGAAGCCAAGACCGCTTCTGAAAAACAGGCCAACAGGCTAAATGCCTAATCAAATCTATCTTGAACTGTCCGGATAAAAAGCTAATTAGCTAGCTAGCAGGATTCGTAGAAAGCTAACGAACGGGCAGGCTAGCTAGCTAATGTTACATACACACCCAGCTGTTGGCGAACAATAACAATGCTTCAAGATAGACTGCTACATTTGACTGAAGTTATCTGATAGAAATGTATCCATAAACCATTAGCTAGCAAATGGATTTTAGATGAGTGTTCACTTTTCAAAGCTAATCTAGGAAACGTTGTGGTAATTAACCAGACTAGTCTACCGCTAACGCGCTTATTAATGCGAAAGGCATCGTTAGCTAGCAAGCACGCAAACAACCAACCTGGCCCACGCTGTTCAAATCAAATAACAATACATATACGTTAACAATGTAGCTTGAAAACTAATGTTGGTTAGGCACAGTCTTATTCACAGACCCGTAGCTAGCTCGTAAAGGTTAGCCACCTTTGTGTCCACGTCTCCCAGACAGTCTCTCCGGAATTCATCAAACAGGCCACGGTTCTTCAAATGCTCTACAATTAGGCCTATTAAATGAGGATCCCCCGGCGTCAGGTTAACCGTGCTGCCGCTGCCGTCCGCCATCTCCAAACCAGACAGTCCGAAGCAGGCTACCACAGAAGGATTACGTCTTAAAACTCTCGATTCGGATCAAGAAAACGGGAACAATAGCTGTAGGAAAACAATGGCCTGCAGCGAGATCCTCGTTTCCAAAACGGAAGTGATCATTGCGCGTCACTACAAATACCACAATGCATTGCCAAATGCGGATCCGGCGTGTAACCCGTGTACCAGCTTTGCCCCGCTAGGAGCATGTCAGCTTGCATAGACAGTTACGTTTACACAGGTTCAGATGTAAAATTGCCTAGAATTTTAACAGCACAACTTTAAATAAGTGATTCATGTTTCAAGAGGGTACGTTGTGGCTAATGGCTGCGCTATGCATTCAACGATGTACCATAGCCCTGGACTTGAGCCATACTTAGAAGTGCCAAGAACTGAGGGTTCTCGTGGCTCCTGATGTCACCAGTGACCCTGTGGCACTGAGAAGCTGTGGGCCACTCAGAGACATACAGAGAGAACAGTTCTCTGTGTGTCTTTGTGTCTCTGGGAATAGTCCTGGGCCAAGTTTTGGTAATGAACCTCCAGCGACCCACAGGCCGTTATTACAATGCCCTGCATCTGGCCCATTATCCATGCCTTTTTCTTAACTCCTCTCTTCCGAGAAAATTGCGCAGAGCAGAAAGGAGTCAGCCGGGTAATGCACTGGCCCACCCTGAGCGCGAGCGGGTCAGCCGAGGTCTGCGCTGCGTCACGAGCTGCGCTAGTTACAGTCCAATAGGTAGGACATGCTACTGAACACGCTGTCCCTGATAAATGCGCCATTGAGAGAGAAATGTTCTCATGATGTAATGGTCGCTCGAACCCACACTTGTGCACATACGAAACTCACTGACACGCTCGCGCACGCACATAGGCCTACGCTCTTTTCGAAAGAACAATCGACTGATTGTGCACTGTCAAAATGGATTTGACCGAGGCAGCATTTTTTTGGGTCACATCTAGAAAATAAATAAAAAGCTATGAAATAGCATAGACGTGTTACAAATAGAGAGCATAGTAACAATGTCAATGTTCTTTTATACATTTAATGTTGTGAAGAGCCAGATTTATGAATGAATGGAAGGAAAGTGATATGACTGACATATAGTATGAAACCGTTTCAGGAGAGAAAAGCTGTCAGGATGAGATGGAGCAGATTGTCTAACAGCTGGGTTTGTGGTATAGGATGTATTTTAAATGACAGTGATAGCAGTCAGCGCCTCCCTGGCTCCCAGCAACTGGTTGCCAGGCAACTAGAGAGAGGAGACACGGTGGTGCATGAAGAGGAGAGCATCAGTGCAGCGGATGAGAGGGACAGGTGTCTGGATCTCAGGTAGGCCCAGATTCACCCCTTTTATCAGACAGGTGGCCGAACAGGTGGCTCTGACCCAAGACAAAACTGTGCAGTCTTTCACAAAATCTAGCGACTGAAATCAATGGTGCTTGTGCTTGTGCTTATATGGAAATGTGGATATGTGGATACAAAAAATCAAAGCAAAACAAAATAGACTTAAATGTAGCTTGATGGATACTGGAATGAACAACAGGTCAGTCACATCTACAACTATGCAGCAGTGGCTCACAATCTCAGTACTGGCGCCCCCTGTGTGTTCCAATCAGAACTGCATTCCCTGCATCATAAAGTTGTTAATTGTCCTTAATTATACATTTTGAATGTCTATTAACGGATGACTAACCCTCTTAAGAAATAGCTGCAAGACTTTAAACCCAGAAAAATTCACTGAATAGGATAGTAAAAAAACAACAACAAGAGATCTGTTGTTTCACTAGTTAATTGTAAAAGTAATACAGAACTTATTAAAAACAATTAAAAACAAAAATGTAGATGCAGTTTCTTTAGATACCACTAGAGGGAAACATAACATCACACTGCAGGTGTGGGCGTGATATTGGTTGAAAGGATAGGCATACTTACTGTGTCAATGTTTTTTTTTCCCCCTCTTTTAGATTCATGGCCTAGGTTTAACTGACAGTTCCTCCATGTTGTCTTTCATCCTCTGTATACAGCAGTGCCCCAGGGCTACAGATCTCACCTGCAGTTTATTGCAGAGCAAATCTTGAAAACAGAATAGAGATATATTAAATAATAAGAACACACTGGGTAGTGAACAAATAGTTTTGTTTTGTTTTTTAAATGTTACACTCTGCACAGTGTGCAGCCAATCAGAGCTCTGATAATCCTCTTCCAGGGCGTTGGCACTGCTTGGTACTTGAATCTGTGTGTCTCAATTTTTTTTATTGAACATTTATTTAAACATCAGTTAAGAGCTTAGTTCTGTTTTGGGGCGGGCACTGTTTTCTGTAATACTGGGCCAATATTTTTCCTCTAACTTCCACAGTGAGTAAACAAATGCATTCTGGTGTAGTTGGCCCCCGGGATTGTGAATACATCCCAGCAGTGTTTGCAAGCAGGCTGTTCCTTAGATGTGGCACGGTGCCATCCATGGCGGTAACAGATTGGTCTTAGACACATCAAAGTAAGATTCATCGCCTTACGTGCTGACAGAGAATAATTATAATCCCCATAAAATATCATCTTAGAATATTAAATTCCTGTCGCTTAATCCCATGAATGTACTTCCTGTCACATTATCGATATTGCTGCAGTCATTTGGGATTCTGCATCTCCTTAATTGTTTTTTTTGCAGCATCCCTAATGAGCTCAGCAATATCAATAATGTGACAGGAAGTACATTCATGGGATTAAGTGAGGAGAATTTAATATTCAATGATGATATTTTATAGACTTCGGGACATTGGTTTACGCTGGAATCGCGAAGTGTCGAAGGCACATTTGTAACCGAGCTCACTTCTGCCCAATTCATGTGCGTGAGGTAAATACAGAAAGTGCAACGCAGATTTCAGTCAGTAAAATATGCGCAGCGTGTAGTCATTTGTATGACTGTAATAACTGAAAAAATGGCCTGGATGTCTGTGTACATAACATTTCAGTCAACCCTGTTAATATGAGGCATGTTCCATTATGAGCTAAATATCAAAAAATAATAAATGACATGTAAACAGCACACCAAATAACCATCCATTCATCCATCCATCCATTATCTATACCCGCTTATTCCTGGTCAGGATCATGGGAGGTTCTGGAGCCTATCCCAGCATGCATTGGCTGAGAAGCAGGAATACACCCTGGACAGTTCGCCAGTCCATCGCAGGGCACACACACCATTCAATCACACACTGATACCCAGGGGCAATTTAGACACTCTAAATAACCTAACCTGCATGTCTTTGGATTGTGGGAGGAAACCACACAGAAACAGGGAGAACATACAAACTCCACGTCAAATAACCACAATATGCAACTCAATTATTGAGGAACATTAAATGGTGTGCGACAGTGTCATTAATTGTTTGGTGTCTTGTGTTACTGTATGCGCTGATAAATTAAATATGTATTAGGCAGCACTGTAGTATACTGGTTAGGGAGGTGGGCTTGTAACATGAAGGTTGCCAGTTTGATTCCCAGGTAGTATGCTGCTGCTGTGCCCTTGACCAAGGTATTTAACCTGCATTGCTTCAGTCTATATCCAGCTGTTTAAATAGATGCTTCATAAAAATACCAGCCTCTGGTAAGTCGCCATTGGATATGAGTGTCTGCAAAAGGCCTGTAATGTAATGTACTGCGCACAGTTCATTGATTTCCTGCAACCTATAAATAATGCAAACAAGCAGCACATGCTCAGTAAGAACTGTACGGTGTGCACGTCTCTCATCAAGCCGTATGATTCCGTACTCTCCAGTATTGCACCATAGAGTGCAGGAGCCATGCAGCTGGGCCGTAAGGTTCCTGTGAGGTCATGTGCAGCTGACTGGCATGTTTCTTACGCAGGTCTGAGGTCAGTTATAAAGGGCCAAAGTGTGGGGGCTGCTGGGTGGCTCATCCTGTTAAGGCCCTGTTCTAGTGCACGAATGGGCCCCTCTGGGTTTTATTAAATCCGGACTGTGCTGGCGTTGACTGTGGCCGGCAGCCCTGCAGGACCATGCACAGTGGGATCTAGCGCCCCCTACGGACGGGAGGGTTGATCTGTTCGGCAGTGGCGGCGAGTTCACCTGTTCAGCTGCACCTGTGGCGCCTTTTTCTGCCTCCTGCCTGCGAGCCCGGACCTGCAGCCTGCGGTGTGATAAGATGGAGGCTGACATCACATGCTTCAGCGGAGAGAAGGAATCAACACTGGCAGTGAGCGCAGATAAATACAGCTGGCTAACTGGGGAGAAAAGGGTGGAACATTAAAAAAACCGTTAAACATAAAGGACTGAATGAGCAGAGCTGTCACCACAGACTGCTGTAAAGCAGGCCAGGTTGCGTTTCCAAGGCGACACGTCTCTGGTGTGGGAGATTATACCACAAACCAGCTGTCTACATCAGCGTCCTTTTCCCCGGGATAAGGGTTCACGAGAGTGAGCTGTCCACAGGAACTGTTAAAGAGCACAGGAAGTGAGCTGTCCACAGGAACTGTTAAAGAGCACAGGAAGTGAGCTGTCCACAGGACCTGTTAAAGAGCAGAGTACCCATGGAGACTCCCCCCCCCCATTTTCACACTTCTGGCATCACCAGTAACCAATGTGCTGGATACTGTTTGACTGGTTTGTTAAGGGGGCCCAATTTCTCCTTGTGATCCGTCCTCGTTCACCTCCTTGTTAGCGCCTCCTTAACTGCTCATTCTCGCCTCCTTTCCCTGCTCGTTAGCTGCAGGTACGGTGATGGACGCGTGCGCCCAAGCCATGACTCCCGTAGCTTTAAGGCCCACTCCTGGTGCCGGTCACGTGTACACAGGCCAGCTCATCCACCTGCGTGGTGCATGCTGGGACACGTGACCTCCCTGGAGGCTCTCTTCCACCGAGACTCAGAGACCCCCCCTCCCCCCACCACTCGGTTCCTCATCTGGAACTGAGCTCCATGTCGAAACAGAGCTCCCTGCTCTGTACTGCAGGGCAGCATGTGACCCAGCAGGCCGAGCGGACACACGCAGTCACTGCCTCTCTCATTGTCTCAGTGCCTTTCATGGCTTCACAAAGCGAAAAAAAAGGAACTCAAAATCTCTGAGTCAGATCTTATCTCATTTTCACGAACTGATAGCTTGTCTATTCTGAGACTGCAGCAGCATCGAGCGTGAACCACAAGGCTGGGTCAAACTGCACGAAGGCCCTGACATGAGGTGATTGTTATATGAGCTAGGCTGCCATGGTAACAGTAGAAACTGTGCTGTGCTCTGTGCTGCATTATGATGGGAGTCAGGCTTCCATGGTAACGGAGGATGCTGTGCTGTGCTCTGTGTTGCATTATGATGGGAGTCAGGTTTCCATGGTAATAGAGGATGCTGTGCTGATGGACATGGCATAGTGAGCTTTGCCGAGTGATGAAATGCTAAACGAAAGTTGAAAATGAACTACAGGTAAGAGAAGTACCACTGCATGTGTCTGGTTCCTGTCCCCCCTTACAGATTTTGGGTTTGTCTCGGGTACCCTCCACTACGCACGTCCCATCATACCTTGGGGGTCAGAGCTTTTAAAACCCCCCGCCTCCGTATGAACACGGACGGCTTTCGTTCAGGAAGTGTATAAACGTAGAGGCTGCGCTACACGCCGGGTGTTCAGAGCCCTTCCCGGCTCTGAGAGAGCCAGTCAGAACGAGCGGATCTGAGAGGCAGAAGGAGACGGACATGTTTATGTAAATGAGCGCCGTTAGCCTTCAGGAGACTGAACGCCTGCGTGAGGAGAGAAGAGAGGAGCGAGGAGCTGGAGCTGTGTGATCAGCAGGCCGCAGAGAGAGAGAGACTTCATTAGCCTCCTCTAATCCTCCCCTCTCTGCGCTTCTGCACAGACGCTCTCTAATTAGACTCTCGGTCTGTCCCCCGAATCACAACCTTCATGGGTAAGTCACGATTAGCATTACTCCTCAGAGTTACTCTGATCCAGCTGTTCCCTCGCTAATAACCAACGGCCTTTAACTTCTCCAATCGCACGCGTTTCTCAGACGCCAGACGTCCAATTACCCGAGTGTTTCAGGGTGGGAAAGCGGCAGTTTGGGGTTCAGTCTTATCACGCTGCTGTTATACAATCAAACACAGCCAAAAGGTGTCGAACTGCACCGATAAACCCCAGCTGCACTGACAGACCTTTCCTGTGTGTGTGTGTGTGTGTGCGTGTGTGTGCACGTGTTCTAAAGCAGCTCCTCCTTGTTGCCTGGCAGCCTAGGGGAACACCCACTGGACTATGCAAAACATCCCTGGGACAAAATTATCCAAACTGGTCTGCTAACCATGTTTTGCAAATGCAGTCTGACTGAAGGAGACCTCATTACAGGGCTGTTCATCTCCGACGCTGATGTGGCGCGTCGCACTCTATCCACACGATCAGGCTTGCACTGAGCAACGACAAGGACCTTTTGTCCAGGCAGGGGTTTTAATCTAATAAAACACTAAATTATTTAGTCAGCTAATTGAGAGCTCAGGTGCAAAATAAAACCAGACGCACACCCTCCGGGACTGGAGCTACTGGCAGCACTGCGATTGGCTGAGGGAGTGGGCCAGACCCTCCCCCATGAGCCACTGGATTGTTCTGATTGGCTGAGGGAGTGGGCTGGATCCAACAGCATTAGCGCGATTGGTCCGTGGGAACAGATCGACGTCTCTGACATAAATAAAGGCACGCCAGCCCCATTATTCTGTGTAATGAATTTATTCTCTCTCTCATCAGGGAAAACACCCCAGCAAGGGAATGAATATCAATCTAATGTATCACTGAGGGATATATGCATATCACAAGTCTGTTTTCCAGCATGACATCACAGCCTTTGTTTGCACAAATCTCTCATTTGTTTTTTTCATTTCCGAATGTGCCTGTTTTGTCAGTTTGAAAAATGACTTAGTATGTAACGTCTTTCAGTGAGGCAGTGTAAGAGTCTGGCCAGTAGAGGGCAGTGATGGGTTCCCTGCCTCCTCCCCCAACACGTGTGTACAATAGTGATAATTTGCAGAATCATTCATGTCGGTTTTTAATAAAACAAGACCATGAGAGGTTATTACACCAAAGCAAATGCATCAACCATGAGAATCCTAGAGAATATACGGTGTAAAGGGACACAAAAACCGAGGTTCTGTAAAATGTATTAATAAACCATTTTGTTTTGTGGTACACTGTATGTGTAAAGCATAGGGAAAAAAACCAGATTGCACACACTTGCACACAACAGGGTTTAAATGTAAACATTTAGCATATTGTCTTAGCCAGAGTGGTTTACTCGCCTTATATGCTTTCCTCACAATCCACTTACACAGCTGGATATTTACTGAAGCAGTGCA